>NC_064629.1:655867244-656224744 GCF_023864275.1 Schistocerca cancellata | reverse complement strand
TAGAAATGTGTTTACCACTTTGTGCTCTTCTTTGTCGTAGCACAGCTCACATGCTTGAAAGATCTTGGTGATGCAATGTTTGCTGAGTATGTCTCCATTATTCCAAAATCCTGTGTGTACTCTACAAACGCAACAGCTTTAAATACAAATTGTCTACGTTCACCGTCATAGAAACCCTGAGCATCTGCAATGATGTTCACAGCATGACACGTCATTGTGAAATGCTCTAGGTACGGTGCAGTACCTGTTCATTTATACATCTCGTTGCACAACACCTGTGAGCGGGCAGTAGTTGATCACATGGTCATGTAGAACTAGAGCATACGTGGCAGTGTGTTCTGGGAAATTTGTCGATGATTCAAATTCAAGTCGCACATCTATAGGTCCAGACTTAGTTATTTCGTTCTGTTTCGAGCAGTCTATTATGATGATCGGTGAAAGCTCTTTGAACTTACGTGGACTAAGTAGTTACCTCTTTTATCAGTCCGAATCTAGGTGTCTCTAGATGGGTGGACGTTTTAATAGCCCGCGTTTGTCTGCTCGCAGACGGTAACACTGGGTACTCGAAAACCTCCCATGAGCAAAATGTCTATGACAGAGATGTACCTGAATTCAGGACTTTTAAAAGTTTCAAACGCTCCTCGTCTGACACAATGATGTGAGGCATTTTACATATTATCTTGCTGATTGTGATCATATTCTCCTCTTGAGCTCCTTGAATGTATGAGTTATTGTCTGTCGCACTCTGTACCAGAATGAGTTCCTGTTTAGCGTTCATAATTATCTGTCTCATGTCCTCATAGTACCCCATAAGCATTTTTAGAGGTATGCAGGCAGTAAATCGCTTGTACTCTGCAACTGTTCTTTCCTCTGGATCGTCTATGAACCATCCTGCATTTTCTAAACTATGCAAATCTGCCGGTGGTGCCGAGATGTATATTTTAAGGGTTGATGTTATGCCGACATTGTGTGTACAGTCAATCTTGGACCCACTGAGTTCATAGCATATCTCTTGGAACAGGAATGCTGAAGCGTTATGTGTCAGCTTGGATCTCACTGTATTGTTGCCGTCAGTTTTCTTGAATGACCTCTCTAGATATACGAAACTCTTGCATGGAAGCACAAGTGCGTCTTGGTGCTGGATGACAGTCCTGATTTCATCATCCTTGTTAAACGTGGTTGAAACGTAAGGTTTATGAGAGAAGTATTCCTGACATATAATTCTCTCGTCATACTCTACTGGACTGGTTATATTGAGTGAGGACGTCATTGCGCAGCTTCAGGCCAACTGATTTAAGAAACTCGTAGTTCGCACGTGTTATCACTTTGCTGTTCGGTAGCGAAGTGGCATGCTGTGGATTGCATGCGCTTGCTTTATACCGTATGCCCATCCTGCCTTAGATGTAATCGTACAGTGATTTCCTCACCGCGGAAGTCAACAAGTTGATTATTCTGGTCCACAATACGCAGCTCCAAATAGTCCAATGTCTGAGTTGTCACCGGAAGGTATATTGCACTGGCAGGGGTCTCAACACTCTCAAAAAAAAAAAAAAATTAAGTGTCATGTAATATTTTGTGTAATGTAATATCTTGTATAGACACCTTTTATTAACCTGACAAGTTCCACACCATTAAGAAGTGTCGTATTAATGATCTATGGAACAAGTACTAATCTAATGTTATACTCCGTTGCAACTGAGGGGAAGAATCCGTAAATAGTGCGAATCAGACTATCGTTGAGATAGGAGTTCGTTGGAATATTACACTTGACACGGATTGTGCTGATGGGGAGTATGTCCACTGTCTGATCTGACTTGTAAAGTTTAGGCCGGCCGGAGTGGCCGTGCGGTTCTAGGCGCTACAGTCTGGAGCCGAGTGACCGCTACGGTCGCAGGTTCGAATCCTGCCTCGGCAATGGATGTGGGGAATGTCCTTAGGTTAGTTAGATTTAATTAGTTCTAAGTTCTAGGCGACTGATGACCTCAGAAGATAAGTCGCATAGTGCTCAGAGCCATTTGAACCATTTTTTTGTAAAGTTTACTTGGATCCTTCTTCAAAACCCGCCTTTTGTGAAACCCAGAAGACGCAGTATTGAATCATTCTGGTTAAAGTCAATCGTTGCATTTACAGTCCTTATTTCAGATTTAAGTGTATTGAGGTTTGCACGTAGTTCAAAACCTTTTCCAGACTGTTTTAAGACTTCGTTTACATCGTTGATATCGTATGCACCCGGTTCTATTTCCACAATATCTTTTTCACCATTAATATCCAGATGCAGTTTATTGTTAATCTCAGTGATATTTGGGATGCTGTTGTACGTCTCCAGTCTAATCAATGCAATACTCCATTCACCAACGCACAAATCAATTGGTGGGAAGTAATTTACACAGAATACAGATGATCGTTCTTTTAACGTCAAAGTGTATGACATTGCATCTGAACCTCAACTGATGAATGAATGTTTAAACCTCCTCCTTATATAGTAGCATGCTTCTTCTTCTTCATTGTGAACATCAAGAGAAACGTGATGCATAGATGTCCACAGAGGTGTGTTTTAAAGTCCTAATAGCGTCGATAATTGTATAGCACACGTCTTCTGTGAGTGAAGTGTCGTTGTAATTCTTCTGGTGGTTGCAGGTCACCACATGAGTCGAAATAGTAGACAGTATCCGCATTATTCATAACATATGATACCCAGTGGGTGCTGGGGCCTCCAGCAACATCTAAATTCACAATACCGCATTCACCAGTTTTCCACATAGTCTTCGGTAATGTATCCCGCATAAACACACTACGGAATCTTGGTATCTTGAATTTGGCTCTAACAAACTTAAGAAGATCTGTATTTGTGAGTGGTCGATCTGGTAGGACCGCTAATGGACTTTTGTTCAATTTATGAATAGACCAGGCCGTTTCCTGTGCGGTTTCAAGTATAGTCCTTTTCCAATGGCTGCGGCTTCCGTCATGCGGTTGTCTTCTTGCCTCTTCTAATTGTGCTTGGGAGTTTTGCGGATTCTTGACTGTTCGAGCAATAGCTGCAGCACCACCAGCGAGGGAACGTACCGCCGAGAGCGGGGAGAGGGCCGGGATGAGAAATGGAATAAAACTGCCAGATGTCTTGGGTATTGGTAGAGCTCAAGGTGCTTTTACCGATCCTCTTCTTCTTGCCGCATCTTTCTGCTTCAGTGCGTTTTTAGCTGCATACATCGCTGTCAGGATACTGTTCTTCAAACAGCTCTGCTTCCTGCCCTTGTCCTTCTTCTTCTTGTTTAGTGCACAACGTGCAGCATTCATAACTCGCTTGAAATTCATCACTCCTAAACCCAGCTTAATTCTTCCACGGATGGTTTTATCAACTGAAAATGCTGCGATGCGTTGACCTATACCAATATCCTTTCTTCTCCGTATCGCCTTAGCCTTATCAGCTGAAATCCTATCTGCAATGTGACGACTTGATAGATCTTTATTTGCAGCATGTGCAATGTCGTGTTCCTTACACGCTTCGTCGAGCAGATTAACCCCATTATCACATCGCGCCAAGCGTTTCTGAAGCTTTCTCCCAGGTCCACAATAGTTATACCCAGGGATGTGTAATTCCACTGGCAGTTTGTATAGAATATCACCATCTCCTCTAATGCGTCTCCTAGCACACGTTATGCTACTGTGGTGGTTGTGGACTATGCACTTCCATTATATAGCAAATCATTGGCATCAATCAGCTGTTTTGTGTAGCAGGAAAACCAAGCCACTTGACTAGAGCTTTATTTCCCCGACGTCTTATAACTGTCTCCACGAGAAAAACATACAGTTCTGTGCTTTTCTGCAACTTCTCAGTGTAGAAGCAGTCTGCAATTTCTTCACCTTTACTATCCTTCAATATATAAGTTCCAGGATTCATGCGTTGCACCTTTGAAACCGTAAATATCTCAGTTGACCATTTCGGTAGGTATGATTTCTCGAATGCCGTCTTGTGTTTTGAGATACGCACCAAGTCACGTCCATTAAATTTCTGTTTGCGTGGATCCAGCATGTTAATGCGATAGTACACCTTATCCATGAGTCCATTATCACGAACATCGATTGGTCTCATTTTTATTGTACTATTTTTGATTCGATTATACTGAACAATTATTTCTGGGAGGACATCCGTCCATTTGTATGAGCTGCAAAGGTTAAAATGCATCCACATTCGACCTTTTATCGTTCTGATCAGGAGCTCCACGATACTTGCCTTCAGGTGAGTGAATGTTGAGTAGTGATGTATTCCATATCGCTGCATCACAGTCTTGAAATGCCTATTGTAGAACTCCCCACCGTGACCAGTTTGGAGGTTGTCTGGGCATCGATTCGTCCCTGTCTGTAGCAAATGCTCAAAAACATTGGCGACATTTCCACCTGTTTTTGTTTTGACAGGTAATGCTCAGGCAAATTTGGAGTATGTATCAAGAACCATGAAAATATAGTTGAATCCATTATGCTCATGTGAATATTCCCTCATATCTACAAGATCAGCTTGCCACAGGTCATCCAACCCTTTAATCATAACATGCCTACGAGGGTATGTTTTGCGTGCTGGTTTATGCAGTTCCCAAACTACTGTCTCTATACTTATTAGACGATACCTCTCTCTCTAAGCTCAGAGATTAGTGGAACAACCTCATTCGAATGAGCTGTATTACCTGCAGCAGCTAATGCCATGAGCAGCCATAGTCGATCTATTAGGTCGTTGGGATCGTCATAATATATATACTCAGGGATTCGATTGTTCACTGCTTTATGCTCAATATCAATACCATCACCGCTCCTGCTGTTGTTTTCCCTTTCAAGTATTGGTTTTATAATGGTTTTATATTTCTTGTTGTTCAGGCTTTTCGTGATCTTATGTATACCACTCATGTGCAATATTTCACTGCACATTTCCCTATCATTAACTGAATAAATTATAGGTTTTTTTGGTAGATCTTAGGAAAATAACGTTCATTAAACCTGGTGTTCTCTCAAACAGCTTATCACCAGTCTGTATTGTGTCATCAGTTACAGTTATAGGATGTGCACCCAACATGTGCGGTCTTCCCCTGCTAACGCCGAATGTTCTATCTATCTGAACAGGAGTGTGATGAACAATGAATTCAACAATGGCAGCACCCTCATTATTGCTTGTTTTTGTGTTTGCTGAGAGCTGTCGGAGAGATTCAGTAACCAGTTTAAAGGTCTCTCTTAGTGTTTGCTGTTGATCCATTTGCCATAATCTCAGCAACGGTAATTTCTCACGAACTGCTTTCCGCTCTTGAATCACTTTCTGCTTTGTCGAAATCTTGGTGTATACTAATCAGACATCTCCGCAGTGTGAGGCTTTATGTATCGGGTCATTTTCTTCTCCTCTTATTATGTACCTGCTCCCCGTTCTCAACAACATGGAACTCTACATCTATTTTCCACTCAGTGGCCTCAACTTTTTCAGTTAAGTCGGCTACTTTCTTACCGACTTTATTAACTAACTCATTTAACGCATTCACCATTCTCAAAAAAATTTGTCGTAATACGTCTCTAGCTCCCTGCGCATACATCCAACTTTATGCACAATGGCCTGAATTTTCGCATCCATGTACAGGCGAATGTTCTGTCCGTGTAGACCCATTCTCTCGGGTTTAGAGCTAGACATATGCGCGAATTTGTCCATGGTGCGGCGTATACTGATGTACTAATCTCTCTTACCGTGCTATATATGCAAAAACTCTTGAAAGTTTCGCTTGTACCTACCATCTCTCAGTTTTCTTGTTTTATCAATAACGAGAATCTCATACTGTGAATGATTCCAGAAATCATCACATATCTTTACAAAATCATTGAAGGACATGTCAATTCCGACATTTACCTCGTAAATGTGTTTCAAATATAGGTTGTCTTGTTTGAAGGCTATAATGAGGTTTGCGTTATTCCTAACCTACTGTTTGGGGATTCTGGAATATGTTTGGCTTAGATAAAATACATACTTGGATACATTTGCAATCTCCATTCTCACAAGCAACCTTCAGACATGATGCGCTTCTATAGCAATGTTCACATGTTTCGATCCACTGGGAGTTAAATTGTTTGTGGAGGTGAAAAGTGTAGGTGCACTCGACGCCTACTTATCCACAGTATCTGTGCTCTGTGGTTGCGTTATTACAGGGATGTTCTGCTGGGATGGGTCCTATGTTGGTGACGATTACTGACCTCCACCTTGTTGTTTAACACCGCCAGCGACAGCATTCGATGTGTTGGGGGCAGATAGTGTGTCCCTATCACCCAATTTGATGAGTGGGATGGATAACAGCAACTCTTGTCCTGCTCCATCAAGTGGGCTATGTGCACTACCAGATCCCACATGGCTGCTACTGGTTCAGACATGCTGGAGGCGGTTGCTGCAGATCTCGACAAGACAGTTCCTGATGTTGCTACAGGTCCGGATATGGCAGCAGAGCTTGGCATGTTGTCACTCTACCCTGTTGAACAAAGATGAGGAAGCATTAGACATGGACCAAGACGTGAAAACTTTGAATAATAATAGTAATAATAATACTAAGGCTAACCAGAGAGAAAGATGTGATATGGGAAACTTACTTTTCCATTTAATCCTGTTCTGCATGACTATGCTGGAGTGCGACTGCTGTTGGCGCTTCATGGTTCTTCTTCTGCTGCTACTACTGACTGATTGGACAAGATTGAGGTCTAAGAGCTGCTGAGCCTCGCCTATATCTCTTACAATGACATCACCAGATATTATCATCCTACTGGCTGAAGTCGAGCACGTGACTGGATTAAGGGATCTTATTGGTTCTCGCCATTTTCCCCCACCATCTTGGAATAGGTAATGGAATGGACGACAGCGCCCTCTGGTGACAGTACGGTGTACTAAGCCCAGACCTCGTGGTGAACACACTGTTTCCAGCCATCTCTGATAACGGTACTTGCATCATCAGATGACGTCATGGCCGCCATTTTGGATGATGTCATGCGCTGTTGCCAAGTCTACATGCCGCCATCTTGGATGACGTCATCTCCGCCATCTTGGATACATCTTGCAACTGTGGAGAGTGGGGTGGTAACCACTTTGATTCCACTACTTGCGAGAACATTTTACTCTATTCAAGACAGAATGAATTTAAAACACATTTGTGAAGAACATATAGGAACTGACGTAACATTCAATGAATTTATAGCCATATGCAGAGATTGTTGGAAAATCACATAATATAGACAAAAGCCCACAAATTTTGTATTAAAAGATAGTTTACCAATACGTACCTGTGTCAATACATTGCATATTATGGACAAATTATATATATATATATATATATGTCATGTAATCACTATGGGAAGATGAGGATGCACAGGCCAAACATCAGTTTGTACATGATAGAAAAATTGAACCTATCAACGAAAGTGTTGACATGTCATTTTACAGAAATGCAAATGATGAATGAACTTCTGAAATCTCAGTCTGCAAGAACTTCAGTGTAGAGTGATAGTTCTGAAACTCCCAAAGAAAATCTTAAATGTCATAATAAAAAAAATTATAACCCATTCTAGGTTGGTTACATTAATCATGGAAAAACTTTAAGCCTGTAAATCTTTGTGAAGACAGCAATAATACAAGGTGGTCTATTGATAGTGACCGGGCCAAATATCTCACGAAATAAGCGTCAAACGATAAAACTACAAAGAATGAAACTTGTCTAGCTTGATGGGGGAAACCAGATGACGTTATGGTTGACCCGCTAGATCTACATCTACATCTACATCTATACTCCGCGAGCCACCTTACGGTGTGTGGCGGAGGGTACTTATTGTACCACTATCTGATCCCCCCTTCCCTGTTCCATTCACGAATTGTGCGTGGGAAGAACGACTGCTTGTAAGTCTCCGTATTTGCTCTAATTTCTCGGATCTTTTCGTTGTGATCATTACGCGAGATATATGTGGGCGGTAGTAATATGTTGCCCATCTCTTCCCGGAATGTGCTCTCTCGTAATTTCGATAATAAACCTCTCCGTATTGCGTAACGCCTTTCTTGAAGTGTCCGCCACTGGAGCTTGTTCAGCATCTCCGTAACGCTCTCGCGCTGACTAAATGTCCCCATGACGAATCGCGCTGCTTTTCGCTGGATCATGTCTATCTCTTCTATTAATCCAACCTGGTAAGGGTCCCATACTGATGAGCAATACTCAAGAATCGGACGAACAAGCGTTTTGTAAGCTACTTCTTTCGTCGATGAGTCACATTTTCTTAGAATTCTTCCTATGAATCTCAACCTGGCGCCTGCTTTTCCCACTATTTGTTTTATGTGATCATTCCACTTCAGATCGCTCCGGATAGTAACTCCTAAGTATTTTACGGTCGTTACCGCTTCCAATGACTTACCACCAATGGTATAATCGTACTGGAAAGGATTTCTGCCCCTATGTATGCGCATTATATTACATTTATCTACGTTTAGGGAAAGCTGCCAGCTGTCGCACCATGCATTAATCCTCTGCAGGTCTTCCTGGAGTACGTACGAGTCTTCTGATGTTGCTACTTTCTTGTACACAACCGTGTCATCTGCAAATAGCCTCACGGAGCTACCGATGTTGTCAACTAAGTCATTTATGTATATTGTAAACAATAAAGGTCCTATCACGCTTCCTTGCGGTACTCCCGAAATTACCTCTACATCTGCAGATTTTGAACCGTTAAGAATGACATGTTGTGTTCTTTCTTCTAGGAAATCCTGAATCCAATCACAAACCTGGTCCGATATTCCGTAAGCTCGTATTTTTTTCATTAAACGTAAGTGCGGAACCGTATCAAATGCCTTCCTGAAGTCCAGGAATACGGCATCAATCTGCTCGCCAGTGTCTACGGCACTGTGAATTTCTTGGGCAAATAGGGCGAGCTGAGTTTCACATGATCTCTGTTTGCGGAATCCATGTTGGTTATGATGAAGGAGATTTGTATTATCTAAGAACGTCATAATACGAGAACACAAAACATGTTCCATTATTCTACAACAGATTGACGTAAGCGAAATAGGCCTATAATTATTCGCATCTGATTTATGACCCTTCTTGAAAATGGGAACGACCTGCACTTTCTTCCAGTCGCTAGGTACTTTACGTTCTTCCAGCGATCTACGATAAATTGCTGATAGAAAGGGGGCAAGTTCTTTAGCATAATCACTGTAGAATCTTAAGGGTATCTCGTCTGGTCCGGATGCTTTTCCGCTACTAAGTGATAGCAGTTGTTTTTCAATTCCGATATCGTGTATTTCAATATTTTCCATTTTGGCGTCCGTGCGACGGCTGAAGTCAGGGACCGTGTTACGATTTTCCGCAGTGAAACAGTTTCGGAACACTGAATTCAGTATTTCTGCCTTTCTTCGGTCGTCCTCTGTTTCGGTGCCATCGTGGTCAACGAGTGACTGAATAGGGGATTTAGATCCGCTTACCGATTTTACATATGACCAAAACTTTTTAGGGTTCTTGTTTAGATTGTTTGCCAATGTTTTATGTTCGAATTCGTTGAATGCTTCTCTCATTGCTCTCTTTACGCTCTTTTTCGCTTTGTTCAGCTTTTCCTTATCAGCTATGATTAGACTACTCTTAAACCTATGATGAAGCTTTCTTTGTTTCCGTAGTACCTTTCGTACATGATTGTTATACCACGGTGGATCTTTCCCCTCGCTTTGGACCTTAGTCGGTACTAACTTATCTAAGGCGTACTGGACGATGTTTCTGAATTTTTTCCATTTTTGTTCCACATCCTCTTCCTCAGAAATGAACGTTTGATGGTGGTCACTCAGATATTCTGCGATTTGTGCCCTATCACTCTTGTTAAGCAAATATATTTTCCTTCCTTTCTTGGCATTTCTTATTACACTTGTAGTCATTGATGCAACCACTGACTTATGATCACTGATACCCTCTTCTACATTCACGGAGTCGAAAAGTTCCGGTCTATTTGTTGCTATGAGGTCTAAAACGTTAGCTTCACGAGTTGGTTCTCTAACTATCTGCTCGAAGTAATTCTCGGACAAGGCAGTCAGGATAATGTCACAAGAGTCTCTGTCCCTGGCTCCAGTTCTGATTGTGTGACTATCCCATTCTATACCTGGTAGATTGAAGTCTCCCCCTATTACAATAGTATGATCACGAAACTTCTTCACGACGTGCTGCAGGTTCTCTCTGAGGCGCTCAACTACTACGGTTGCTGATGCAGGTGGTCTATAGAAGCATCCGACTATCATATCTGACCCACCTTTGATACTTAGCTTAACCCAGATTATTTCACATTCGCATTCGGTAATAACTTCACTGGATATTATTGAATTCTTTACTGCTATAAATACTCCTCCACCATTGGCGTTTATCCTATCCTTGCGGTATATATTCCATTCTGTGTCTAAGATTTCGTTACTGTTCACTTCCGGTTTTAACCAACTTTCCGTTCCTAATACTATATGCGCACTATTTCCTTCAATAAGAGATACTAATTCAGGAACCTTGCGCTGGATACTCCTGCAGTTTACCAATATTACGTTAACTTTTCCTGTTTTTGGTCTCTGAGGACGGACGTTCTTTATCAACGATGATAATGTCCTCTCTGGTAAGCCGTCAGGTATTTTATCGTTTCGCCCAAGGGGGGGTCCCTCTAACCTAAAAAACCCCCGTGTGCACGCCACACGTACTCTGCTACCCTAGTAGCTGCTTCCGGTGTGTAGTGCACGCCTGACCTGTCTAGGGGGGCCCTACAGTTCTCCACCCAATAACGGAGGTCGATGAATTTGCAACCATTATAGTCGCAGAGTCGTCTGAGCCTCTGGTTTAGACCCTCCACACGGCTCCAAACCAGAGGA
Organism: Schistocerca cancellata; assembly: GCF_023864275.1. Lineage (NCBI taxonomy): Eukaryota > Metazoa > Arthropoda > Insecta > Orthoptera > Acrididae > Schistocerca > Schistocerca cancellata. The sequence continues at coordinate 656,213,868 of NC_064629.1, read as the reverse complement.
CCGCGATCGACTCTGGGCACTATGCTGCAGATATTAAGCTCAGCTTGCACTCCGCGTGCGATGCTGGTTGTCTTCACCAAATCAGCCAGCCGCCGGAAGGAACCAAGGATGGCCTCAGAACCCAAGCGGCAGGCGTCATTCGTTCCGACATGTGCTACTATCTGCAGCCGGTCACACCCAGTGCGTTCAATAGCTGCCGGAAGGGCCTCCTCCACATTACGGACGAGACCCCCCGGCAAGCACACCGAGTGCACACTGGCATTCTTCCCCGACCTACCCGCTATTTTCCTGAGGGGCTCCATAACCCGCCTAACGTTGGAGCTCCCTATAACTAATAGGCCCGCCCTCTGTGGCTGTCGGGACCTTGCCGGAGAATCGGCCAATGGCCCAACAGGCGAGGCATCCTGTGGTGGCTCGGAAACGATGTCATCACCACTAGGAAGCACCCCGTACCTGTTGGAAAGGGGTAAGGCAGCTGCCACGCGGCCAGATCCCACCTTCGCCTTTCGGCCAGGCACGCGAGAGCCCACCACTGTCCGCCATTCACCCTGGAGTGATGGCTGACCGGTAAGATGCTCACTGCCGGAAGACGCAGCGACATCAGGGGTTCCATGTGATTCCAAGGCCACCGAAGTAGGCATAGGTCTCACCACAGTTGCCCCAACGCCACTACGAGCCGACGCCTGCGCCTCGAGCTCGATGAGCCTAACAGACAAAGCCTCCACCTGCCCCCGAAGAGTGGCCAATTCTCCTTGCGTCCGCTCACAACAACCACAGTCCCTACACATGACTATGTTTACCCTACCCTATACGGTGACAAATTCCCAAGATAATCTTCTGATGAGCTACTCTGATAATCAAGAAACACTCACTGAAATACGAGACGCGAAAACTACGCTAGGTTTTCCCAGAAAAACTATTTAAAAGCTAAGCGCAGCAAATAAGTACAAAAACGCTTTATACAAACAGTACTCGCTGCTGCTGGTGCTCTCGCTGTCACAAGACAACTGCTGATTCAAGTGACTAGTGGCTAACGGCCGCGAAACAAACAAATGACGGTTTTAGGGCGCTTTCTGTTCTAAACGATCAAGAAAACACTAAGAAATCTAACACGAAAACTACGTAAAGTTTTATCAAGAACTGTTAGTTACTATGCAGAGCAGATAAACACAAATAGAATCCCTTCCTTAGTGGAAGGTCGTAAACAAAATGCAAAATAAACGCTTTATACAAACAGTACTGTGCTGCTGCTGGTGCTCTCGCTCTCGCTGTCACAAGACAACTGCTGATTCAAGTGACTAGTGGCTAACGGCCGCGAAACAAACAAATGACGGTTTTAGGGCGCTTTCTGTTCTAAACGATCAAGAAAACACTAAGAAATCTAACACGAAAACTACGTAAAGTTTTATCAAGAACTGTTAGTTACTATGCAGAGCAGATAAACACAAATAGAATCCCTTCCTTAGTGGAAGGTCGTAAACAAAATGCAAAATAAACGCTTTATACAAACAGTACTGTGCTGCTGCTGGTGCTCTCGCTCTCGCTGTCACAAGACAACTGCTGATTCAAGTGACTAGTGGCTAACGGCCGCGAAACAAACAAAAGACGGTTTTAGGGCGCTTTCTGTTCTAAACGATCAAGAAAACACTAAGAAATCTAACACGAAAACTACGTAAAGTTTTATCAAGAACTGTTAGTTACTGTGCAGAGCAGATAAACACAAATAGAATCCCTTCCTTAGTGGAAGGTCGTAAACAAAATGCAAAATAAACGCTTTATACAAACAGTACTGTGCTGCTGCTGGTGCTCTCGCTCTCGCTGTCACAAGACAGAGGTCAAACGGATATCAACTACGTTTTTTTTAAATAGGAACCCCCATTTTTTATTACATATTCGTGTAGTACATAAAGAAATATGAATGTTTTAGTTGGATCACTTTTTTCGCTTTGTAATAGATGGTGCTATAATAGTCACAAACATATGGTTCACATTATTAGACGAACAGTTGGTAACAGGTAGGTTTTTTAAATTAAAATACAGAACGTAGGTACGTTTGAACATTTTATTTAGGTTGTTCCAATGTGATAATGTACCTTTGTAAGCTTATCATTTCTGAGAATGCATGTTGTTACAGTGTGATTACCTTTAAATACAACATTAATGCAATAAATGCTCAAAATGATGTCCGTCAACCTCAATGCATTTGCCAATACGTGTATCGACATTCCTCTCAACAGTGAGTAGTTCGCCTTCCGTAATATTCGCACATGCAGTGACAATGCGCTGACACATGTTGTCAGGCATTGTCGGTGGATCACAATAGCACATATCCTTCAACTTTCCCCACAGAAAGAAATCCGGGGACCTCAGATATGGTGAACGTGCGGGCCATGGTATAATGTTTCGACGACCAATCCACCTGTCATGAAATATGCTATTCAATACTGCTTCAACCACATGCGAGCTATGTGCCGGACATCCATCATGTTGGAAGTACATCGCCATTCTGTCATGCAGTGTAACAGCTTGTAGTAACATCGGTAGAACATTACGTAGGAAATCAGCATACATTGCACCATTTAGATTGCCATCGATAAAATCGAAAAAATGGGGGCCAACTATCCTTCCTCCCATAATGCCGCACCATACATTAACCCGCCAAGGTCGCTGATGTTCCACTTGTCGTAGCCATCATGGATTTTCCGTTGCCCAATAGTACATATTATCCCTTTTTACCTTACAGCTGAATGACGCTTCATCGCTAAATAGAACGCGTGCAAAAAATCTATCATCATCCCGTAATTTCTCTTGTGCCCAGTGGCAGGACTATACACGACGTTCAAAGTCATCGCCATGCAATTCCTAGTGTATAGAAATATGGTACGGGTGCAATCGATGTTGATGTAGCATTCTCAACACCGACGTTTTTGAGATTCCCGATTCTCGCGCAATTTGTCTGCTACTGATGTGCGGATTAGCCGCGACACCTATGTGGTCATCATTATTTGTTGCAGGTCGTGGTTGACGTTTCACATGTGGCTAAACACTTCCTGTTTCCTTAAATAACGTAACTATCTGGCGAACGGTCCGGACACTTGGATGATGACGTCCAGGATACCGAGCAGCATACATAGCACAAGCCCGTTGGGCATTTTGATCACAATAGCCATACATCAACACGATATCGACCTTTTCCGCAATTGGTAAATGGTCCATTTTAATATGGGTAATGTATCACGAATCAAATACCATCCGCACTGGCGGAATGTTACGTGATACCGCGTTCTTATACGTTTGGGACTATTACAGCGCCATCTATCACTAAGAGAAAAAAGTGGTGCAACTAAAACATTCATATTTCTTTACGTACTACACGAATATGTAATAAAAATGTGGGTTCCTATTTAAAAGACACAACTGATATCCGTTTGACCTGTGGCAGCGCTATCTAGCGGGCCAACCATATCGCCATCTGGTTTCCCCCTTCAAACTAGACGAATTTCGTTCTTTGTAGGTTTTTCGTTTGATGCTTATTTCGTGAGATATTTAGCCCTGTCACTATCAATGGACCACCCTGTAGATCCATCCTGGCAAAGAATTACTGGTGTAGCGGTTTTAATGTTCTAAAAAACTACAAAACACAGCAATTACTTTCCAAAAGAGATACGAATATGTGCTGAAATATTATGAATGACTGTCATACATAGGAAAGACAACACCCCCGACAAATGAATAAAAGGTCTGAACAGTACAAAATACAAAAATATCATTAAATCCACACTAGCCAGTAGACATAGCACTGAAAAAGCTAATGAACAGTCAGTCTCTGCAAGATACGTACTTTGACAATCCTAACGAAATAATAGAATTGTTATTACTTCTCACAGCATCAGTTGCTTCTGGGAAAATAGCTCACACGAATAAAAGGGCATCAATCATTTCAGAGCTTCAGTGAAGATACAACATTGAAGAATTATTGAGACACAAGGTCCAAGATCTCCATTAAACCTGCATGCAAAACATTCTTGTGCAGGTGAATTATAATTCGAGGTTTGAATAATTTGTGGCAGACGGATCCTGTACGTATGAGACAGCATTCACAAGCAAACAAGAAAATAAAGTCTTCAAATATATTTTAATTTTCACTGATATTTACTCAAAATGTATCTAGGTCCTACCTGTGAAAACAATGACCGGAAAGGAAGCTGCAGGAGCATTTGAACAGTTACTGCAGACGGGGATGAATCGATGACCTGTAAACCTTCAAAACGATTGCGGTGGTTAGTTCTATAATAGCTATTTCAAGATGTTAATGGAGTGTTATGAAATTCACCACTACTAAGCATTCTCCCAGTTGAAGACAAGTACTAAGGAGCATTCGAATGGAATGATAAAAACCTGTATGCAGATGCATTTGTCCTGCTGCATCATGCTCTTGGCTAATCGCCACAGGGTTCCATTGCTCTTGAGAAATTTGGTCTTGGTCTGTAGGTATCAAGTACTCTTCCTGTCCCCTTATTTATTATAAAAGTCCAATATCCTATCATTTGAGGCCTATATGTCATAGTTTTGGGTCACCATTAGCAAGGACCAGCCACTGCCTCCAGCCAGAAAAAAAGCGGAAGAAGAATGTCAAATTTGAAAGTAAGTACTTGTCCATAAATTCTTATTAATAATATTATTATTACTGCTATTATTTATTAATACATTTGTTGATATTTACGTTTTGTTATTATTTTACAGTTGCATACCATGCCGCTGATCCAGTACTAGCAGAAGTTCAGGACCAGGTCACACAGTTATTTGACATACAATTGTCTCCACCATCACAGCAGCAGCAATCCACAGGCAGTCTCCCTGATTTATGGGACCTAGTACTGCCATCATCAACCTTAGCGCCAACAAAAAACTGCTGTTCAGCATTATATACGATATGACTGCTAATGGGTCCAAATGCACAACTGATGGTCTAGCACGTGACAGTGGTTTTTACATAGTAATTGAAGTAGAAAAGGATCAGAGTGTTGGGGCTAGAGTGCAGTGTTCATGGTACAGATAGGACTATGTGCGCAGCATGAACAGGTACATAGAGAAGGAGATGATGACAGAGTGTGACCCATCCCATACATCTGTTAACATCTATATAGTGGGGTGAAACATTTCAATAGCCAATATGTACAGAAAAGCTGTGCTTGAATTAACTTCAAGGGACACGCACATTTACATAAAACAATTGAATGACGTGAATTTGAGTGACCTTTACTGGCTATTATCGATTGCAAATGACAGACTGAGACCCTGGCCTCTGTATGCCTAAGGTCCACACCATGACTTTACGAACTGTATGCACAAGAATAGTGTAAATATGAATGAATAGAATAGTGTATAAATATTTGTCTTCAGATAATGCCAGAGAGTACAAGTGCAGATCCAATAAGCATAAAATCCATAGATATTCTATTCATAAATGGTGTACCTATATATGTTGTTCCATCTATAGGTTTGAATGCAATACAGGCAGAATTTAAGACACATAGACGACAACTGTTCGCTAAATATGGCAGAAATAAATTACTGTTAGAAACGATGGTGATGTATATGTTTATATGTAAATAAAACAAAATACGTACTGCAAATTGTTATTATATCCCACATCCCCATCCTCAGTATACAAGTGTCAATAAACACTGAAGAAAAGGATGTAGTCACCATGGCTTAATGAGTAAGGTGCTTGATTCCTAAACATCCAGCCTGCTAAGCTGCTGCAACTACACACATTATTATTAAAAAATAATATGTAGAGAAAAAATAAATTATTTATTTATTGTTCTTTTTCACAAATCACACAGTGAGGTTTAACAAGAGGAGGGCCATCAATAAGTCACTGTGCATTCACATTATAATGTTTGTACCAGGGGTCATAGTTGTAAATAAGCACATCAGTCAAACACTTGAGGCAGCCAGGTAAATCTGTGTTAAATATCACATAATAAAGTTGTAAGTTATGTAAGAAACATATAATAGTGAGTAGCTTTCAAACTGCAACGTCTTTCTGTAAGTTTTCTATAAGTGTCCAAAAACGTTTGACACATGTTTCTATATTTCAGCTTCTCAAACACGTAAAAATCATTAAGCAAACCTCTTCTTCTTTCTTGTCAAAACCGCAGTTCTCCAACTGAATCTCTGTGACGCATTTGGGGATAATTAGTTCCATAATATCTAGGACATCTGGGCTAAGCAGGTTTCTCGAATACACTAACATAGTGCAGCCATCATTCTCCTTTAAGAATTCGTTAATGGGAATGTTCTGAGTACAAACACATACACCAGTGCTCTTAGCTTGCAATATATGTTCACTACCCTCACACAAGTTTACAATGAGAACTATTACCCTGCATTTATCAGGTTCACTGTCTAGAATTATAATCTGGTTAATTTTTCCATGCGTGACAATGATGAAATGACAGTAGAGCTTAGAGCAGTTATTCTTTTGTACTGAAACTGAAGGCGATATATATATATATATATATATATATATATATATATATATATATGTGTGTGTGTGTGTGTGTGTGTGTGTGTGTGTGTGTGTGTGTGTGTGTGTGTATTTGTGTGAACAGATATTGGCAAATTGTTCACGTACTCATGTGAGAGCTCTCAAAGGATGAAGATGTTGGAATGTATAGCAATACTTTCAGCTGTATGAGAGCTGCCATGTCAGTATTAGCACCAATGATGATGAATAAGAAAGTGGTCAGAGCAAACTAATAATTATTTCTTTCCTTTTTCCGTAGAGGTGTAGTGAGCTCACTGCAACAGCAACTGCCTGACAAGCAAATAATGTTGTTTCACATCAGCTACAATTTAAACAACAGTGCCTGTAAATGTGTCAGAGTGCATCTTTAACTGCTGACGAGTTCTCTGTCTGGTTGTCAAACACCTGAAAATTCGGAGCAAATGCATGCTGAGACGTGGTCTCAGCAGTCGAAACCTGAATGAGATCAGTTATGTTCTATAGCAGTTTCTGACTTTGCTGACTCTAGCTCTGACATCTGGACAGACATGATAATTCAAAAGGACACTCAAGCTGTGTGTGAAAACACACTGCCACTGAACTTGGAACTTGAACTATTATAAGAAATTCATCAAAGAACTATGAAAAACAATGCAGACCAACAGCATCAAGTAAGAGAATTTACACTTACACAGTACATTAATGGACCACCTAAAATGTAGGAAACAGATACATGACAAGAAACTGGTTGCATAAACTAGCATATACTGAGAAATTGCACCCTCTTTACCAGAACCAATGTAACCAAATGCATCTACTGAGAAATTGTAACACTATTTACAAAACGAACGCCTACCAAAATCGGGATAACATACTACTGAAGATAGACTGTGACAACACAATAAGCATTAATATGCTTTCCTATCAAAACTAGCACACAAACGAAAATCCAATAAGTTGAAAACCACATGAGCAGTCTTGAAACTGAGCCCTGTTTCAGCAAAAGGAAACAATATACATAGAGAAATATGAAAACGAAGGTGAAGAACAGCGCCATCGCCTTTGATATGTATGGCGGACAAGAAAACACCCTTGAACACACATCTAATATACTTGTCGTCATTGACGTGTCCTATAGTCAAGTGGTGGGACTGACAGTATTGAGATACACACTTTGCAGTAACAACTATTTATTAATAAAAATAAACTACATGCAGCTTCTGAAAATGAATGTCCACATGACTTGATAAGAGAAATGTAGATCCTCAACTGTGCCTATTAGATGCACAGTAGAAGTAAGTGCATACATGTTGAAGTGGCATGGAGCAGGAAAGATAAGTAACAACACAGTCCCACGTAGCTGGAAAAATGTCGACACTTCACAGATGAGTAGTCAGGTTCAATTATGATGCAGTACCATGAGGTGTTGAGTTCATAAGCAATGACATCCAGTTACTGTGAAGTGGGGCATTATCCTATTGGTCAGGGCCATATAAGAAAATGGCTGTGGTAATTGTTAAACATGATACCATTTTCTATCAGTGTAATTTGTTATTCATCTTCACAGAATAATTTATTACCCAGCTTACTATCTTTCTAATTTAATGCCGAATTAGTATAATTTACTACTTGAAAATGGCCGCAAAGATGTCCGATATGTAGGAATGCGGTATAAGGATGCCTATATGATGTCAAAGTGTACTTTTGCTAAATAAAAATGGGTGGAGATTCAACTGTGGTGGTCAGATCCAAAATATCTTGGTCGTCTTAAGGGAAAATCAGATTCAAATAGCTCACTTAAGTTTGCTTGTTCCAAATTTAAAATGGTGGGTAATTAAAAAAAATACAGTGTTTCTGAGATGCATGTACCAGTATCACATTAAAAATCGGCGCTAAACGTCACACACACTTAATTAATGTATGTCATGACACACTATGATGTCACTGTTAAACATGGCTGCCAAGGTTAAGTCCAGCATAATGGCATTACAGTGAATTTGTAAAAATGGTGAGAAATAAGAAAAGCCCAGGTACCCTAAATTTAAAGTTCACTTGAGCTAAGTTTAAACCCTGTAGCTCACTGCTGCGGCCTGTATGGTTCTCAAAAAATTACCACTTCATTGTGTGTTTAGGGTAAGGTAGGAAATGGGAGAGGTACGCTCTTGCATTTTTGTTTGTTTAAATGCTGTCACTCACGCTGTTCCATTTGCAGAACATGCACCACGCTGCACTATGCCAACTCACCTCACCTAACAGGTGGTGCATTGTTGTCCACATTAGTTGCTGTGTGCTGCGGAGCTGGTCTCACACACAGCCCACTACAAGCACAGCTACACACGTGTGATAACTTCTTTGGCAGAATGACGACATCAAATCCCCCCCTCCCACCTCCAATAGAGTAGTATATTCCTCTGTTATGACAGCATAAAACTGCTAGGTGATAAATTCTACCTTAATCGATCGTAAGTGATGGTGACTCTATATGATTTTCGATATTCAGGTTGTTTATCTCCAGTCGGAATTCTGTATTGTGTTACAGGTGCCACTGAAACTGGAGCTGAAAGATATAGATTTAGGTGTGTAATCCAGACATTTCTTACATCGACTGCACTATGTGCTAAAACTCATCATCTGCCCACTGTCAAACACAATTCGATCATTTTCAGTAACTACCCATTCCTCCAGGAACTCAGCCTTGAGCTATATATGTCTACAAATAACAACACTCTCTCCACTGACTACCCTGAAAAAAGAGACAATCAAACCAATAGTAGCTGAATCTAACAAAAGGAATGGCCAAATTAGATAAGCCTCTGACTTCTCCCATAGCAACCAGCAGACTATGGATCTCTGTGTTATAAGTCATATAGTTGCTACATAATGAAATGGGATATTTACCATGCAATACATCCTAATGCAACCTCAAGCCTGTGGAAAAACTGTACTTGTAAGAATCCACAGTAGCGGCCGTTGTTTCATCAGACATCTCACTTTTCCTTTATTTCACTTCGACCTCTTACATAAACTAAAGTCTGTTCAATACTCTTTTTCTTAAGATCTGTGGAATGACATTTGTGAGAACAGTAGAAGTTTATAGTTCTTTTTCTTTTGTATGTTTACTTATGTTCTGTGTATCCCAGATCCAAAGTATCATGTCACTTACTTTGTATTGCTGTATGTCACACTATTACTGTGTTTTATTACCAGAACACTGCAAAGATGTAACAAATCTTGTACTAAGAGATTGCAGCACTATGCTTGCATTGTATGCGCACTGTCACCTGCTACCCAAATATTGTCAATATGTGAGCCATGTGTATTTTTTTACCGCTATAGAACAATTAAGTTACAACACTAGTACTACACCTGTGTTTTATATTCGAAATCTTACATATTTTAATAAATAATACAGACAGTTTTTACTTTTGGACACAAGACTGAATTTTTCTGTACACAGTCAGAGATCTGTAATCATGCATTTGTATTACAACAGGAAACATGTACGTGTATATTAAACACATAGTGTTACTCTGTACACCAAAACAGCTATGTATGGAGGAAATTTATGAACTATCAGCCTCGGTGCCTTTCTAATGTAAGGTGTCATTCCCAAGTGAATAGTACAGCCCACCCATGTAACTGTATAGAACAATGTAAGTAAAAAACATAAGGCAATGCCAACCAGCTGTTATTGTCAGAAGTTGCCTTAGCATGATGGGTCACTTTAATGTATCAGTGAGTTTGGTACTGGTTTTAGCAGAAGTAAGACAACTTTTTTGACAAAAAAATATGAACAGTTTAAGCTTTGGTACAAAGGTAAAATGAATTTTTTATATGTGAGCAGAAATCTATAATCACACATTTATATTACAATAAGCAACGAGTATGTTTGTTTTGTATGCATACTGTTACAATTTAGTCCCCCCCCCCTTCCACACGAAACAAATCTACTTAAGGGGAAATGTAGGACTATACATTTATTAAAATATGCATTAAAATATGATATGTTTTAAAAAGTTATTGCTTCGCCACCCATTTCCCTACACATTCCTTACTCATTGTTCATATATAAAAAAGCAAAATTACTATGTTGTACTTACTATATGATAGTATAAAGAACGTTTATACCATTTAGTAACAGCAGAAGCATTATATATGTAGGTAAAAAGTACTTATCCTATTAAGTTGGTGTCAATGTCCGAGCTGGCTCCTCTGTTCCTACATAACCTATTGAAAGGGTTTCATCAGGGTTATTTAAATGGCAAGTTACTGGGACATTATGTTTATTCTTTTATTTGCCTGTTCTTGACAAATATTTTACAACAATAATTCTCAAATATACTTTTTGTAGCTTATGGAGCTAGACAACGAACATAGTCAACCAGGCAGCAACATGTATCAAATTCAGTGATCTCTAGTATGGAGATCACTAACCAAACTCAATAGCTACTAAACCCACTCTGACGCCCTTACCTCCAAAAATTCAGTACATCTATTACGAACACAGCTTCCAGGATCTTCTAGAACAGGATATACTCCCAATTGGTATTAATGACTGTCTTAAATAAAATTGTTTTTCAGATTTAATTTATATAATGTTTCCTGGAAATAATTATTTACATGGAGATTTATAGAGCTAATGGCTAATAACAAAGATTGCAAATTTTGACAATATGATAAATAGTAACTTCCTGTTACTTTATAAATCGATTTCATTATTGATAATAAAAGTGGGAAAATTACAAGGATAGAAATTCTGTTCGCATGAAAATTGAAGCATAAAAATATTATGTTTACTACAAATTTGTTTTTAGGTCATTTAAGCTGACAGTTGCGATTACTAATTTTCATGGTACAAGGTTGATATTACGAAATGGATCGAAATATAAAAGATATATTATCAGGAAATTAGTTTTTTGACAGTCAAATATATTCAGAAATATCTCCAGATGAGAAATGTATAGTTTAAGTAAGAAAACCGAAAACTAACCAAAGTTTATAGGGAATCGAAAAATTCAGTTAACATGCGAAAGGTCTAAAGTGACGCAGTTCATTACAACATACACCATGTGACGCGTTTTTTTAACTGCATGGGACTAAGGGACAGCATACAACGACCATGAAAATTTAGGAGGTATAAGAAGAAGTGACATGTTGTGTCAGACATCTAGTATCGTTAGCGTATATAATGAAGCTTGAGAACTGCAACTGATCAGTATTCTGTGGTAGCAGAAAGTGTTAACACGTCTCACTCCAACATACTAAACATTCCTCAACTGTTAGGGAGGAACAAGAGACAAAACAACGAACATTTTGGTGTATGGTTATTATTGGAGAACCTGGACAATCTCGTTAGTGACATTGGTAACATAAATCAGATCGAAAATTCCATCCTCCTCAGCAAGAAGGATTTAGTAGAACCAAGCTTAGCCAGGTGACAGAAAACATAGGGCCCTTCTGCTGAGATTTTGATGGAGAGGATAAGGTACTTATAGTAGGAGGAGCAACAAACAGCTTGACTAGCAACTTAGAGAATATAGCACTTAAAGTGACCTGGAGGAAATGGATCAACAACAGCACATACTTGTGCGGAATTCATGGAAGTTTTGCAGTGATATGACCACCCACAGGTTAACGCAGCTGTAGCAGTGTTAACAAAGAGCTGAGCAAACTACTTTCGACTACAATGAAGTCTCACACCTGTGCTTTGCCTGTTGTACAGTTAGGGGATGGGTATACGCACGTCATGGCCTGCCCCTGATTAGCAGGGGGAAGGAAAGATTAGTTGCACAGCTTGCAGAAAGTTTAAGGGGGTCCACAGCACATAAGATAAAATCTCTATGAAACTGGAGTCAAAGGGACACATTTTTTTAGGTTAGTGTGAAGTTACAGACAATATTGAAAGAAATTAGAGCAGAACAAGACCATGATATATGTAACAGTTTCCATTAAAATAAAAACGTTTCAACAGAACATTGGATGGTTGAAAAACAAGATAGATGAGCTTCTTGTATGCCTAGAAGAGGTGGAAAATTCTGAAGTGGTAGATGTCCTGCGCCTCCCTGAACACCACTTAACAACAGGGATGGAGGAGTTAAGTCTCAGGGATTATAAATTAGCAACTTTTTCTTGGAGTGTTCAGCAGAAAAAGGAGCTGCATCATTTGTAAGAGTTGGACATAAATTCAAACATATTGAAACAAATAGTTTTTTTGTTGATCAGACTTAGAAACATGTGCTTGTGAGTTGTTACTCCAGAATAGTTCTCTGATAATTGTAACAGTCTATAGATCCCCTCTAGGAAACATCCAACTATTTATGAGAAATCTATATGGATTATTGAAGTAGCTGAAAGACAAAAAGAAACTGTTAGTAGTTGTGGTGATTTGAAAGTAAAGTTCTTAAGAGGCACAGACAGGAAAAAGGAACTAGAATCCTTATTTGGATGACCAGTTTATGAGAAATCTATGTGCATTATTGAAGTACCTGACAGACAAGAAGGAACAATTAGTACTTGCGGAGATTTGATTGTAGAGTTCATAAAAGATATAGACAGGAAAAAGGAACTAGCATCGTTATTTGGATGTTCAATTAATTTTAGTACTCAAGTTTCTAACGTGTGTGCAGCAGGATAGAAAGACAATGGGTAACAATGTTTTTATAGACAGAGCTCAGGTTGAAACAATTAATGTGTCCCCATTAATAATGAATTATCTGATCATGATGCACAGTTAATTGAAATAAACAATATGGCGCATTAGAGCCCTGAGCCATCTCCATACAAAGTGGCGAGGCTCCTAATAAGGACAGCATAAAACATTTCAAGAGAAAATTAAAAGGAATGGAATGAGGTGAGGTATACATCGAAAGAGGTGCTAATGTCTAATTCAGTTTATTCCATTGTAAATTTGCGTCAGTATTTCCTAGAAAATCATCTAGAAGGTCAATTAAAAACAGTGTAAGGCCTGGATAAGCTAGGGAATTAAAATCTCATGTAAGAGGAGGAGTGAAATTTGCGTAAAGGCCAGGGTAAGGCAAGATATGACTTAGCTAACATACTACAAAAAATACTGTAATATTTTAATGAAAGTAATTGAAATCTCGGGAAGTATGCACATCCTGACAGAAATAAGTAATGCGCATAAGATTAAAACTATATGGAAAGTTGTCAAATGGGAGACAGCATAGCTATTCGGTGCACAAGATACCATAACAGTTAAGCTAAATGACATTATATTGACTGATAATTCATAAGCTGCAAGTACTTTTAACAGTCACTTTCTAAACGTAACAGTAAAAATAGGATTAAGTGATTCAGTTGAAGAAACAAGAGAATACATTACAAATGTTATTCCACAACACTTGAAGCTACTAGAAGTAGCACCAACATCCTTCACTGAAATTAACAAAATTGTAAAAATTGTAAAAAAAGAAAAGCTCGTGTGGTATTTATGGAATTTCAAACAGAATTCAGAATAGTTGTTCCAACTTAATATGTAATGTACTTAGTGATATACTGAATGCATCACTGGCACAGGGAATTTTTTCAGAAATGTTAATATATGTAATTGTCAGCCCGCCGCGGTGGTCTAGCGGTTCTAGGCGCTCAGTCCAGAACCGCGCGACTGCTACGGTCGCCGGTTCGAATCCTGCCTCGGGCATGGATGTGTGTGATGTCCTTAGGTTAGTTAGGTTTAAGTAGTTCTAAGTTCTAGGGGACTGATGACCACAGATGTTAAGTCCCATAGTGCTCAGAGCCATTTCTTTTGTAATTGTCAAACTACTTCATAAGAAAGGTGACAAGACAGATTAAACAATTTTCATTCAGTTCCCTTACTGACGTCTTTTTCCAAAATATTAAAAAAGTAATGTACTCAAGAGCAGTCTCACACTATAGTGGAAGCAATTTACTTAGAGGGACTCAATTTGACTGTCTAAGTCACGATACTCTCTTAGAAAAACTGAAGTTGTATGGAACCGATGGCTTTGCATACAAACTGGTTTGAATCATTCTTAACAAACAGAATGTAACTTGTTGTTCTGAACAATTGAAGCAATGTTAGAAGTTCAGAAAATTTTAGTGACCGGGTAAAAATCACAAAGTGAGACCCACAGGGTTCAATTTTTGGTTCACTCCTACTCCTTATATATGTGAATAACTTTCCACTCAACATTCAACAAGATGAATGAATCCTTTTTACAGATACTACTGTTATAAAAAATATCATTAGAGAGAAAGCAACAGAAGAGATGGTACCTGTATCTTCTAAAGAATTGTAAAGTGGTTCCCAGAAAATGGACTCCCCCTAAAATTTGAAAAGAAAAGGCACACTATATTCAGTTCTGCACAGAAAAGAAAATCATATGAACAACTGACGTAGCACATTAGAAGGAGGGAGGTAATAGGGTAGAATGCTCGAAATCTTTGGGTGTACATATTGGTGAAAACTTGAACTGGAAGAAGCATGTTACTGAGCTTCTCAAACAATTAATTTCAGCTACTTTTGCGTTTCATATAATTCATATAATTCATATAATTTTGAAACAAAGTAATCAACCTCTTGATATTTTTAGCCTATTTCCACTCAATAACATCTTACACTACCATTTTCATAGGTGACTTATCACTTAGAAAGAAAGTATTGATTGCACAAAACAAGCAATAAGAATATTATGTGGTGTTCACCCATGGATGCCATGTAGGTGCGTCTGCAAGGTGATCTGTAATGTTAAAGAAGAAAGTATGAAGAGCATTTAACAGTCATGTACATGACAAATTCTTCAATTTCATGTCTGCAAGACATGGTGTCGGGGTAAAGCTACCCTTTCTCCTATATGGAAACGACAATTTGGCAGCAAGAAGAATACTGAAAAAAATGAGCAGGGAAGCACTGGAAACCATTTCGTGGACATACAATAACTTTGCAGCTATACCACATAAAGTGGAATTGGTCGACGTTGAAATTGATGCTCTAAAGGACCAACTGCCTGGCATATTGCAAAAGCTTTGTGTAGACGACTATTACCTTACAGATGTGGATATAACACAGAATTCTTTTGGGATTTTTAACAAAATCAAAATTTGTGACTGCTTAACATCAAACCACAGCAAGAACACTACCAAGAAAAATATATTGTTATTGTAAACAATTACAAGACAGCCAGAATCGAACGTGGACAAGCTTCCTTTGCAGAGCAAAGATACCAAACAAATTTATGTGTCAAATCACAAGCCCAAGAGTGAATAAAGGGATTGATAACCATCTTAATGGCATTATAGAGTGCCCTGGTATGCGTAAATCAGAAATTTTTACATCTTCTTTGGCTAAATAACATGTTATTATCAAACTTGTAGTCACTATTTATAACTACAAAATGGAAGGTTTGTTCAACCCTCTGTAAGACTGTTTAGATGTATTAAACATCAACAAAGAGAATTTACAATGTGTTCTGCAGTACGTTCTGTGAACCACATCTGTGTGGTGAAATTACTGGATAGCTTACAGAGCAGGTGCACTGTCATTTTGAAATTTGTTGACTGGGGCAATAAGAATGTCCAATAGTTGACTGGTGAGAAAGTAAACCTTCCAGAGAATAAAGATCGAGAAAAGTTTATAGTATACTATACTATACTATACTGTCTATAGTTTTAATTATTTGGCTGTAAACTACATGGAAGTTTGCTAATACAGACTCTAACAACAGGAGAAACAAATTTTTCGCAGTCCAAGACGTTTTTCTCCACAATCCAATCGCATATAAATACTGTCAAATTAGGATTGGTTTCCACAACTGATATTGTTTCACAGGCCTTAAGAAAAAGAACCAATGTATTGATCACACTTAAACCATTCCCTATTAAAGAAATTACTCCCCTAAGTGCAGTCAAGTGTTATGCATACGAAAAAGGAAACTGGAAATAGTTGAAGTCAAGAAACGAAAGCTGGAGTATATGGCGGACACAGTATTCATGAAGGAGCAATATAAACTGTTATTGGAAAAAGAAGAAAGCCATTGCAGATGTGCAAACAAGATATGCATGTTACTATAAACATAGTGTATAGAAAAATCTGAGTACGAGAAGGAAATGCAAAACGTCAGCATTTACTCTAAATATTTTCATAGATCTCCACTCATGTTTGGATACGCTTAAGAAGGGTGGTTACATTGTATCTAAATATTGAGGAATAGAAGTTGTGCATCTAGCAGGAGTACAGCCATTCGAAAGTGATGGAATAACAACATTTAAAAACAGGCCATTTGCAAAAAATGTGAATGTAATGTTTTATGTGGATATTCCACAAGAATGTGGAGCAGAAGAGTTGCCGGATTACACGCAAGAAGATATGGAATGACGTAACAATAATGTACTGCAGGAAATTAGAGGCAAAATTAAAATTCTTGAATGCTCTTGGCAGGCAGAATTACAAGAAGGAATGGAGCTAACTGTTAAATGCATAGAAGAGACAGATTACAGCAAAAAATAGATACATATTAGAGTTTGACGAAGTATCTTCTTTGCATTTATTAAATTACTGATATGAAAAGCAATCATATGATTCAGATGTAAATTTAAGTCATAAGTTAAAAATTAAACTGGATAGGTATCATGAAAACTGCATCAAACAATTGTAAAGAAAGAATAGTTTTCTGGGTGTAAATGTATATGGAAAACTGTACAAGAACGTTTTTTTTATTACTCGTTGCCATACTAGGTGTGGGTTGGTTTCTTTAGCATCCAACAATGATTTAGATTTCCCCACCCAGGCAGAGTATCTACAAAGTGCTTGCAGGATCGCTTCTTCTTCTTCTTCAAATGTCAATCCACCAACACTTCTATCAAAGCAACCACTCACATGCACACTAAAAACACATGGATTGTGATGGAGCTGAAGTGTGCTACAATATTATCAGTGTATCATAGGAAGATGTGTTGACTTTAGCTATCTTAAATACAGCTTCATGAATGCTAATTCTCACAAAGGCTAGCTTTATGAGCACTAACAATGCTGACACCAATTTTTCTACTTTCTTGTATGATACTAACACAGAATACTGATTAACTGCAACCATCAAAACTCTGTATGCATGTACACTAAAGATGCAAGACGCCTGTATCAGATGGTATCTTAAATACAGCTTTATGCTTAGTGAGCATTACAAAGTGTATTTTCAAGACCACCTACCAATGGCGGCACTCACTTTGTCACCTGCTCGTATGCTGATAACACAGAATACTGATCAACTGCAGCTTTCACAACTTCTTAATTGATTCTAAAGATGCAGATGTATGTAACAGGTAGATATAATGTTCGAGGAACTGATTTATCCAGGTGCAAACTCATAGCCCAGCTGTTCTGTGTGTGTGCGTGTGCGTGTGCGTGTGTGTGTGTGTGTGCACAAACACACAGAGAAAAAACAGCGCATTTGGGATAGCAATTTACAAGTGAATAAGTCACATGAATAAGTGAGACGAGCACTGTAAAGTACAAGAGACTTAGGTCCATGAAGGAGGCGCATTACGACGTCGACGGTAGTGTCAGGGAATCCCATATTGCGGAGCACCCCTTCTGGATAGTCGTAATCGACCCGATCGAATGCCTAGCTGAAGTCAAGAGCTGTCAAAAGTCCAGGCGTGGACGACGAGCGTGGGCGAGAGAGATTATGCTCCGATAGCGACAGAAGGCATTGCAAATGTTAGTGGCACCTCCCAAAGAATTTTGGCAGGGGGACACCACGTACCGAGCCGGCCGTTTAAGCCGTGCAGCCAAAAGCCGGGTAAAGATCTTTGTGTTGCAGTTGAATAACGTCGCCGGCCGAAGTGGCCGAGCGGTTCTAAGCGCTTCAGTCCCGAACCGCGAGACTGCTACGGTCGCAGGTTCGAATCCTGCCTCGGGCATGGATGTGTGTGATGTCCTTAGGTTAGTTAGGTTTAAGTAGTTCTAAGTTCTAGGGGGCTGATGACCTCAGAAGTTAAGTCCCATAGCGCTCAGAGCCATTTGACCCATTTTGAATAACGTCAAGGGGCGCTACTCTCGTATCCATGAGGTACTGCAAGGCTTGTGAATGGGAATGAGTGACCACAAGGACCATTAACAGGCGGCTCACAGATAGGGCGTTGGTCTCATGGTGCTTCTTGTGCCGACTACAGTTGAACTCTGTACACCAACAAGCCTGTTTGCAGCTATGTCGGAAACATTCGGAGTGGAATCACATTAACTGGAGTAGAATTCTCTTCAGTGAGGAGTCCTGGTTCGAAATGAGCCCCGATTACAAGTGAAGACGTGTCTCTAGACGCCCCAGACAGTGATGGGATACCAAGCTGACTGTCGACCGCCAATAGGCCCGACAGTCAGCACTGATTGTCAGGTGTGCCATTTAATTTCGTAGCAGGACCTCTTCGGTTGTCATCCACTGTACCCTTACAGCACAGTGGTACGTCGATGATTTTGTACGCCCCGTTTTGTTGGCCTACATGGCGAGCCATCCTAGGCTTACATTTCAGCAAGATAATGCCCGGCTGCACACGGCGAGATTTTCCACTGCTTGTCTTCGGGCTTGCGAAACGGTACCTTTTACAGCAAGGTCGCCGGATCTCTCACCAGTTGTGAACATATGGAACATTATGGACAGGGTCCTCCAACGAGCTCGGGTCTTTGACAATCTAACGCTCCAATTTGGCAGAATTTGGCAGGATATCCCTCAGGAAGACATAAAACAACTCTATCAATCAATGTCAAGCCGAATAACTGCTTGCGTAAGGGCCAGTAGTGGACCAACGCGTTATTGACTTGCTCAATTTGTGAAGCCTTTTCTCTTGAACAAATTATCCAAATTTTCTGAAATTGTAATTGTTTGCTTGTCAGTACACGTACATCACATCTACCCATTTCAGTCCCATCCGGATAATTCCTTCGTGGTACGTCATTTTTTTTTGCATCCTTATCTCAAACTACAGCACACTATTCTGATAAAAAGTTGTTCAGTACTCAGTCATATGTACAGAGTCATTACAAATGATTGAAGCGATTTCACAGCTCTACAATAACTTTATTATTTGAGTTATTTTCACAATGCTTTGCACACACATACAAAAACTCAAAAAGTTTTTTTAGGCATTCACAAATGTTCGATATGTGCCCCTTTAGTGATTCGGCAGACATCAAGCCAATAATCAGGTTCCTCCCACACTCGGCGCAGCATGTCCCCATCAATGAGTTCGAAAGCATCGTTGATGCGAGCTCGCAGTTCTGGCACGTTTCTTGGTAGAAGAGGTTTAACCACTGCAGTGATTTCCCCTTACAGAGACATACAGAAGATTTAAACTGCGCATACCATAGCCGAATGGAGTTAGCAGTTGGTGGATCTTTGTCCGCAGCTCGTGGTCGTGCGGTAGCGTTCTCGCTTCCCACGCACGGGTTCCCGGGTTCGATTCCCGGCGGGGTCAGGGATTTTCTCTGCCTCGTGATGACTGGGTGCTGTGTGCTGCCCTTAGGTTAGTTAGGTTTAAGTAGTTCTAAGTTCTAGGGGACTGATGACCATAGATGTTAAGTCCCATAGTGCTCAGAGCCATTCGAACCATTTTTTTTTCACATAACCCCACAGAAAGCAATCGCATGGGGTTAAGTTGGGAGAGCGTGGAGGCCATGACATGAATTGCTGATCATGATCTCCACCACGACCGATCCATCGGTTTTCCAATCTCCTGTTTAAGAAATGCCGAACATCATGATGGAAGTGCGGTGGAGCACCATCCTGTTGAAAGATGAAGTCGGCGCTGTCGGTCTCCAGTTGTGGCATGAGCCAATTTTCCAGCATGTCTAGATACACATGTCCTGTAACGTTTTTTTCGCAGAAGAAAAAGGGGCCGTAAACTTTAAACCGTGAGATTGCACAAAACACGTTAACTTTTGGTGAATTGCGAATTTGCTGCACGAATGCGTGAGGATTCTCTACCGTCCAGATTCGCACATTGTGTCTGTTCACTTCACCATTAAGAAAAAATGTTGCTTCATCACTGAAAACAAGTTTCGCACTGAACGCATCCTCTTCCATTCCATGAGCTGTTGCAACCGCGCCGACTTTGTCATCGGGTGTCAGGGCTTGTAGCAATTGTAAACGGTAAGGCTTCTGCTTTAGCCTTTTCCGTAAGATTTTCCAAACCGTCGGCTGTGGTACGTTTAGCTCCCTGCTTGCTTTATTCGTCGACTTCCGCGGGCTACGCGTGAAACTTGCCCGCACGCGTTCAACCGTTTCTTCGCTCACTGCAGGCCGACCCGTTGATTTCCCCTTACAGAGGCATACAGAAGATTTAAACTGCGCATACCATCGCCGAATGGAGTAAGCAGTTGGTGGAACTTTGTTGAACTTCGTCCTGAAGTGTCGTTGCACTGTTATGACTGACTCATGTGAGTGCATTTCAAGCACGACATACGCTTTCTCGGCTCCTGTCGCCATTTTATCTCACTGCGCTCTCGAGCGCTCTGGCGGCAGAAAACTGAAGTGCGGCTTCAGCCGAACAAAACTTAATGAGTTTTTCTACGTATCTGTAGTGTGTCGTGGCCATATGTCAATGAATGGAGCTACAGTGAATTTATGAAATCGCTTCAATCATTTGTAATAGCCCTGTATGTCACCCTGCTGCCTGGATTCGTGACTATGAATGTGTCAGTTTAATATCAGTGGACTGTTTTTGTTTAATAGATACCTCTTAAGAAATGATATAATGCACTCCTGGAAATTGAAATAAGAACACCGTGAATTCATTGTCCCAGGAAGGGGAAACTTTATTGACACATTCCTGGGGTCGGATACATCACATTATCACACTGACAGAACCACAGGCACATAGACACAGGCAACAGAGCATGCACAATGTCGGCACTAGTACAGTGTATATCCACCTTTCGCAGCAATGCAGGCTGCTATTCTCCCATGGAGACGATCGTAGAGATGCTGGATGTAGTCCTGTGGAACGGCTTGCCATGCCATTTCCACCTGGCGCCTCAGTTGGACCAGCGTTCGTGCTGGACGTGCAGACCGCGTGAGACGACGCTTCATCCAGTCCCAAACATGCTCAATGGGGGACAGATCCGGAGATCTTGCTGGCCAGGGTAGTTGACTTACACCTTCCAGAGCACGTTGGGTGGCACGGGATACATGCGGACGTGCATTGTCCTGTTGTAACAGCAAGTTCCCTTGCCGGTCTAGAAATGGTAGAACGATGGGTTCAATGACGATCACCAGTGGTGTACGGCCAGTGTAGGAGATCGCTCCCCACACCATGACGCCGGGTGTTGGCCCTGTGTGCCTCGGTCGTATGCAGTCCTGATTGTGGCGCTCACCTGCACGGCGCCAAACACGCATACGACCATCATTGGCACCAAGGCAGAAGCGACTCTCATCGCTGAAGACGACACGTCTCCATTCGTCCCTCCATTCACGCCTGTCGCGACACCACTGGAGGCGGGCTGCACGATGTTGGGGCGTGAGCGGAAGACGGCCTAACGGTGTGCGGGAGCGTAGCCCAGCTTCATGGAGACGGTTGCGAATGGTCCTCGCCGATACCCCAGGAGCAACAGTGTCCCTAATTTGCTGGGAAGTGGCGGTGCGGTCCCCAACGGCACTGCGTAGGATCCTACGGTCTTGGCGTGCATCCGTGCGTCGCTGCGGTCCGGTCCCAGGTCGACGGGCACGTGCACCTTCCGCCGACCACTGGCGACAACATCGATGTACTGTGGAGACCTCACGCCCCACGTGTTGAGCAATTCGGCGGTACGTCCACCCGGCCTCCCGCATGCCCACTATACGTCCTCGCTCAAAGTCCGTCAACTGCACATACGGTTCACGTCCACGCTGTCGCGGCATGCTACCAGTGTTAAAGACTGCGATGGAGCTCCGTATGCCACGGCAAAATGGCTGACACTGACGGCGGCGGTGCACAAATGCTGCGCAGCTAGCGCCATTCGACGGCCAACACCGCGGTTCCTGGTGTGTCCGCTGTGCCGTGCGTGTGATCATTGCTTGTACAGTCCTCTCGCAGTGTCCGGAGCAAGTATGGTGGGTCTGACACACCGGTGTCAATGTGTTCTTTTTTCCATTTCCAGGAGTGTATTTTGAATGTGTACACGTGAGTATATTGTAGTCATAACGACAAATCACTTCAAATACTGTATGCGCCACTTGTTTTTTCTGAGACTGCACATTATACGAACTGCCTTTTCAGAATTCAGAATATACCTCTTTTGTAGGGTGATATTCCCCAAAAGAAGATTCCATGCTGTAATATGGAATGGAAGTAAGAATATTACTAACAATGTGATAAGCTGTGCAGCAGGGTGAAAGAGAGAAGATAAAGACTGTTGGAAGAGTAGGGGGTGGATGACGATCTGATATATGCTTCAGCAATATTTACATTACGTTCGTGAGGGACAGCGTAGAGTGCTGGGAATTTGTGACGCACTCCGAATGCCAGGGTGTTGGACTGGCCCTTTACTGCAGCTCGATAAGGCTGTGTGAGGGAACGACAAGGGAAGGAGAGTATTTTGTTTGGCACTTCGCATCAGCCTTCACTGTGAACCAACATCGAAAGTGCCTCCACAGCAAGGAAATAGCCCAATTTCTGCTGAACTGCCTGACAGACAAACTCAAGTTACTACTTGTTCACGATGTTCTGAATGGGCTTCCTACGTTAGTTCTGGATCGACCCACTAATGTTTTGTGGCTGCCACTGCCACCAATGACGATCTAACAATCAGTGCCCGTGTACACTCTGTGATCAAAAGTATCCGGACACCTGGCTGAAAACATCTTACAAGATCGTGGCGCCCTCCATCGGTATTGCTGGAATTCAATATGGCGTTGGCCCACCCTTAGCCTTGATGACAGCTTCCACTCCCGCAGGCATACGTTCAATCAGGTGCTGGAAGGTTTCTTGGGGAGTGGCAGCCCATTCTTCACGGAGTACGCCACTGAGGAGAGGTATCGATGTCGGCCGGTGAGGCCTGGCACGAAGTCGGCACTCGAAAACATCCCAAAAGTGAAACTTCCTGGCAGATTAAAACTGTGTGCCGGACCGAGACTCGAACTCGGGACCTTTGCCTTTCGCGGGCAAGTGCTCTACCAACTGAGCTATCCAAGCAAGGTTCGCAGGAGAGCTTCTGTAAAGTTTGGAAGGTAGGAGACGAGGTACTGGCAGAAGTAAAGCTGTGAGGACGGGGCGTGAGTCGTGCTTGGGTAGCTCAGTTGGTAGAGCACTTGCCCGCAAAAGGCAAAGGTCCCGAGTTCGAGTCTCGGTCCGGCACACAGTTTTAATTTGCCAGGAAGTTTCATATCAGCGCACACTCCGCTGCAGAGTGAAAATCTCATTCTGGAAATATCCCAAAGGTGTGCTATGGGATTTAGATCAGGACTCTGTGCAGGCCAGTCCATTACAGGGATGTTATCGTCGTGTAACCACTCTGCCACAGGCCGTGCATTACGAACAGGTACTCGATCGTGTTTGAAAGATGCAATAGCCATCCCCGAACTGCTCTTCAACTTTGGGAAGCAAGGAGGTGCTTAAACATCAACGTAGGCCTGTACTGTGACAGTGCCACGCAAAACAGCAAGGGGTGCGAGCCCCCGTCCATGAACAACACGACCACACCATAACACCACCGCCTCCGAATTTTACTGTTGGCACTACACACGCTGGCAGATGACGTTCACCGGGCATTCGCCATACCCACGCCCTGCCACCGGATCGCCACATTGTGTACCGTGATTCGTCCCTCCACACAATGTTTTTCCACTGTTCAATCGTCTAATGTTTACGGTCCTTACACCAAGCGAGGCGTAGTTTGGCATTTACCGGCGTGATGTGTGACTTATGAGCAGCCGCTCGACCATGAAATCCAGGTTTTCTCACCTACCGCCTAAGTGTTAAAGTACTTGCAGTGTATCTTGATGCAGTTTGGCGGTGGTCTCTATGAGTCAACAGACGAGGTCGTTCTGTACGCTTTTGTCCTGCTCGTGTCCCTTCACATTTCCACTTCACTATCACATCAGAAGCAGTGGACCTAGGGATGTTTAGGAGTGTGGAAATCCCGCGTACAGACATAAGACACAAGTGACACCCAATCACCTGACCACGTTCCAAGTCTGTGAGTTCCGCGGAGCGCCCCATTCTGCTCTCTCACGATGTCTAATGACTACTGAGGTCGCTGATCTGGAGTACCTGGCAGTAGGTGGCTGCACAATGCACTTAATATGAAAAACGCATGTTTTTGGGGGTCTCCAGATACTTTTAACCACATAGTGCATACCGTAACCGCCATAAGGTGACTGTCGTCCCGCGCTGTGCCAAATTAGTAAGTGCAAATATAGTGCTCAGCTTCTCGTGACGAAAACGTGCTTTGTTCCCACCTCTCCCTCATCGGCCGCCAATGTGCTGCGTGCCGATAGGCGGAGCTTACTTTCTGTCCTCTTGCGCTCTCCAGTGCTTAATCTACGATTTAGTACAATCACAGATAATTACTTGAAGATATACGCGAAAATGCTGTAATTAATTCAAAGTTTCTACCTTAGCTACCAGGAACGGGCAAATAACCCCCCCCCCCACCCCCTCCTCTTGCGGTTGCCTATGGTTTCATTGCACTTTTTACTGAATCACCTGATCTCACCTTGCCTAGCTTTTAAATTATTCTCCTTAATTGTCTTTAAGATGTTTTCTTTTCGATTTTACTATTTTAACAGAAGGAATAATAAAAGAATATAAGAAAATATGACTCTTTAGTTAGGTATTACTATCGATCAATAAACGTAGATAGACCACTTAAAAGAATATCCAATAAGAAGGCTAACAAAAAATTTCGACGATATCACGTTGAAATAGTAAATCTAACGATATTTTTTGCAGGTATCTGTTTTTGAAATGTTCTTGAATGCAGTAACACCGTCAGTCTGAATAGGAGTATCGACACTGTAATTGCACATAGTGGAATCATTTGCTCCAGTTTCTTTCCCAGCGCCAACTGTTACTCCAATAAAGAAAACATCAGCGAAATGCATGTGAATGTTGCGTACATGGAAGCAATTCTGGCAGCGTGTTCTGAAACAACGAGCAGTGTTATTCTGTTCTACTCCAAACCAACAACATGTTTGTAATCATATGTGTTGCGGCCTGTGGTAAACACTTCATTGGAACTGTGTCTAAAGCGCGTTCTGTACAACACTTGCGAATGCGGAACTTTTACTACTTTAAACTACAAAATTTCAAGGCCTACACGATGAACTACCATATGTCATTTTATCAGCTGAAGTTTATCCCTTGTTACAGTACTTAAGGAGATCATTTCGTCACAGATGCTTGGACAAAAGGAAAAGACTATATAATTACACCCTGGAGCCAGATGATTTGTGGCAACGAGTAAATGGAGACCACTGAGGAAGAAAACAGAAACATGCGTTGACGTAACTGATCATACAGTTACGTGTTTTTGCCTACTACATAATATTGTCAACGACAGCAAACGCAGTTTAGAAGCTGAAAACTTCTGTTACAACGCTGATTGCCAAAAAATTAGCATCGCATTCAACAGGAATTCCATGACAGACCGAAGAAATGCAATAAAATTAATACTGTTAATCTTTCAGTGACAGCTTTGAAATTGGAAAAAAATGATATTTTGAGCACGTATATCACCTCAAATAAAACAATGTGACTTCCAAAGTAAGACAGTTCATATTCATGCTTACCATCTAAACCACATTTCATGCTCATTACAGTCCACAATCTGGAAACTGAATGATAAGCAACACCTGTTATTGCTTGGTTCATCACTGCATTTCCATATGAATTTATGTCAAAGTTTCTGACAGGTACATTTGTAATGTGTTCAACAAAGTTACTTGGATGGCTCCGAGGATATAGCAGAACTGGAGGGTTTCAGAGCGACCCATTGCCATTATATTTACCCACATGTTAATGTTGATTGCACTCCCACGAGATAACGCCTCAGGAGAGAGGAAAACAGGAGGGATAAAAAAGCATAGTACCCTCTGCTACTGCAGATCACGTTCATATTTCGTTGAATGGTTTTGAACGGTCCCTAGTGGTTCCAATCTGTACACAAGAGCAAAAATTGCGGTTGCGCTGCAGTCCAAAGGGATGCAATCACGTTCAATGTGGATGTAGCCCCACAACAT
The DNA here is from genome assembly GCF_023864275.1 of Schistocerca cancellata. Lineage (NCBI taxonomy): Eukaryota > Metazoa > Arthropoda > Insecta > Orthoptera > Acrididae > Schistocerca > Schistocerca cancellata. The sequence goes on along the minus strand of NC_064629.1, from coordinate 656,187,168 downwards.
CTTTAGAGAAGGATTGAAAAGTCCGAGGCAGTGAGCACCCTCGAAGGTTGTCAAGGACGTCTTCCTATTGCGCATCGCACTGCGAACTGTCGTTTTCAACCGCGACATATGTGGGAATCAGCGGCCCAGGGAAAGGGGTAGTTTTATTGACGCACTTTATGTCACCAAAAAATGTTCAAATGTGTGTGAAATCTTATGGGACTTAGCTGCTAAGGTCATCAGTCCCTATGCTGACACACTACTTAACCTAAATTATCCTTAGGACAAACACACACACCTATGTCCGAGGGAGGACTCGAACCTCCGCCAGGACCAGCCGCACAGTTTATGTCACCCTCTGAGGCCTTTTCATCTCGTTTCTGAGCGGCGATGTGCCAGAATCCTTTTTTTAAAATTTTTTTATAACGACCTTCTCATCATGTGGCGCATCCACGGGGGCTTTGGGCAGAATTGTGGTGAAATTTAGTGCCAATGTGACATCAGTAATCCACGTTACAGCCTGCGTGAACTTCTGAGCTGTTGTCCTATTTTTTTTCTTTTTTTTTTTTCTTTTGCATGTGTCGACATGTTGCTGTCTGAAGGGTCGCCGAGCCCGAGTGTGACATCACAGGACGCCACGCTTTTGTACCCTTACAGAGGAAAATCGTAGGCATCTTTGTGCTAACTATCATCAAACTTACACGCCGCAATGGGAGAAAATTATAGTGTTTCGAAAAAAATGTTCCTTTAATTTTGTTGCTCAGTGTAGTTCCAGACATTTTCTCTGGCACTAAGACCGGCTGATTTAGAGGGCCGTTCGAGGTGCAATAGGATGCCTAAGTGTTCGTCAACCATCAACATATGCTTGTAGTCCTGTGAGCACGGTTTTTGTCATCTTCTAAGACGGGAGTGTCCATGGCACACTCATTAGGAAGCTATAGAAGAAAAGACAACACTTGGTAACCGATCTGTCGTCAGGAACATCGTCGCTCACGGTCTTGATAATATCACGAGTGAGCGCAGGTTGTCAATGAAAATAAAATAGGGTGAATCTTATTACATTTGGAAACAACCAATTTTGTTGTATGTCGGATGAAGGAAAGCAAGTCACAACTTATTCTGTAGAAAACGAAGGTGCATGAAGTTTACTAGTACGAGGGTGTGCTGAAAAGTAATACCCCCGAATTTTTTATTCTCTTCTCAATATCGGTTGAGGTAACACATGATATGCATAATACTCGGTTGACTTTCCCGCTTCGCTGACACAAGTTGCAACCGTCTGCTGCAAGATGGCTTCGAATTATGGAGTGTAACATGGCGGTGTGTAACGTAACTATGTCTGTGCGTGAGAAACAGCGTGCTGTAATCGAGTTTCGAATTCGAAGGGTTCGTCTACACATAGAGTACGCTCCCCTGCTGCATGAGAATACCATAAAATAGACGAGTGCTGCGAGATTTGCAACAATCCGGCGCCTTGGGCTCAATGCCATCGATCGTCCTTCCGATCATCCTCCGTACAGTCCCGACTTTGCCCAATCCGATTTTCATTTGTTTCAAAACTTATAGAAAACCTTAGAGAACTTCACTATGACAGCGATGGAGGGGTGCAAGCAGAGGTGAAGTTGTGGCTACGTCAACAGAGTCAAACATTCAAAAGTGATGGTATCAAGAAACTAGTCTCCCGTTGGGAGAAATGTGTTTGCCGCCATGGCAGCTATGGAGACATGAAGAATAAATACGTAGACTATTAATGAAGTATGTTTTATGTAAAAAGCTTTCAGCGCTTTCACATAAAAAATTCGGAGGCTTTACTTTCCAGTTCGCCCTCGTACGACTCGCACAAATCACATTCAGATCTGTAAGTCCAATGGTTATGCCAAGTTGTTTAGTCTCATAAATTCTTACAGTATACTGGTTGATATTACCAAGTATATGAAAAGTTGCTTCATCTTTCATATGTGACAGAACTGCAACACAAAAGTCATAACATTTTCTATTGTCTTCTGGATGCAGTCCTTGCAGCAACTGCGGTTTGTAACGATTCTTAAATATAGCTGTTACCGAAAAAGAAACGAAAGAGAGAAGGTTAGAGTTCAATACCTCGTCGGTGTCAAGGTTATTGGGGATAGAACACAAGACTGAGTTGAGCAAAGATGGGGCAGGAAATCAGCCGTGGCATTTGTGTAGCATCTTGACATTCGTCTGGAATGCTATCGGAGATATGTGGATAAACTACAGGCAAGCGATTTGTTACTCGCTCCTCGTGACCACGAGTCAGTTATCTGCGTCGTATTCCTCGTTGGTGAACACACAGTGCTATGATAACTTATGACACGTTTGGAATGAATTCAATTTGATGATGTTTCAAATACACGGCCTGACAAAAAAGCTGAAGCAGCAGAAGACATATCAGATGTAAATATGACTTTGTACACGTACACACCATTGGCAACTCTCTGTAACAGCCGGCCAGAGTGGCCGAGCGGTTCTAGGCGCTACAGTCTGGAACCGCGCGACCGCTACGATCGCAGGTTCGAATCCTGCCTCGGGCATGGATGTGTGTGACGTCCTTAGGTTAAGTAGGTTTAAGTAGTTCTAAGTTCTAGGGGACTGAAGACCTCAGAAGTTAGGTCCCATAGTGCTCAGAGCCATTTGAACCATTCTCTGTAACAGACAAAACGGCCACCAGAGCACATTAGTGTTGTTCATATTTAGTGTTGTTACCAGGACAGGTAGGGTATATGGGTGGCGTAAACAGCGCAGATGGAGAGTGATCACCGTAAAGGACACGGAGATGCCGTATGTTCTTGTGAGAGAGCGTTATCAGCCGCTGACAGAGTCTGGAAAGGGCCTCATTTTTGGTTTCCATTTGGCCGGCTGGTAGACTCATGCAGTATCCAGATTTATGAGGCATTCGGATTTGACAGCAGCCCACCGTTTGACTGCATGCATATGTCAGGGCAAGCACACTTGTCGTCAAGGCTGCGGTCGACCACGTCTGACCACTACAAGGGAGGATCGCCGTATTGCCTACCAAGCACATCGAACCCCTTCACATATGCGTCTGGCATCCGAGAACAAGTAATGGACTCAGAGCAACATTCTGTGTCATCCTGCAGCCTATGTCGGAAACTAGCAGATGTTAAAATAGGGAATTAGCTTTCCAACTGTAGGCTGCCGTTAACACTACAACACACACGGCCGCGTTTGGAGTGGTACCATGACCGGCAAGCATGGACTTCTGATGAATGGCGTCACATTGTGTTCAGCGATGAACCGCGGCTCTGTGCTACCCCAGACGCCCATCGTGGGCGAGTATGGAGGCGACCTGGCAAGGGGTCTCATTCTTCTATGTTTTGGAGAGCTCGCCCGGGTGGCCGTGCGGTCTAACGCACGGCTTTCCGGGAGGGAAGGAGCGCCTGGTCCCCAGCACGAATCCGCCCGGCGGATTTGTGTCGAGGTCCGGTGAGCCGGCCAGTCTGTGGATGGTTTTTAGGTGATTTTCCATCTGCCTCGGTGAATGCGGGATGGTTCCCCTTATTCCGCCTCAGTTATACTATGTCGGCGATTGCTGCGCAAACAAGTTCTCCACGTACGCGCACACCACCATTACTCTACCACACAAACATAGGGTTACACTAGTCTGAGACGTTCCCTGGGGGGGGGGGGGGTCCTCCGGGGGCCGAGCCGCACAATAACCCTGGGTTCGGTGTGGGGAGGCGGAGGGGTGAAGTGGACTGCGGTAGTCGTCTTGGGGTTGTGGGCCACTGCGGCTGCGGCGGGGACGAAGCCTCTCCGTCGTTTCTAGGTCCCCGGTTAACATACAATACAATACTATGTTTCGGAGAGGCATAGCAGCGTTACTCCTGTCATCATAGTGTGATAAGCCATCGGGTATGACTTCAGTCACAGCTGGTAGTGATTGAGCGAACTCTGATGGCACAAAACTACACCACGGCTATATCCCTCCCTCTGTGTTACGTCTCGCGTGACAGTATCGTCGTGCCATTTTTCAACAGGACAACAGTAGTCCACACATGATACGAGCCTATATGAGTTGTCTGTATGCCCCATTCCATATTCCAGATAGGACATGTGTGGGACCAGCTCGGACCTCAGCTCCATATGAGTGCCAGTATCCAGGGTATCAAAGACCAGTTACAGCTGCTGTGGGCCATTTTGCATCAGGCGAGGATCAACGACTTCATGATACCCTTCCCAAGCGAATTAGTGCATGCATCCAGGCCAGAACGGTTACAACGTTATCTACATCTACATCTACGTGACTACTCTGCTACTCGCAATAAAGTGCCTGGCAGAGGGTTCAATGAACCACCTTCGCGCTGTCACTCTACCGTTCCATTCTCGAACGGTGCGCGGCGAAAACGAGCACTTAAATTTTTCTATGTGAGCCCTGATTTCTCTTATTTTATTGTGATGATCATTTCTCCCTATGTAGGTGGGTGCCAACAAATGCTTTTGCAATCGGAGGAGAAAACTGGTGACTGAAACTTCATGAGAATACCCCGTCGCAACGAAAAACGCCTCCAATTGACGTATCATGTCTGTGGCACTATCACCCCTATTTCGCGATAATACAAAATGAGCTGCCCTTCTTTGAACTTTTTCAATGTCCCACCTGATGCAGGTTCCACACCGCACAACAATACTCCAGGATAGGGCGAACAAGCGTGGTGTAAGCAGTCTCTTTAGTAGACATGTTGCACCTTCTAAGTGTTCTGCCAATGAATCGCAGGTTTGGTTTGCTCTACCCACAACATTATCTATGAGATCGTTCCAATTTAGTTTATTTGTAATTGTAATCCCTAAGTATTTAGTTGAATTTACAGCCTGCAGATTTGTGTGACTTATCACGTAATCGAAACTTAGCGGATTTCTTTTAGTACTCATGTGAATAACTTCACACTTTTCTTTATTCAGGATCAATTGCCACTTTTCGCACCCTACAGATATATTATTTAAATCATTTTGAAATTCGTTTTGGTCATCTAATGACTTTACAAGACGGTAATGACAGCATCATCTGCTTCACGATCTAATAAGGCTGCCTAGATTGTCTCCTATGTCGTTAATATACACTACTGGCCATTAAAATTGCTACACCACGAAGATGACGTGCTAAAGACGTGAAGAAGATGCTGTGATATGCAAATTATTAGCTTTTCAGAGGATTCACACATGGTTGGTGCCGGTGGCGAGATCTACAACGTGCTGACATGAGGAAAGTTTCCAACCGATTTCTCATACACAAACAGCAGTTGACCGGCGTTGCCTAGTGGAACGTTGTTGTGATGCCTCGTGTGAGGAGGAGGAATGTGTACCATCATGTTTCCGACATTGATAAAGGTCGGATTGTAGCCTGTCGCGATTGCGGTTTATCGTATCGCGACATTGCTGCTCACATTGGTCGACATCCGATGACTGTTAGCAGAATATGGAATCGGTAGGTTCATGAGGATAATACGGAACGGCGTGCTGGATCCCAACGGCCTCGTATCACTAGCAGTCGAGATGACAGGCATCTTATCCGCATGGCTGTAACGGATCGTGCAGCCACGTCTCGATCCCTGAGTCAACAGATGGCGACGTTTGCAAGACAACAACGATCTGCACGAACAGTTCGACGCCGTTTTGCAGCAGCATGGACTATCAGCTCGGAGACCATGGCTGCGGTTACCCTTGACGCTACATAGCAGACAGGAGCGCCTGCGATGGTGTGCTCAACGACGAACCTGGGTGCACGAATGGCAAAACGTCATTTTTTCGGATGAATCCAGGTTCTGTTTACAGCATCATGGTGGTCGCATCCGCGTTTGTCGACATCGCGGTGAACGCACATTGGAAGCGTATATTCGTCATCGCCATACTGGCGCATAACCCGGCGTGATGGTAGGGGGTGCCATTGGTTACACGTCTCGGTCACCTCTTGTTCGCATTGACGACACTTTGAACAGTGGACGTTACATTTCAGACGTGTTAAGACCCGTGGCTCTACCCTTCATTCGATCCCTGCGAAACCCTACATTTCAGAAGGATAATGCACGACCACATGTTGCAGGTCCCGTACGGGCCTTTCTGGATACAGAAAATGTTCGACTGCTGCCCTGGCCAGCACATTCTCCACATCTCTCACCAATTGAAAACGTCTGGTCAATGGTGAGCGAGCAACTGGCTCGTCACAATACTCCAGTCACTAGTCTTGATGAACTGTGGTATCGTGTTGAAGCTGCATGGGCAGCTGTACCTGTACACACCATCCAAGCTCTGTTTGACTCAATGCCCAGGCGCATCAAGGCCGTTATTACGGCCAGAGGTGATTGTTCTGGGTACTGATTTCTTAGGATCTATGCACCCAAATTGCGTGAAAATGTAAGCACATGTCAGTTCTATTATAATATATTTGTCCAATGAATACCCGTTTATCATCTGCATTTCTTCTTGGTGTAGTAATTTTAATGGCCAGTAGTGTATATCAGGAACAATAGAGGGCCTACAGCAGTTCCTTGGCGAAGGTCGGATATTACTTCTGTTTTACTCGTTGACTTGCCGTCTATTACTACGAACTGTGACCTTTCTGACAGGAAATCACGAATCCAGCCTTCAGGAAATCTAAAAATATGGAATCAATTTGACATCCCCTGTCGATAGCACTCATTACTTCATGAGTATAAAGAGGTTGTGTTTCACAAGATGGATATTTTCTGAGTCCGTGCTATGTGTCAATAAATGGTTTTCTTCGAGGTAATTCATGATGTTCGATCACAGTATATACTCCAAATCACTACTGCAAATCGACGTTAGTCATATGGGCCTGTAATTCAGCGGATTACTCCCATTTCCCTTTTTGGGTATTGGTGTGACTTGAGCAACTTTCCAGTCTACATCTACATCTACTTCTACATACATACTCCGCAATCCACCACAAGGTGCGTGGCGGAGGGTACATCGTACCAATACTAGCATCTTCTTACCCTGTTCCACTCCCAAACAGAACGAGGGAAAAATGACTGCCTATATGCCTCTGTACGAGCCCTAATCTCTCTTATCTTATCTTTGTGGCTTTTCCGCGAAATATAAGTTGGCGGCAGTAAAATTGTATTGCAGTCAACCTCAAATGCTGGTTCTCTAAATTTCCTCAGTAGCGGTTCACGAAAAGAACGCCTCCTTTCCTCCAGAGACTCCCACCCGAGTTCCTGAAGCATTTCCGTAACACTCGCGTGATGATCAGACCTACCAGTAACAAATCTAGCAGCCCACCTCTGAATTGCTTCTATGTCCTCCCTCGATCCTTTCCAGTCTTTAGGTACGGATCTTTCCGTAAGCGAGCGGTTGTATATAACTGCTAAATATGGAGCTATTGTGTCAGCATACTCTCAAAGGAACCTGACTGGTATTGCGATCTGGATCGGAGGCCTTGGTTTTATTAAGTGATTTAAGCTGCTTTGCTACACCGAGGATATCTATTATTGACTGGAATTCAGGAATATCATACTGATAAGTAGACTCCTACTGCCAAGTTCTTTGTAAACTTGACTCGATACCGTAATCACTGATGTAACATCACGTACCGTCTCAACTCGTGATGTTTCATTTCGTTTCCTCCTCCCCTTCTGGGTGCGTCACTTAATGCGTCATTCCGTGTTTCTACGTAAAAGAGTTTTTCGATGAAAATATGTGAAATAGGATCTGTCTTCGTGAAGCGACCTGTATATCACAAATAAAAATAAAAATGCAATGTTCTAAGAAACAATAAATTTATTACATGTTGTATGTATAAAAACAGTTAAAAAATGAACAAAAGTGATTGAAAACACCACCTATGAGTAACAGTTTATAGCTAACTGTGTTCACAACTACACACGAGCGAGTGATGCGATGTGAGCTGTGAGGTGCAGGTCTCAGTAGGGGCCCGAGCCGCCGCCGCCGCCGCCGCCGCCGCCACCGGCGCTTGGAGCGCCGTATTCTGGGCTGGGGCCAGCCGGCGATGGAGGTCCGTACGCGCCGCCCGGGCCGCCACCCTCCTGAGTCTGCAACAGGCACCAAGCACTTGCGGTCATTCATTCTGTTCTCTGCCTTGGTATTTGCTCCTACTGGGACGTTGTAACTCATTTCACAGGTGTTTCTGAGGCATCCTAAGTCACTGGGGTAGAGCGGCTCATTATATGAGAGTGTGTCGTGCAGAAGACTCCAGGATAGTGTCGTCTTTTGCATCTTATCGTATCGTATCCAGATCTGCAGGAAGATCTGCAGCAGATAGGCACTTGGTGCAGGGAGTGGCAACTGGCCCTTAACATAGACAAATGTAATGTATTGCGAATACACAGAAAGAAGGATCCTTTATTGTATGATTACAGTGTGTTACAAAAAGGTACGGCCAAACTTTCAGGAAACATTCCTCACACACAAATAAAGAAAAGATGTTATGTGGACATCTGTCCGGAAACGCTTAATTTCCATGTTAGAGCTCATTTTAGTTTCGTCAGTATGTTCTTCCACCTACGCTCAATGGAGCACGTTATCATGATTTCATACGGGATACTCTACCTGTGCTGCTAGAACATGTGCCTTTACAAGTACGACACAACATTTGGTTCATGCACGATGGAGCTCTTGAACATTTCAGTCGAAGTGTTCGTACGCTTCTCAACAACAGATTCGGTGACCGATGGATTGGTAGAGGCGGACCAATTCCGTGACCTCCACGCTCTCCTGACCTCAACCCTCTTGACTTTCATTTATGGGGGCATTTGAAAGCTCTTGTCTACGCAACCCCGGTACCAAATGTAGAGACTCTTCGTGCTCGTATTGTGGACGGCTGTGATACAATACGCCATTCTCCAGGGCTGCATCAGTGCATCAGGGATTCCATGCGACGGAGGGTGGATGCATGTATCCTCGCTAACGGAGGACATTTTGAACATTTCCTGTAACAAACTGTTTGAAGGCACGCTGGTACGTTCTGTTGCTGTGTGTTTCCATTCCATGAGTAATGTGATTTGAAGAGAAGTAATAAAATGAGCTCTAACATGGAAATGGAAAATAAGCGTTTCCGGACACATGTCCACATAACATATTTTCTTTCTTTGTGCGTGAGGAATGTTTCCTGAAAGTTTGGCCGTACCTTTTTGTAACACCCTGTATATGATAGCGAAACAAACACTGGTAGCAGTTACTTCTGTAAAATATCTGGGAGTATGCGTACGGAACGATTTGAAGTGAAATGATCATATAAAATTAATTGTTGGTAAAGAGGGTGACAGTTTGAGATTCATTGGGAGAGTCCTTAGAAAACGTAGTCCATCAACAAAGGAGGTGGCTTACAAGACACTCGTTCGACCTATATTTGACTATTGCTCATCAGTGTGGGATCCGTACCAGGTCGGGTTGACAGAGGAGATAGAGAAGATCCAAAGAAGAGCGGCGCGTTTCGTCATAGGGTTATTTGGTAAGCGTGATAGCGTTACGGAGATCTTTAGCAAGCTCAAGTGGCAGACCCTTCAAGAGAGGCGCTCTGCATTGCGGTGTAGCTTGCTGTCCAGGTTTCGTGAGGGTGCGTTTCTGGATGAGGTATCGAATATATTGCTTCCCCCTACTTATACCTCCCGAGGAGGTCACGAATGTAAAATTAGAGAGATTCGAGCGTGCACGGAGGCTTTCCGGCAGTCGTTCTTCCCGCGAACCATACGCGAGTGGAACAGGAAAGGGAGGTCATGTCAGTGGCACGTAAGGTGCCCTCCGCCACACACCGTTTGGTGGCTTGCGGAGTATAAATGTAGATGTAGATGATCGTGGGAATGAAAGGAAAGGAAAGGATAGATGCATTTGTGTGGTAGTAGGTTACTTTCTCTTGCCTAGGTGTGACATTGAGCATCGTCTATCCATGTGCTGCGTACGCTCTCACCCAGTAGACATTGCTGAGAGGATTGGGATCTAATCCAGGACAGTGGGGCACCGTCTAACGATCTGAAACTGTATGCCACCGCTGCATACCGATGATGAGAATTACTTGCGCCACTAGGTTCGAAGTTGACTAGTTCCGGATCGAACGCTATATGCACAACTGTAAAGGGTTCTACAGGCCGTTACTAAGCGAAGGAAACTGTGTTCCTCAAATAATGTCAGAATGGGCAGCAGAGTAAATAAATAAAGTTTCTTTTACAGTGTACTGCTTTACGGAGGTGAGAAATGGACCACTGGCACATCGGGGACACTGACACGAAAAGGAAAACACTACACTAGGGGCACGAACAGAGAACAAGGCGAGAAAACTAGCCTCGGTACGTGGGAGAGGTCGCTGAAAAAGATGATATAGTGGATAGACTGGTGCAGCGATGAAACAGTGGAGGAAGAGCCAGGGAAAACTACATCGAACTACCTCTGCAGTTGTACTAGTCGCAGACTGAAACAGTGGAAAAGGACTACTGAAAATCAGCTCAGTGGTCGACTTTAACAATAAAGGATATTTATGGCTGTTTTTCCTGTCTCACTTTCATTTTTCGTCATTTCTTCTTATTTACTGGTTTAATATTCGATCAGTTATTATTATATTAGATTAACTTGTTGCCGGTCGGAGTGGTCGAGCGGTTCTAGACGCTTCAGTCTGGAATCGCGCGACCGCTACGGTCGCAGGTTCGAATCCTGCCTCGGGCATGGATATGTGTGATGTCCTTAGGTTAGTTAGGTTTAAGTACTTCTAAGTTCTAGGGGACTGGTGATCACAGCAGTTAAGTCCCATAGTGCTCAGAGCCATTTGAACCATTAAATTGTTAAAACAGAGAGAATACACGATTATGCGAACTATGACCTGTACGCGAAACTAAGTTCTGTCCGTTTTCGATGTCCAATAACTGATTACATCAGTATTGTTTTAACAAAAATAAGTTAATTTCAGAAGGGTTATAGATGTAACGAATGAACAACCAGTTTTAATTCTTTTCGGACATTAAGAAGAAACTTCGAATATTCTTATTTTCCACATTATCTTTCTCAGATTTTCTCTTTTTCTGTAACTTTATTCCCATTTTTTAGGGATCCGAACATAATAGATGCTTGCTTGTTGCTGATTCTGCATTATTTTGTTACTGTACCAGATGTCCCTTCCGTCCACTATAACACCGTAAAACTATGTCTTCTGCTTGCGAAAGTTAAGGAATTTTGTGTTGTTTTGTGTATTAACTGTCTATTCTGAGGTGGAGATGAGAAACACAAGAGTAAGGCTCAGATGGCTCTGAGCACTATGGGACTTAACTTTTGAGGTCATCAGTCCCCTAGAACTTAGAAGTACTTAAACCTAACTAACCTAAGGACACCACACACATCCACCCCCGAGGCAGGAATCAAACCTGCGACCGTAGCGGTCGCGCAGCTCCAGACTGTAGCGCCTAGAACCGCTCGGTCACTCCAGCCGGCCCAAGAGTAAGGAGAACAGCATTGCGCTATACATATGCTGGTTAGTATATCACACTATCAGTATTGGTTTTCGTTATCCTCATATCCTCAAATGTTCTCGCCCAACCATCTTGAGTTTCAGTGTTAGTCGACCAAAATATTACTACACCTGAGAGTGAGTGCGCTTCAGTCGGCTTATCTTGAGTTCTTATCGAGATATTTCACGAGGACACGCTGAAACACTTGATAGTACGTGCACAGCTGTCTCCAAATCATTCATAGTGCGATGCGCTTTCCTGAGTCACTACTATACTTGTTTACTGCAACATCACTGCGTGTATCCGATGACGGCCAAGGGAGGCTGAGTGCATCGTGGCCGGCTAGTAACTACGTTCTTTACTTCTTGCGGGTGGCATAATTTTGGTCTTGTTGTTGTTGTGGTCTTCAGTCCAGAAACTGGTTTGATGCAGCTCTCCATGCTACTCTATCCTGTGCAAGGTTCTTCATCTCCCAGTACCTACTGCAACCTACATCCTCCTGAATCTCCTTGGTGTATTCATCTCTCGGTCTCCCTCTGCGATTTTTAGCCTCCACGCTGCCCTCCAACACTAAATTGGTGATCCCTTGATGCCTCAGAATATGCCCTACCAACCGATCCCTTCTTCTAGTCAAGTTGTGCCACAAATTTCTCTTCTCTCCAATTCTATTCAATACCTCCTCATTAGTTATGTGATCTACCCATATAATCTTCAGCATTCTTCTGTAGCACCACATTTCGAAAGCTTCTATTCTCTTCTTGTCTAAACTATTTATCTTCCATGTTTCACTTCCATACATGGCTACACTCCATACAAATACTTTCAGAAACGACTTCCTGACACTTAAATCTACACTCGATGTTAACAAATTTCTCTTCTTCAGAAATGCTTTCCTTGGCATTGCCAGTCTACGTTTTATATCCTCTCTACTTCGACCATCATCACTGATTTACTACTTTAAGCGTCTCATTTCCTAATCTAATTCCCACAGCATCACCCGATTTAATTCGACTACATTCCATTATTCGCGTTTTGCTTTTGTTGATGTTCATCTTATATCCTCCTTTCAAGACCATGTCCATTCCGTCAGCTGCTGTTCCAGGTCCTTTGCTGTCTCTGACAGAATTACAATGTCATCGGCGAACCTCAAAGTTTTTATTTCTTCTCGATGGATTTTAATTCCCACTCCAAATTTTTCTTTTGTTTCCTTCACTGCTTGCTCAGTATACAGATTGAATAACATCGGGGAGAGGCTACAACCCTGTCTCACTCCCTTCCCAACCATTGCTTCCCTTTCATGTCCCTCGACTCTTATAACTGCCATCTGGTTTCTGTACAAATTGTAAGTAGTCTTTCGCTCCCTGTATTTTACCCCTGCCACCTACAGAATTTGAAAGAGAGTATACCAGTCAACATTGTCAAAATCTTTCTCCAAGTCTACAAATGGTAGAAACGTAGGTTTGCCTTTCCTTAACCTATTTTCTAAGATAAGTCGTAGGGTCAGTATTGCTTCGCGTGTTCCAACATTTCTACGGAATCCAAACTGATCTTCCCCGAGGTCGGCTTCTACCAGTTTTTCCATTCGTCTGTAAAGAATTCTTGTTAGTATTTTGCAGCAGTGGCTTATTAAACTGATAGTTCGATAATTTTCACACCTGTTGACACCTGCTTTCTTTGGGATTGGAATTATTATATTCTTCTTGAAGTCTGAGGGTATTTAGCCTGTCTCATACATCTTGCTCACCAGATGGTAGAGTGACGGAATATTCAAACTGTGCTCTTTGCGACTTTCACTAGCGCGTGCCATCATCTGATTCGGTTAAATACAATCTGTCATCAGTAAAAAGAGTCATAAAGCTAACTTGTTGATGTTCATCTTATATCCTCCATTCAAGACCATGTCCTTTCCGTTCAGCTGCTCTTCCAAGTCCTTTGCTGTCTCTGACAGAATTACAATGTCATCGGCGAACCTCAAAGTTTTCTTCTCCATGGATTTTAATTCCTACTCCAAATTTTTCTTTTGTTTCCTTTACTGCTTGCTCAAGCGCCGTACCTTTGGCTAGATCGACATATGTTGATCTGAGGAGTCTGTCTCTCCAGTCGACCTCGAAACCTAGCGCTGTGCGCTTTAGTTTACAGCAGTAGACCAACTCTTTAAAATGTCTGTTTAATGTAAATACGCACTTACTTGTGTTTTGTAGCGAATGAAGTAAACTTCCGGCTTGGAAGGCTGTGTGGGCGCGGGCGTGGGGATGGTGATCTCGGGCGGCTCCTCGGGCTTCTTGACGAGCACGTAGATGAGCGTCTTCTGTTCGGGGGGCGGCGCGATGGGCGGCAGGTCCGGCACCGTGGGCGGCGGCGGCGCGGGCGCCTTGATGAACACGATCTTGTAGTGCTTCTGTGGGGGCGGCGGCGGAGGCTGCGGCTTCCTGGGCGCCGCGTACGTGGGCTCTGGAGGCGGCACGTGCACGTACACGTGCTTGTGGATGACCGGCGCCTGCGCTGGCGCGCCGTACTGCGTGTCGACGGCAGGAGGCGGCGCGTACCCGTTGGGGAGTGGCGGGCTGTAGCCACCGCCGCCGCCACCGCCGCCGCCGCCGCCGAAGCCTCCGCCGCCTCCGCTGTAGCCGTTGCCACCACCGCCGCCCCCGCTGTAGCCGTTGCCGCCCCCGCCGCCCCCGCTGTAGCCATTACCGCCACCGCCTCTGCTATAGCCGCCTCCGCCGTTACCGCTGTATGGTCCCGCAGGTGCAGTGCGTACCGACACTGCCAACCAGCACATCGTCTGCAACAAGAGGGGCACAGTTTTTGTGAGTTGTGCTCCCTGGCCCCTTTTAATCGTCTGGACATTCGAATGTTCCAGAAATAGTGAAACTTACTTGAGGATGGTCGAAGTAGAGAGGATACAAAATGTAGACTGGCAATGGCAAGGAAAGTGTTTCTGAAGAAAAGAAATTTGTTAACATCGAATATAGATTTAAGTGTCAGGAAGTCGTTTCTGAAAGTATTTGTATGGAGTGTAGCCATGTATGGAAGTGAAACATGGACGATAAATAGTTTGGACAAGAAGAGAATAATAGAAGCTTTAGAAATGTGGTGCTACAGAGGAATGCTGAAGATTAGATGGGTAGAGCACATAACTAATGAGGAGGTATTGAATAGGAATGCGGAGAAGAGAAGTTTGTGGAACAACTTGACTAGAAGAAGGGATCGGTTGTTAGGACATGTTTTGAGGCATCAAGGGATCACCAATTTAGTATTGGAGGGCAGCGTGCCGGCCGGTGTGGCCGTGCGGTTAAAGGCGCTTCAGTCTGGAACCGCGTGACCGCTAGGGTCGCAGGTTCGAATCCTGCCTCGGGCATGGATGTGTGTGATGTCCTTAGGTTAGTTAGGTTTCATTAGTTCTAAGTTCTAGGCGACTGATGACCTCAGAAGTTAAGTCGCATAGTGCTCAGAGCCATTTGAACCATTTTTTTTTAGGGCAGCGTGGAGGGTAAAAATCGTAGAGGGAGACCAAGAGATGAATACACTAAGCAGATTCAAAAGGGATAGGTTGCAGTAGGTACTGGGAGATGAAGAAGCTTGCACAGGATAGAGTAGCATGGAGAGCTGCATCAAACCAGTCTCACGACTGAAGACCACAACAACAACTTGACGACGTACACCAACCGACCACCTTTTATACAGCTTTATTTATGCCAAGTGCATTTCGCGCTCTCAGCCATGTACAGTTAACATTAATAGTCCATAGGCGTCACCAACCCCCCGGGTTATAGGGTGCACTTACCCCTTTCCGGAACTTCAGGGTATAGAGTTTATATTTATTACAAGGTTTTCACGTAATTGTAGCATTGCTACAAAAGGATATTTTGTGGTTTTTAAAAGTTTCTTTCCGTTTTTATAATTTAGTAGTATTAATTTGGCATTTTTTTTCTTTTTGTTGCATTCAAACAGTGTCCTCTCCATAATTCTCTTATTTTTCTATTACAGATTTTTAAGTTTCAGTTCTCCATTCTCCACTGTATATAAAATATCGTTGTCATGTGGGTCACATCATGCTGGATAATGAAGGTACCATAATTAAGAGAAATATATGTTGTGCACGTATATGATCGTAATACTGTACGGTGTAACTACAACTTTGAGATTTTTTAACGCAGATATGAGATACATTTCAGGGTGATGATATAAACATAACTATCCATATCAAACATATTCTAATATTCCACCTCTGGTGATAAATATTTAAAAATGTATTTTCTTAAGTATTTAATTATCTCGTACGAATGAGACATGCCTGCCGGCCGGAGTGGCCGAGCGGCTCTAGGCGCTACAGTCTGGAACGGAGCGACCGCTACGGTCGCAGGTTCGAATCCTGCCTCGGGCATGGATGTGTGTGATGTCCTTAGGTTAGTTAGGTTTAAGTAGTTCTAAGTTGTAGGGGACTGCTGACCTCAGAAGTTAAGTCACATAGTGCTCAGCGCCATTTGAACCATTTGAGAAATGCCTACCATTCTGCCATGAAAATATTCTGCCTAAAACAATGAATGCATATCTATTCATCGTTTAAGATACATCACGTTTCATGTAATTCTTGTTAAAATCTAGTTCTTGAGGCAGTATACGTAGTCAAAGTAACTGTTCCAGTTATGAATCAATTTCAGAGTATTGTCCCAATTTGAAAAATTTCTGTGGACGCCCATGCGTATCGTGTTTATATCTTCGTCAGCACAACGCTTTTATCGACTGCATTTTCAGTGCTGCAGCTGCCTTTTGCACCGTATGTTGTACCTTCTTTTTTACTTTTCTGTGCATAGCACAACCACCAAAATGATTCGTTCTCACCTACCCCATCAGTTCCTGTGCTGGAGGAACGACTGCACGCCAGCGTATGAACACCAGTTCCTCTAATTTTACCGTCATAATCGTTATGCAAGATGTATGTAGGTAGAAATGACATGTTTCTTGATTTGCTACCGAACGTGCACTGTTGGACTATTAAGAATAAGTTTTTTGCATGAGTGTTAACGCCTTTTTAATATCAACATTCATTGGACTTTATTACTAAACGATGTGGCGCATACCTACGATACGGGAGGTCTGGGCTAAAAATTTAAGCCCGGACGTTCATGTATAGGTTTTCCGTTACTTTAAGAGAATGCCATTGTTGGATTCTGCCAACAGGACACGGCCTATTTCCTTCTGCATCGCATCCTTTCCCAACTGATTATGTACAGTTATCCGTCATTTACAATATCCTTAAATCAAAATCTACAGGACTACTCTGCAGCTCACATTTAAGTGTTTGGCAGAGGATTCATCGAACCACTTTCAGACTATTTCCCTACCGTTACAATCTCGAACAGCACGTGAAAAACGAAGACCTAAATCTCTCCGTACGATCTTTGATTTCTCTTATTTTGTTACAATGATCTTTTCTCCCTATATAGGTGGGAGCCAACAAAATATTGTCGCATTCGGAGGAGAACGTTGGAGACTGCAATTTCGTGAAAAAGTCTCGCCGCATCAAGAGATGTCGTTGTTTCTGTAACTGCCACCCCAATTCGTGTATCAAATCCGTGATACTCTCTCCTCTATTTCGCGATAATACAAAATGAGTTGCGTCTCCTTGAACGTTTTCGATGTCCTGTGTCAATTCTATCTTAGGATCCCGCGCCGCGCACCAATACTCTAGCAGAGGACGCACAAGTGTAGTGCACGTAGCCTCTTCAGAAGAATTGTTGCAACTTCTAACTGTTTCTACAATAAAACGCACTCTTTTGTTCGCCTTCCCCATAACATTTTCTATGTGATAGTTCCAATTTAAGTTGTTCGTAATTCTAATTCCTAGATTTTTTTCATTTTTGAATTCTTCCATTACTTCTTGGTAAACAATTCCATATTATTCAACCGTAGGTATTTAGTTGAGTCGTTGTATGATTTATCGTGTAACCGATATATAACCGATTCCTTTTAATACTCTTGTAGAGGACCTCACACTTTTTGTTGTTTCGTGAACTGCGACTTTTCCCATCATACAAATATCGTGTCTAAATCATTTTGAAATTGATTTTGATCTTCTGTTGACTTTACTAAACGGTAAACGACAGCGTTATCTGTTAACAGTCTTAGAGGGCTGCTCAATTTGACTTCTAAATCATTTGTATAGATTAGGAACAGCAGAGGGCTATAATACTTACTTGGGGAATGCCAGATTTCGCTTCTGTTTCACTCGATTACTTCCCATCAGTTACTACGAACTGACCTTTCTTAAAGGCCTTAGGGGGCTGCCTTCAGCGTTTGTTTGAAAAAAGTAAAATAAATAAAAAATAAATTTTAACAGGATGAAACTGCGAGGTATTCATGACCTGACGTTGATACTGTGTGTCCTTTGTTGTATTCTGGTGGTTCCTGGTCATATACTAGGTGGGAGGATAAAGTTGTGGAATTAGAAACAATGTTATGGGAAATATGCTGGATGCGGGAAAGAATTATTGGAGGGGACTGAGGTGCTGATATTCGATCCAGTTGGACTTACGGTCTCGACGTCGATGGTAAGTTCAATTTTGATTCAATTTTATCATAGAACTTTGAGCACGTTTTTGGGACGTACTTGTGATTAAAAGTCGTAATGAATGACGTAGCTTTCCTCTGGATATTCTGATAATCGAGCATAGTAA
The DNA here is from genome assembly GCF_023864275.1 of Schistocerca cancellata. Lineage (NCBI taxonomy): Eukaryota > Metazoa > Arthropoda > Insecta > Orthoptera > Acrididae > Schistocerca > Schistocerca cancellata. The sequence goes on along the minus strand of NC_064629.1, from coordinate 656,169,062 downwards.
GGATTAATGAGTTGTAAATAATACTGAGGAATCGTGGGACATGCGTTTTGTTAAGAGAACTCGGTCGTGGATAAACTACAATTTATCAGAATTCTTTCATATAATGTCATTCTGAGGCCAGGTTTTCTCACAGATTTGGTGGTCGTTGCACGTTAAATTGCTGCTTATAGATACCCCAGATATTGGAAAGTTGTTTGATAGTTGGTAATATAGGAAAACCATATCGGACAGCAATTCCCTATTTCTTCACCTTGTATTGCATTTCTGAAAACTAGTCTCATTCATGAAACTGAAAACGGTAGGCCATGCCGAGGAGCATGCCGAGCAGAATCTCTAGGCAAGCACCTGAAGTGATATGAGAAATTATGAAAATCCTAAATTAGGATGGCCTGGAGACGATTTGAACTCAGCCTCCTAACTTATACGAGCCCAGTGTTTAACCGTGATGTCACCTAACTTAGTGGTGGTAAAGCACTGTCAGTAGATGCTGCAAAAGAATCCAGTGCTCATCTTCCTGGTTGCATAAAGCTACCGTGTATGTATGCCGATTTCTTCGATGGACGTTAGTAACAGAGATCGTTCGTAAGATAAGGGGAATAGTGCATATGCTGCGGGGAGAAAAAGTAAGAAAGAATGTCGCACACTTTAGTGCATCTGAACTACTACACCGTGATAAGAGTCAAGTGGAAGGCGTTAATTAAGTTGTGGACTGTGGCATGTAGTGGGAGAAAGTGGTTGCTAATGGCAGCGTTGCCCTGTTTCCCGCGCAAACAATGCGCCATGACGAAACGCGCCGCTTTCTTTGCGCTTGCGCCTTCCGGCCTTCGTGCGCTGCCACGGCCACGTTGTCTTAGCGACATCGGGAGTGGGAAACAAGGTCAGATCATCGCGCTGTCGTCATTCCCAAGCTGCGAAACATCTCTCCTCTGACGGTCCAATTCTTGTAATCATTGTCCCTTAGTGGCAGCTCGTACTAATGTTCTACAGGGATCTATCCTTGGGTCCTTCTTAGATTTCAATTGAACTAGATCTCCCATGGAAGTCATAGAAATTCCAACGTCTTTTAGAATTGTCTGAGAAGAAAGATACTGAAATTAAATCTGTTAACATATTAGGAATTTATTACGAATTTGAACTTAGCTGAGAACAACATGTAAATCATGTCTGCTAAAAGATATCATAGGTTCCTACCTTAAGTGGAAACTTTGGAATGTGGCACGTGTGACGAACGTTTGATTCCCTAGAAATCTACTTTTCGGATTGTCTGCTCATATGATTTTCTCTTCAGGGGACTAGTGTCTCAAGAGCGCAAAAAATTCGTGTACGAGTTGTAAGTCTTCGCCTAAGGATCAGCGTCTTTTTAACAAGTTCAAAGTGCTAGCGGAACCTGTTGTGGTGACATTGAAAATTTTGAAAATAATGTGAACAGAATTGTCAGAAAGCAGTTCAACAGTGTAAAAGATTTCTCTGATATGCATAATACTGGTATTAGTTCTTAAGATAATTGCTGCACTGATGGTCTTTTGTTGTTATATATCAATGACAAGGCCTATTTCACTTTGAAATCACTACTTGCCTTTAAAGCATGTTGATGTTCGAATTCAACAACTATTTCTGTGTAGTCTAAAGGATACTTAAACGCGCTTCATGATCAGCAAGGAGATTCTAGCTATATGTTTAATATTTCCAATGTTCTAGGGTGCGATGCCAAATTCAGAGTGATCTACATGTCCCTGCGAGCTTAAATGTTTCTAGCTGAGAGCCGTCCGTTTAGTGCTGCAAGTTAGTGCAAAGTGTGTAAAAGAAGACAGTGTAGTTAATATATTACGCGTTATGAAATGTTTACTCCTAAAATTCTGAGAGCGCAAGGCCATTCTAGGAACATGCTACATCCTTCCACTTAAATTTCACATTAGTAGACAGAAAATTAGAGAAGTTTAAGCTCATGCGTACACGTAACGGTAGCTGTTATTTCCGTGCCTCTTTCCCAAACGGGGCAGGGAATGGGAGGGAGAGGGCGATGAAAACAGCACAAGGTAATGTGCGGAGTGCAGCTGCAGATGTGTATGTACAAAATAACAATGTTAGTCCTAAGAATGGCACAACACTTCATTTTGCCCTCCCCCTCCCCCCGTGTGTTTGGTTTTATAATATTTAACCTTGGCGCATCCTTAAGTACGACGACTGGAGAGCCCTCACTTTGAAAGTTATTTGTGTCAGCCACAGTCACTTGGCACGGATTATTCTTAGAAGTACTTAGGGGCCAAACGACTAGTGACGGTTCAACAACTAAATTCGACTCGACCATGAAAGGATCAGAAAATCTACTAGCTGCGCCACTCCGAACAGTAGATAATAGCTTGCGAGAGTAGTGCAAAAAATTCGAAATGTTCAAATGTGTGTGAAATCCTATGTGACTTAACTGCTAAGGTCATCAGTCCCTAAACTTACACACTACGTAACCTAAATTATTCGAAGGACAGACACACACATCCATGCCCGAGGGAGGACTCGAACCTCCGCCGGGACCAGCCGCACAGTCCATGACTGCAGCGCCTGAGACCGCTCGGCTAATCCCGGGCGGTGGTGCAACAAATAAAATGTCATCAAGCTAGAAGGCGCATGGGCTCCAGCATTGCTCTCTCACACAAGATGCTTAATCTCATCTCTCGTGCGCCGACTATAACATCATGTTCAAACTCACTTTGCCATTGTAGCAGCATTAGCAGATCTAACAACTGCGCCAGACACTTGTTGCAGTGGCCGAGCGGTTCTAGGCGCTTCAATCTGGAACCGCGCGACCGCTACGGTCGCAGGTTCGCATCCTGCCTTGGGCATGGATGTGTGTGATGTCCTTAGGTTAGTTAGGTTTAAGTAGGTCTAAGTTCTAGGGGACTGATGACCTCAGATGTTAAGTCCCATAGTGCTCAGAGCCATTTGATTGTTGGGGCCACATCAGTTATTTTGTTGCCCGAACAGCAAAATTCGTCTATTACTTTTAGTGACTCATTTCAGAAAACCCAGGAGTGGTACAATCGACGTCGAGGCGCTTGCTTGGACAAGGAAGAGAACTGTAACTGATTGTGTCTTTGTTGATGAAACTGCTGCACCATTCATCTGAAGCGCTTGAGAGAAACCACAAAAAATCCTGTTGTCCTCTTATATGAGTGTAGTGCCTTAACCAGTACACCAATATAGATTGATAAGTAAAGGATCACAACTATTCGTTCGATGGAGTACGTTTCTATAGTGAAGCACTTCCAGATTGGAGAAATCTGTGGGGAGGGCAAGTGACAGAAAGATGTACCACTCGAAACATTTCCGCTTGAGTTTCAGACCGAATTTCTTATCTCGATGTTAAGCTATGGCGTTACGCAGCTCGTATAGCGCAAGACTAAAGTTTTCATGTCACGCCAGGTGTTTACTGCTTCAGCATGATGAATCAGCATCGGCGTCATAACACGCATTTCTGGCCGCAGGAAGACGTGCAGGAAGTAATCTAGGACGGATAAGGCATTGCTACAAGACTCATCGTCGCCGCCAACCAGTTCATTGCGTGACCAATGCTATGTTCCGCTGCTCGGCTGCATATTACTCGTTTCCTGAGCTTTCCCTCGCAACTGTAAACACAGCCACGGACGTTTCGTTCCGAAGAGACAGGTGCAATTTTATATTTTTACTAGTTAATGAGTTCGGTATTTCCCTGCTTGCGAAATAATTGCCGTTCTTCTACGTTTTTCCGTCTCGGCGTGTACTCTGCTACATTACAGTTTAATCCGTGCAGATACTGTTCGCTACCTGTGATACTGATTTTCTGTGGAGAAAGCCATTTTAGGTTTATGAATGGGGACGTACTGAGCGGTAGTTATTTTTTTCATTAGAATTTATAGCAACAGTTGCCAAAAAATGAGTTAGCATCGAAGGCGAGATTACTACTCAGAGCTCACGTTATGTTATGTGTGTTGTGCAGTATGTAACTCAGTTTGGCTGGAATGAATCTTCATGGCAAACTAAACTAATACTGTGAGCTGGATTGGAATTCGGAGTTTTCACAGCCAGTGCTGTTGGCAAAAGATGCAGAGCTTTCCAAGACTAGTCTAAATTTACTAATCTCTGGTTACTACTATTCTATTGTTGCATTTGTGGGTAGAACTTAGTGCTCTTTGTAATTCTGAATCTGGTTTTCTTGCGTCGTGCCGCATCAGCTCACAGGGATTGGCTTGAATTTACGTCGCACCGTACTCGCTTGTCCGTTTCGTATTTACTCTGCAGCTTCGAGAAGGAGAATATCTCCATTACATGGTTCGATGGCGAGCAGCCAAATGCCACACTAAATAAGGTGCCTGGAGTTTTGTCCCCAGTCAGTCCTACAAGTGTTTTCATACAATTAACTTGACGTTCAGTTCAGTCTAAGTATTGTATTTGTGAACAGTATTAAGCTGCACCTTAGTTGGGACTCCACATTTGAAGTCTAGATCCTTATGTAACTGGGAATTGAGTGAGGCAGTGCATTCCTTAAGAATGGGTAGCTATTTGGGAGGGTTAGGCTACAAATAGCTGTCAGGTCATCCTGATTTAGGTTTCTTGTTCTTGCTGTAAACCACTTCACGCTAATACCACGACGGCTCCTTGAACAAGACCATTCCCGGTTTCGTCACTGAACCCCCTCTCTTCCCTGACCAGCACAAAAAATCTCGTTGTTTCCTAACTTAGCTAATGTTACGTCTCTAATAACTTCGATGTCGACAGATCATTAAGCTCAAACATTCTTTACTCTCTTTCACTGGTTGTGTAAGCTTAATCGTAGTAGGAGGAAGACGAGGATATATTTTTGCCAATAGCATAGTGTTTGTAAAGTATCGCGGTGTTCAAATCAACCTACCAGCCAATGACCACCTTACACTTCATATTCGAATTGTGTGGTGTTTATCATTTCATATATCTTCTAAATGTAAATTTAAATGTCGTGTAGAATTGTTGGCTGGGATATCACAGGGGATGGGTTCAGCCACTTATCGGCAAGGTTGTTCTTCCTCCGCGCACATTGGTCGCTTTCCTTACGAATATGTGAGAGTCGTGAGAGCCTCCAACAAGCCGATCATCAACGTTTCCTCTCACATTAACAAGCAAATATATTCTAATCTGGATTACGACTGCAAAGCTATACAAACAAGTAGGACAAATCGAAGCTCTGTATTACAGTAGTTTATACGTCTCAAAAAAATTAATTAATTAAATGAGACAGAGGCATGGAGGAACGCAGAATGAGGAAGATAATAACCTAAATGTGCAGACCAAGTAATGCAGACCAAGTAACGCAACCCACTTACGAGTGACAGTGCATCATTTATCCGTAAGTCAGTGAGAAGTATAAAGTGACTTTTTAGCTTCATCGGATAGTGGATTCCCAGAGACTTACCTAAATTTGTAACAAAATCTGTTCCTTTTATTCAAATAACAGCATGGTGCAGTGTTGTCAGTACTGCGAGTGAGAACATCTGATACTTTTACTACGGCACAGCCGTCGAGTGGGGCAGTAGGACGGAAAAAGCCGGAAATTCGAGAGCTGTTCTGGAGTTGATGGGCCGTATTATTGCATAAATGAATAAATGTAGATGTTACAACGGTGACTCCAAGAAATTTAAAATGACTGTAATTCTACATTAAGCTGGCTTTACGATTCTCTAAGCCGCTGAAAAAGAAAATGGAATACACCTCGTAGAAGAATCCGTAAGGTCTTTGCGTGCAAAAAGCTTTCAAATCACGTTTCAAAAGGGAAAGAAAGCAGAATGAAGGAATTTTAAATGTTTCACAAGTCTGTCAATATAATTTGGGTAGGTTTTGTTAGCGATAAACAGCTTTCAAGAAGCAAGATATTACTAGTTTACATTTTCCATCCCTAAAGGGGCGGTTCAATTTCTGACCCATTGTAGGTTCGAAGTCAAAATGGCTCTGAGCACTATGGGACTTAACATCTATAGTCACTAGTCCCCTAGAACTTAGAACTACTTAAACCTAACTAACCTAAGGACATCACACAACACCCAGTCATCACAAGGCAGAGAAAATCCCTGACCTCACCGGGAGGGTCGGAGTCCTTTCAGCCAAATAATAGGTGAGCTGGTAGTGAAACAGGAGGAGCCCCAATTGGGGCATAAAAGGGGGCGAGGGTGACTTAACAGAGAAAGGAAACTTCCAGAAAACCTTGGTCACAATAGGGAAGGGAAGGAGGGGTTGCCAGAACTATTTTTCAAATGGTTCAAATGGCTCTGAGCACGATGGGACTCAACATCTGTGGTCATCAGTCCCCTAGAACTTAGAACTACTTAAACCTAACTAACCTAAGGACATCACACACATCCATGCCCGAGGCCAGGATTCGAACCAGCGACCGTAGCGGTCACGCGGCTCCAGACTGACGCGCCTAGAACCGCACCGCCACACCGGCCGGCCCAGAACTATTTTAAATTTCATTGTGAGTAAATATGTCCAACGCGAACAGTACGAAAGTCTAGTAAATGTGTAAGTGTAAGTGCATATTTTATGCGTTTTCAGTTGAAAGACTTGCTCGAAATGTGTAGTATACCTGGGTCGCTAACAAACGCAGGCGATGCTAACGACGGCGACTGCTACACAGTTCGTCACCTTTTACAATATTTTGAAATTTAGTCCTGCGAGTACTGGGTATGTGTTTATATTTGGAACAATAAACATCTAAAATACTCCAGAATGCACTTTCACTGTACAGCGGATTGTGCGCTGATTTGAAAGCTAGTCTACTACTTTCTTGTCAGTTTGTTCCTGGGAGCAGGTACTTCACCTACATTATTTCTTCTTCTTCCTTCTGGAATCATACCCTCCTTCCGTTGTCGCGTTTTAAATAACTATCTGTTGTGTTACTGAGGTGGCGAACTAGCCACGAATTTACCTAAGTGAGTGTGGAAAACCACCGGTAGGCTGGCTGAGCTTCCAGACCACAGGTGGTGTATTCGACGCTCAGACTATCCTGTGTTGCAAAAGTTGCACTATTCGAACAGTTCATTTCAGCTGCCTATCTTTCTTTTGTAATTGTGTTACGTACTCTAACACTGCAGTAAGAGCAGAAATTTGCTTCTGCAGCCGTTTTCAGTCGGCCACTCCACGCAACTGTTGATATCATAACAGTAGTCCTTCCTGTGGAGCATATGTAATACGTAGATACGCCGTATCTAGTCACATAAATAAACCTTGTGTATCATTTTGTTTGAAGCACTTTTCTTATTTTTGACAAAATATTTTTCGTTGATGAATCGAAAGGAACCGTTATGATAGATTAATAAGGTGTTGATTATGTAAACCTTCTGCGGTTTGTGAAAATCAATAGAGGTGAAGGTCTACCCGCACGGACAGCTGTGCACGTCAAAGCGCTGCTTCCGCGGGAGGGAGGTACCGCAACACCAGATCGAATCCGGCCGGTAGATCAACGACGGCGGTCGGTGTGTCGCCCAACTCTAATGTGGTTTTTATGTGGTTTCTCACGCCCACTAGGTGACTACTAGTCAGTGACAGATGGGGACCCGCTCACGGTGGACAGTCTCCGATTCGAAAGGTCAAATACTTTCAAATACCTTGGTAGTCTCTGCAGTGATCAGAACCACTGTGAAATTGAAATAAATGCAAGAATTGTTGGAGGCAACGGAGCATACGTTAGCCTTCAGGATGTGCTGAAGAAAAGATCCCTGTCAAGGAGTTTTAAGATCAGGCTGTACCAAAGTACAATTATGCCGGTGGTTACGTACGGTTGTGAAAGCCTCACCGTTAGGAGAACTGACGAAGAGAAACTACTTGTTTTCGAACGAAAAAACCTCAGAAAAATTTATGGTCTTGTGTTAGATTCACAAAGGGGGGAATGGAGAATTCGGAAAAACCAAGAATTAAAAGAGCTTTATGTGGTGTCACCGCCAGACACCACACTTGCTAGGTGGTAGCCTTTAAATCGGCCGCGGTCCGCTGGTATACGTGGGACCCGCGTGTCGCCACTGTCAGTGATTGCAGACCGAGCGCCGCCACACGGCAGGTCTAGAGAGACGTCCTAGCACTCGCCCCAGTTGTACAGCCGACTTTGCTAGCGATGCTACACTGACAAATACGCTCTCATTTGCCGAGACGATAGTTAGCATAGCCTTCAGCTACGTCATTTGCTACGACCTAGCAAGGCGCCTTTACCAGTTTATATTGAGATTATATAATATATCAACAAGAGCGATGTTCACCAATTATGGAATAAAGTTAAGTATTACTTCAACTACGTACTTTATTTGCTATATTAATTACATTGTAATGTTCCAGACCTCACGCCAGTCTGCGTGAGCTTAACGCGTGCCTTTCAGCATCCTCGCATAGTGACTTGGCTGTCTTGCCAAGTCACAACACTTTAAGCACAGCCTGACGTTATAAAAAGAATAAGAAGAAGATGGTTGACCTGGGCTGGACATGTAGCAAGGTGGTTCTAGGCGCTACAGTCTGGAACCGCGAGACCGCTACGGTCGCAGGTTCGAATCCTGCCTCGGGCATGGATGTGTGTGATGTCCTTAGGTTAGTTAGGTTTAAGTAGTTCTAAGTTCTAGGGGACTGATGACCACAGCAGTTGAGTCGCATAGTGCTCAGAGCCATTTGAACCATGTAACAAGGATGAATGAAGGGAGGGTACCCCATGATGTGTTTCTGGAAGCTGTAGCTGGAAGCAGATACCGAGGACAAGACGGAAGGACAATATTGACAAGGACACCGAGGACATGGGACTAGGAGCGGGCGAGTGTTGGCAGGAGGCTCGCAATCGGGAACGATGGAGGAGGAGTGTGGAGCAGGCATATTGTCACTAAGGCCCAAGCCACGGATATGTAAGCATGTAGAAGACTTTCGCTTACTTTCACATGGGTAACACTATATCCAGACACTTGGGGTACACATTTTCCGTCCAGTGGGGGTATCGGGGTGGCGACAGGAGGGGCATGTGGTCACACCTCAAAATTAACCACGCCAAATCCTTTAATAGTCATGTCGACCCTGTGCAGATGCGGGACAAAGGCACAGGATGAAAAACACAGGTAAAGAGCGGACGAGTCGTCTGTTTCTGAATACTTGTCTTATTCAAATGACTGGAGTGGTCAGACCCATGAGCATAGGGGGCTACGTAAATGACATATTTCGCTCTTGAACAGGTTTACCTTGAGCTCATGCGGTCGTTTTTCTCCCACACCACTCCTAAAATTGAACAGAAAACGGCTGGAAATGCTAATGATGGTTCAAATGGCTCTGAGCACTATGGGACTTAATATCTGAGGTCATCAGTTCCCTAGAACTTAGAACTACTTAAACCTAACTAACCTAAGGACATCACACACATCCATGCTCGAGGCAGGATCGGACCTGCGACCGTACCAGCAGCGCGGTTCCGGACTGAAGTGCCTACAATCGCTCGGCCACCGCGGCCTGCAGTGTTAATGATACTCCAAGTACATCGTAAACACAGATGTAGATATACCTGCAGATGATGTACCAGAAGAGTAAATGTGCAGTTTCGATGTCTGTACCGAACGCCTGCGGCATGTAGATTGTTTGTTCCTGGTAGCATATTCTTTCCGAATGCTTAGCGCTATCACACGACGAACGATTAGCCATTAACCGTGACACAGGTGTTCACTCCATGAGATACTACGGAGAGGTTTGACATTCAATCCACTGGTGTCAGTAGATCTTTGATGGTGTCGTAGGACCTCACACTACATATGCGTCAACTTCACCATGCATACTGTGCAAACCACTGTGAAGCGATGGTAGAGGGTACATCCCATTTCTTCTTATGCCATTGGCGCATTGGGTGTGGGAAGAATGTTGAAATGCCTCTGTGTGAGCTGTTATTGGTCTAACCATTCTTCGCAGTCCCTGCGGTTCAAATGCTTCAAATGGCTCTGAGCACTTTGGGACTTAACATCTGAGGTCATCAGTCCCCTAGAACTTAGGACTACTTAAACCTAACTAACGTAAGGACATCGCACACATCATCCATGCCCGAGGCAGGATTCGAACCTGCGATCATAGCGGTCGCGCGGTTCCGGACTGTAGCGCCTAGAACCGCCCGGCCACAGTGCCGGTCGTCCCTGCGGGAGCGATACGTAGGGGGCTCTAGGATATTCCTAAACTCCTTACTTAATACTGGTTCTTGGAAATTACGTTTTTGCGCTATAGTTGGCGTCTATCTTCAAGCGTTTGGCAAATACGATTCTTCGGCATTTCCCTTACTCTCTCCCATGAGTCAAACATACATTTTACCGCTCCTGCTGCCCTTCTATTTATTCAAAAAAATGTTCAAATGTGTGTGAGTTCTTAAGGGACCAACCTGCAGAGGTCATCGGTCCCTAGACTTACACACTACTTAAAATAACCTATGCTAAGAACAACACACACACACCCATGTCCGAAGAAGGGCTCGAACCTTCGACGGGAAGGGCCGCGCAATCAGTGACATGGCGCCTCTAACCGCTCGGCCACTCCGCGCGGCTCTATTTATTCGTTCAAATCCCCAGACAGTTGTATTTTGTATGGGTACTACACACTTGTGCAGTACATGAATCGCTGCGGAGATGTTTGAGAACCAACCCATCGTTGTTGTGGTTTTCAGTCGCTAGACTGGTTTGATGGAACTCTACGCGCTGGTCTATCTGCCCAAGTCCACTCTTCTCTGTATAGATACTGCAGCCTATAGGCACTTGATCTTGCCTACTTTAGTGATGGCTTTCTAATCTATTAGATACCAAACAAAAACCTGTACATATCACTCCTCGTTCTCTCGTTTGCCATATAACTGTTCTCTGGCTCAAGCAACACTGCGATTTAGCAACTTAGAAGAAACTGATTGACAAATGCAGATGCAGAGATCTGTTTAAATGATGGAAAGCAAGTGTTGTTATTAATACAATGACAAAATCCCAAGAGTATTCTTAATGTTTTAGAAGTTAAAATGTTATGTAAGAAATCCTAGTTATTTTTGCTAGATACTGAAACTGCCGCTTCGTAGCTTCCGAGGCCAGCTGAATGATTCTAGGAAGCTACCGCAAGCGGGCAGAGGAGAGCAGAGAGATGTGCTTACCAGGGCTAGGAGGTGCGCGCGGGCCATGGTGAGGGCGGAGCCGTGCTACGTGCTACTGCGCTGCCTCCTTTCGCCAGGCGCTTATATACCGCCGGCTCTGTGAGAGCCCGGCCCTTTCTACTGATGCGCCCCGCGGAATAACAATGTGTCCGGAACGACATTAACAGTCGGCGCGCTCAGACAACAGCACAGAGGCCCTAATTCGCATCGGCACGATCGTAATCAGGCCTGTGTTACGGCATAGATGTTCTATCCCACAACACGTCGCCGGGGGACACTCCGGAACGTACCTCTTCCTTCTTACGGACGTGTTCGTTCGGAAACGAATAGCGTGGCGTGGCTTCTACTACAACGTCTCTGTGAATGCCGTCTTTGTGACTGAACCATTTTTCAGATACTACTGTTTCGAGAGGCATTAAATTTAGAAGAGACCTTTGAGTTAATCTGCGGTTGCTTTTACACGAGAAAATGCTAAACTGCTGCTCGCAGGCACCTGAATGTCTTCAGGTTCGTACTTGCGGATCTGAAATAAAATTGAAAACAGAACTAAAATTACAGATATTTAAGTTCTTTCAATTTTAGCAGAATACCAGTAAGCCCCTGATCCTTTAAAGAATTTAACTCCAATGTATAAAACAGCTTCAAACGCCTGATTACTTTACGAACGAGTTAATGTGTTAACAATTGACTGCGAGAAAAGTTTAGAAAATGTTGAAATTATTCTTAAAGTGTGTTGGAAGGCACTAAGTGCTCTCATTATGAAACACTGGATGAATCTGGTCTCGTGATTTGCTCTCCATTTAAGCGAAATCTAGTTATTCGCGCATCTCAATGTTTATATTTATTTAACCTGATCAGATTAGGACCATCAGGCCCTCTCTTACATCGGACCAGTGTTCCACACATGCAGCATTTCACACATCAGAGTTACATCATGGCAATAGTTTAAATAAGAAAATTAGATTACTCTAGTGACGATATGAATAAAGAGTAATGACTAAGACCTAATAAAGCAAATGCTGGCAGTATTTTTACAACAGCTGCTATACATACAAATTATGATAAAAGCAATAATAATAACAGTAAAAAGAGCAAATAATAATGATAAACATGAGAAAAACTGGCAATAGTAATGAAGATTTGTGCAGATGTACATTAATATCTTGGTGTGTAAAGTAGATGTTTACTAGATTTAAGGAGGGGGAAAGAGAGAAGTAATGAGGTGAAGTGCATTCATGTACAGAGGAAGGCATTACTGTTGCTTAAGTAGATACGTCATTAACTGTTTTTTGAAGCTGGACATGTTTTTAAGTTCTCTAACATAACGAGGGAGGTTACTCCAGAGTCTGGTTTCCGCTACTGTAAAGGACTTGGAGAAGGTGATTGAGCGATGCAGTGGAACAGAGAGGATTTTATTATGATGGGAACGTGTGTTTCTGTCATGTTGTTCCGACATAAGCGTTAAGGACGAAGAGAGATATGAGGGACAGTATACATTTATAAGGCAGTAGATGAGACAGAGTGTATGGAAATCTCTGCGTTTGTCTGCACGCAGCCAGGACAATTTTGCATATGCTGGTGAAGTAAAGAACTGTTAAATTAATATATCATGCCTGAATATAAGTCTTACTGAACTCCCATTTTAAGCAAAAACTAGTTTTTCACGTTCTAAATGTTTATAACGTCATATATGCTGAACAACACAATTACTGGTATATGTGAACACTGCCTAAATACTGTGTTGCAAATAGAGCTAGTAATAAAGAGGTAATCAACTAAAACGTCATGCCTGATGCTGAAGATTGCCTGCATGAACAGCGAAAACATAGTAAGCGATAAACCTTATTCCTTTCATCATTCCGTGGGGGGTATCAGTGACAGAGAGATTTATGAAGGTTTGAAATTATGTGTAAAGTTTGTTGCAAGTCGCTAACCACTCTCATTCTCAAATAAAGGGTGAATAACGATTGGTATTTGCGCGCCTTGAGTTATGCTGCCTCAAGGTAAACACACAGTTTCTAACAGCAATATTGCCTTATGGTGTCAAACTTTTAATAAATTATTTTACCACTTAATCAGAGGTTTGTGACAGCATTTCAAATTTTTACATTCGGTCAATAACTACGCGAAATGTTAAAAAACGAATTTTTGTTAACCTTACGGTACAACGGGTTAGTGTTTTAGTGATATAGATATTTCGAATAAAGGGCCATTATAACCATCATCATCGACGTTCAGGATTAAACCATTTCTGGTTCCCCCCCTCCCCCCGCAAGTATTCCGCTCTGTTAATTTTTTTCTTTGGGCGACTGGTCATCCTTATTCCTTGTTTCGGTTTTTACTTCAACAATGAGTTTGGTGCTCTTGTTTTCTTCTATTCCTGTTACTTAATTTTCTGTTTCCATTTAGATTGACATTCATAACCAGAAAACCACTGTGAAGTGCTTGGCCGAGCGTACTGTCCTCTCTACCAAATATTAGGGTCCCTTCCCAATCAATTCGAGTATTGAGCGCGGGAAGAAAGACTGCTTGGATGTTACCCACCTCCGTGGCCTAGGTCGGTAACGCACGTCTGTGCGCTGGCGCTCGACTCGAAAGTAAGCTGCTTCATATCCTGGCGGTGGATGAAATTATCACTGTCAGTATTTGCGCGCCATGGGGAGGAGGAGGGGTGGCGTAAAGTTTGTGATCGCTAGCCTTTGCGTCAGTGTAGTGGATTAAATTCCAAACCTCTCTGCAGCGTGATAGAATGAAGGATTTCGCGACCGGATGACATTGCTGCTGGTAAGCATTTCGCGGCATAGAAACTCTTCTGTTCCTAATTTTTCGTGCAGAACTGCTCTGGACATCTTCAGAGACGTTTCTCCGTTGACTCTTGACGACTGATGTAGGCAAGAATTAGCAGAGGAGCAACGCCTCTGAAGCGCAGTTCTGGACGAAACGTCAGGAACAGAAGAGTTTCACGTACCATGACCTTATGCCCCGAAAGGCTTACCAGCAGCAATCTCTGCAGCGTCTCACTAAGTGATGGCATTTGGCATTATTGGTAGAGAACAATTCGTCGTATGAAGACGCTGAACTTGGCGGTCTCCTTGGTGCTACTCGATAGCCGGCCGCTGTGACCGAGCGGTTCTAGGCGCTTCAGTCCGGAAACTGCACTGCTGCTACGGTCGCAGGTTCGAATCCTGCCTCGGGCATGGATGTGTGTGCTGTCCTTACGTTAATTAGGTTTAAGTGGTTTTAAGTCTAGGGGACTGATGACCTCAGATGTTAAGTCCCATAGTTTTTTGAGCCATCTGAACCATCTGCTACTCGATAGAAGTACGCTGTGTGCCAGCAGCGGGTTTCACCCTCTCCCTCCTCTCATGCAACACAAACATAACACTAAGCTATAAACGCACCAATTACAAGTACACATACGACACAGCTCTCTCATAGTCGCAAGGAAAGTGGTCAATGTGCGCTGAGGAAGATCACTCTTTCTGATACGTGGCTAAAGCCACCCCAAGGAATAGCCCAGCCCACAATACGATACGACATTTACATTTTTACTGCTTAAGTACCTCTTTCTTTGCGATGATTAGTTATTCTTGTTTTCACGGCCTCTACGGGAATATATTCCTAGATTCCTCATTTAATACTGCCTCTTGAAATTTCAAAAGTAGGCCTTCGAGGGATAGTTTGCGTCTATCTACAAGCGCCTGCGATTTCAGGTGTTTTAGCATTTCCGTTACATTCTTTTGTGGGCCAAATAAACCTGTGCAACCTTTCACCATTTAGTCTTATTTGTTGTGGATCTCACATACTTCAGCAATATTGTAGGAAGACTCGCACGAGAGTTCTGTAAATAATCTACTTTATAAACTGAGTCAGTTTTCACAGAATTCTATCAATAAACTGAAGTCTGACACCTGCTTTACCAGCAACTGAGACGCACTTATTAGTCCATTTCATATCCCCACAAATTATTACCCAGCTATTTGTATGAGTTATGATTCGTTGGTATTGTAGTCATACGATACTATATCATACATTTTGTGAAGCCCACAATTTTAAATTTCTGGCCATTTAAACAAAGTTGCCAATCTTCGCACAACTTCGAAATTTTTTTAAGGTCTGCCTGAATATTTATGTAGCTCTTTTCAGTTAGTACTTATTTACAGATAACTGCACAATCTGTAAAAAGTCTGAGGTTTCTGTTAATGGTTCAAATAACTCTGAGAACTATGGGGCTTAACATCTAAGGTCATCAGTCCCCTAGAACTTAGGACTACTTAAACCTAACTAACCTAAGGACATCACACACAGCCATGCCCGAAGCAGGATTCGAACCTGCGACCGTAGCGCCTAGAACCGCTCGGCCACACCTGCCTTATCGTTAAACAGACATCCGTGGAGCACGCCTGAAGCACTTCTATAGGGTGTTACAAAAAGGTACGGCCAAACTTTCAGGAAACATTCCTCACACACAAAGAAAGAAAATATGTTATGTGCACATGTGTCCGGAAACGCTTATTTTCCATTTCCATGTTAGAGGTCATTTTATTACTTCTCTTCAAATCACATTAATCATGGAATGGAAACACACAGCAACAGAACGTACCAGCATGACTTCAAACACTTTGTTACAGGAAATGTTCAAAATGTCCTCCGTTAGCGAGGATACATGCATCCACCCTCCGTCGCATGGAATCCCTGATGCGCTGATGCTGCCCTGGAGAATGGCGTATTGTATCACAGCCGTCCACAATACGAGCACGAAGAGTCTCTACATTTGGTACCGGGGTTGCGTAGACAAGAGCTTTCAAATGCCCCCATAAATGAAAGTCAAGAGGGTTGAGGTCAGGAGAGCATGGAGGCCATGGAATTGGTCCGCCTCTACCAATCCATCGGTCACCGAATCTGTTGTTGAGAAGCGTACGAACACTTCGACTGAAATGTGCAGGAGCTCCATCGTGCATGAACCACATGTTGTGTCGTACTTGTAAAGGCACATGTTCTAGCAGCACAGGTAGAGTATTCCGTATGAAATCATGGCGGTGAATCGAAACTAAAATGAGGTCTAACATGGAAATTAAGCGTTACCCGACACATGTCCACATAACATCTTTTCTTTATTTGTGTGTGAGGAATGTTTCCTGAAAGTTTGACCGTACCTTTTTGTAACACCTTGTATATCTGTCAATTACTCTCCAGCAGGATGGTACGCTACGGCCTCCCTACCAAGAAATACTCCAACAAGCTACAAATTGCGTTTTAACATACACTGTGTGATCAAAAGTATCCGGATACCTGGCTGAAGATGACTTACAAGTTCGTGGCGCCCGCCATCGGTAATGTTGGATTTCAGTATGGTGTTGGCCCACCCTTTGCCTTGACGACAGCTTCCACTCCCGCAGGCAAACGTTCACTCAGGCGCTGGGAGGTTTCTTGCGGAATGGCAGTCCATTCTTCACGGAGTACAGCATTGAGGAGAGGTATCGATGTCGGCCGGTGAGGCCTGGCACGAAGCCGGCGTTTTAAAACATCCCAAAGATGTTCTATGGGATTCACGTCAGGACTCTGTGCAGGCCACTCCATTACAGGGATGTTATCGTAGTGTAACCACTCCGCCACAGGCCGTGCATTATGAACATGTGCTCGATCGTGTTGAAAGATGCAATCGCCATCCGCGAAATGCTCTTCACCTTTGGGAAGCAAGAAGATGCTCAAAACATCAATGTAGGCCTGTGCTGTGATAGTGCCACACAAAACAACAAGGGGTGCCAGCCCCCGTCCATGAACAACACGACCACACCATAACACCACCGCCTTCGAGTTTTACTGTTGGCACTACACACGCTGGCAGATGATGTCCACCGGGCATTCGCCATACCCACACTCTGCCATCGGACCTCCACATTGTGTACCGTGATTCGTCACTCCACACAACGTTTTTCTACTGTTCAATCGTCTAATGTTTATGCTCCCCACACAAAGCGAGGCGTATTTGGCATTTACAGGCTTGATGTGTGACTTATGAGCAGCCGCTCGTCCATGAAATCCAAGTTTTCTCACCTCCCGCCTAACTGTCACAGTGCTTGCAGTGGATCCTGATGCAATTTGGAATTCCTGTGTGATGGTCAGTCTGCTTATTACACATTACAACGCTCTTCAACTGTCGGCGGTCCCTGTCAGTGAACAGACGAGGTCGGCCTGTACGCTTTTGTGCTGTACTTGTCCCTTCAAGCTTCCACTTTACTATCACATCGGAAACAGTCGACCTAGGGATGTTTAGAAGTGTGGAAATCTCGCGTACAGGCGTATGACACAAGTGACACCCAATCACCTGACCATGTTCGAAGTCCGTGAGTTCTTCGGAGCGCCTCCTTCTGATCTCTCACGATGTCTAATGACTACTGAGGTCGCTGATATGGAGTACCCGGCATTAGGTGGCAGTACAACGCACCTAATATGAAGAACGTATGTTTTTTGGGGTGTCAGGATACTTTTGATCGCATAGTGTATGATATAACTCGTTAGTAAGCGTTGGTCTGTTGCTCAGTCAAGTAGTTCTCAGATATCGAGGAATCTTCCACCTATCCCATTTTCTTGATCTATGATTTTCACGACGTCATATGAGGAAATAGCATCTTGGGTTCACAAGACAGATGTTTTCGCAGTCCACGCTAGTTTCTCATAGGGGAGATCACTCTTTCCGAGATACCTCATTACGTTTGAGCTTATAATATGTTCGTAGGCAGCACAACAAATGAATGCTAATGATATTCGACGACTATTTTGTGGATCACTTCTGCTATCCTTCTTTTTTATCACCTGAGCGTTCTTTCAACTAATTATGGTTCAGAGAGAGACAAACTCAGTCACAAATTCGGTATAGAATCTGATGCGGATTCCATCAGGCCTTGGAGCCTTCTTCAACTTCATCGATTTCATTGTTTCTCAACACTGGTGACAATATTTAAATTACTTATCTCTGCAGTTGTGAGTGAAATAACCTGGGGTAGTACTCCTGTATCTTTATTTATAAAGGCATATTTGCAAATGGAGTTCAGCAATTTTTATTTTTCTGTGATACTTTCAGTTTAAGTTTGTGTGTCATCGACGAAAGTCTGGACACTAATTTTAGTGCCACTAAAAGCCTTGAATTATGACCAGAATTTCTTTGTGGTTTGTGAGAGCACTTTCGATTAGTTTTTGTTATGGTAGTCGTTGAAGGCTTCACACATCGCCCTTCTGGCAGCCAAACGCGTTTTATGTATTATTGTAAAACATAAGTACTAGCGAGCCGAAGTTTACAGTTACATCTGGGAGGGTTTGTCTAGTGGTCGATAGAAGGATCCTGCTATAGGTTTATGCCTACCCTTCGTACTGAGTCTTGTCTATTCAATCTCGTATGCAGCTCAAATTTGTATCTCTTTGGATATGAGTTTCTTATCTTCTGCAACGAATTCACTAAGTTGATTTTATGTTAGCCTATCCTCTCGAACATAATCCCACTTAAATTTACTCCGAAAGTCTCACTGCTGTCAATTTCGGGTTTTAACTATCTTTCTGCACCTAGTATTATGTGAGCTCCACTGCTGTTTAGGAGCGCATCGAAGTCTGGCACTTCATTGTGAATACATTGGCAGGTTTTTGAGAGAATAAACCGCCATTTCGCTTTGAATCACTGTATTTATCTTCTGTACTATCTAGATTTTGGCTTGTATGCCATTATAAAGTAAAATGCTAAAAGTTGTTACCTGCTTTGGAATGCCTTTACAGATGTGACATGTTAATGGTCCAGAAACATTTAGCATTGTACTTGATAAAGACATAAAAGCAGAAATCTAGATACTACAGAAGATAAATACAGTAATACACAGTCAAATGACGGTTTATTTTCTCAAAAATATTTCTTGATTGTGGTTCAACACCATCGAAAGCTTTGGCAAATGATCACTAGAATTATGATAGTATCATTTGCAAGTGGCATTTCTTTGAGTCGTATACTAACACTTTGGGACCTCGAATACCAGTCATTTTTTGAACTGTCTAGGGAATTGTCTAATCTGAAAAACCCCTGTGTGCGCCTTCCACATTGTTAGCAACCCCGGCAGTAGCCTCTGGTGTGCAGTGCTCCCCTGACCAATTTAGGGGGACCGTAGAGTTCTCAACCCTATCACGCAAGTTCATGAAGTCGCAGCCTAACTTGTCCCTGAATATCCGATGCCTCCACTCAGAACCAAACAGCATTCACAATGGGACTACATCCTGACTGGCGCAATGTATTTTTTAGCAGGAAACAACTTTTGTTCCAACAATTCACTATTTTTTCCTTTCAGAATAAATATATTTATTTCCTGAGATTTTCGTTTCTAAACCTATGAATTAATGTTTAAACAGCTATTAGTTTCTGAAATCTCGCCTCTGCACCTTCTATTCTCTTTTTCTTTCTTTCTTCTTTTCATTTGATATGTCCTTTCGTAAGTGTCCAACATTAACAGCCATACAGTAACATTGATACTGCCAATTCTTCATACAGCTCAAGTAATGTATCTTTTCCGCTACTTTTAAAACGCTATTTGAGTGTGCCACATATGTACTGCAATATTTATAGCGTCGTACTCACATTATTATATGAACTGTAAGTAGTATCACACTCAAGATTTAATAATGACTGAGCCTGTTCTTTTGCTTAGATATTTATGACAATTTTGGCCCCATCTGTTTCACATCCTCTAAAGGCCATCACTTTTGTTGTTGATGTGAAAACATTTAAATTACATTCATTTCCTACATTCAAAAGCAGGTATAGATAGCGTTGTAGATCGCCTTCTGCTCCGGCTGAAATTATTTAGTCGTCTGTGAAGAGCAGTGTACATGGAGTAGCGTCGTCTATTTTTAAATGTTTTGATAATAGTTTTCTACGTTTATTTGTGATCTTATCAACTTATAAATGGAAGAGATCATATCATAGAGGGCAACCTTGTCAAAGAGCTTAGGTCATTTCATCTTGAATCTTTCTAATTAAAATTTTAATACAGGCACTTTGTATTACTCTTACTAAATGCTGCAGAAAACGCTTGTCCAGTTAGACAAGAAATTTGATTGTTTTCATCCGTTCAAATGCTTTTATATAGTCAATAAAAGCAATGTACATAAGTACATTGAACTCTCGATCCTTTCGATTGACTGTGTGATCATGAAAACAGAATCTGATTTTACGGAAACCATTCTGTAGGTCGTTTATAATTTCTCCTGGTATTACACCAACTCTTTTCTATACTATTATCGTATATATTTTGTATTCCGTTAGTAGAAACTTATACCTATGTAATTTGCTGTTTCAGTTTTATTTCTCTTCTTAAATATAAGTTGTACTAGCTAAATTGTTCACGCAACTTCTGTTGGAAGTAGCATTGGATTCGTTACTAAAGGTTATTTATATACTATGTGTACAACACAAACTGTGTACCGAGTGTACGGTAAGACGCAGGTGACAGAAAATGAGGAACACTGAAGTTTAACCCATTTATGTACATAAATGCGATCAACCGAAACCTTTACCCCCTCATTTTGGCAGCAAGCTAGTGGAGTTGGAGCCGTCCTGGAAGGATTGGAACGAGAAAAAAATCCCGTTTCTACCCGCGACCTCCAGGGCCGGAGTCTAGTGCTGTACCTGCTCTTTTTTTCCTTTTTATCTGCTCTTTCGTCGTTTTTCTTCTGCAGTTCTGTGCGGATGTCGCACGGTATCTCTCAGATTCCTTCGATGAAAACTTTACTCAGCTTTTTATTACAAAGGGTGGCCAGTTCCCTGACCGAGCCCGCTGAGCTTCCGTGCCGGCAACCCGCATCAATCGAGTCCCACAGTAGTTCCCTCGATTTGTAGCATACTTTAAGGTTGCTGCATGTCTTCCGCTGTAATAAGGAGATGAGGCGGGCACAATCGTCGTACTCTTGAATGATATTTTACAGCCTTTCAAATGGCGTGGAACACGAAGAATGTAGGATTCCATATGAATCTTAGATTATGAAGCCAATGTGGGTAGTATGTTTATCAGAGCCATGTAATACTACGAGGTGCATTCAAGTTCTAAGGCCTCCGATTTTTTTTCTAATTAACTACTCACCCGAAATCGATGAAACTGGCGTTACTTCTCGACGTAATCACCCTACAGACGTACACATTTTTCACAACGCTGACGCCATGATTCCATGGCAGCGGCGAAGGCTTCTTTAGGAGTCTGTTTTGACCACTGGAAAATCGCTGAGGCAATAGCAGCACGGCTGGTGAATGTGCGGCCACGGAGTGTGTCTTTCATTGTTGGAAAAAGCCAAAAGTCACTAGGAGCCAGGTCAGGTGAGTAGGGAGCATGAGGAATCACTTCAAAGTTGTTATCACGAAGAAACTGTTGCGTAACGTTAGGTCGATGTGCGGGTGCGTTGTCTTGGTGAAACAGCACGCGCGCAGCCCTTCCCGGACGCTTTTGTTGCAGTGCAGGAAGGAATTTGTTCTTCAAAACATTTTCGTAGGATGCACCTGTTACCGTAGTGCCCTTTGGAACGCAATGGGTAAGGATTACGCCCTCGCTGTCCCAGAACATGGACACCATCATTTTTTCAGCACTGGCGGTTACCCGAAATTTTTTTGGTGGCGGTGAATCTGTGTGCTTCCATTGAGCTGACTGGCGCTTTGTTTCTGGATTGAAAAATGGCATGCACGTCTCATCCATTGTCACAACCGACGAAAAGAAAGTCCCATTCATGCTGTCGTTGCGCGTCAACATTGCTTGGCAACATGCCACACGGGCAGCCGTGTGGTCGTCCGTCAGCATTCGTGGCACCCACCTGGATGACACTTTTCACATTTTCAGGTCGTCATGCAGGATTGTGTGCACAGAACCCACAGAAATGCCAACTCTGGAGGCGATCTGTTCAACAGTCATTCGGCGATTCCCCAAAACAATTCTCTCCACTTTCTCGATCATGTTGTCAGACCAGCTTGTGCGAGCCCGAGGTTGTTTCGGTTTGTTGTCACACGATGTTCTGCCTTCATTAAACTGTCGCACCCACGAACGCACTTTCGACACATCCATAACTCCATCACCACATGTCTCCTTCAACTGTCGATGAATTCAATTGGTTTCACACCACGCAAATTCAGAAAACGAATGATTGCACGCTGTTCAAGTAAGGAAAACGTCGCCATTTTAAGTATTTAAAACAATTCTCATTCTCGCCGCTGGCGGTAAAATTCCATCTGCCGTACGGTGCTGCCATCTCTGGGATGTATTGACAATGAACGCGGCCTCATTTTAAAACAGTGCGCATGTTTCTATCTCTTTCCAGTCCAGAGAAAAAAAATCTGAGGCCTTAGAACTTGAATGCACCTCATACTTCAGTAACCGCAAAATTCTGTTTCATAGCCCTGATTGACAATCAGGCGGAGGTGTAGCAGTGGCCGAAATTCGCCTTGCATTCGGATGCGAACAGCACCTTCCTTCAACCTTGCCAAAATGGATTTAGTGCTTCGACTCTAATTACATAGCTGTTCTTAACACACTCCACTTTCTTCTCATTCTCAAGTAAATGAATGTCAGCTAGTCGTGAGGGACCGATTTCGTTGTTATGAGATACTGTCTCACCAAACCTACACATTTCCTGAGGGTGTTTGAGATAAAAATATTATGATCGAAATAGTTTTGGGATTGACAGCTACGAAGAAAGTTGTGGGGGAGACTGACTTGACTCTTTCGGCGTATCTTATGGGCCTCTTACCTATAGCAATCAACCTTGACCAAACTTTCGTCGACACTACTTCAGAGCTTCTTGCTTGCACTTAGGTTCATTATCAATCAGCATAGTGTTTGTTGTTTTCACAAGTCGCACGCTGTAATTTCCTTTGTTGTTTTCATTCCTCTTAGTTGGGGAATTTAAAATTTTATTTGTAGTTACTGCTGATTTACGATATCAGTCATGAGATGCTCTTTGTTCCCTTCTGCTTCGATAAATAAAAAGTTAATAGCAACACAATTCTCTACCTTAACAAGGTGATAAGAAGAATTGTTTCAGCATTTCATACAACCAAAAACGTACTGATAAATATTGACAAGGAAATGTTCAACGAAGAAGAGGAAAAGCATCATAGGTAGAAACTCCATGGAAAAGATAGTCGACGGGATAAGCAGATTAACAACTTAGATTAAGTTTTTGATGATGTGCAACGTCATAATTTTTTAAAATTACACTCCTGGAAATGGAAAAAAGAACACATTGACACCGGTGTGTCAGACCCACCATACTTGCTCCGGACACTGCGAGAGGGCTGTACAAGCAATGATCACACGCACGGCACAGCGGACACACCAGGAACCGCGGTGTTGGCCGTCGAATGGCGCTAGCTGCGCAGCATTTGTGCACCGCCGCCGTCAGTGTCAGCCAGTTTGCCGTGGCATACGGAGCTCCATCGCAGTCTTTAACACTGGTAGCATGCCGCGACAGCGTGGACGTGAATCGTATGTGCAGTTGACGGACTTTGAGCGAGGGCGTATAGTGGGCATGCGGGAGGCCGGGTGGACGTACCGCCGAATTGCTCAACACGTGGGGCGTGAGGTCTCCACAGTACATCGATGTTGTCGCCAGTGGTCGGCGGAAGGTGCACGTGCCCGTCGACCTGGGACCGGACCGCAGCGACGCACGGATGCACTCCAAGACCGTAGGATCCTACGCAGTGCCGTAGGGGACCGCACCGCCACTTCCCAGCAAATTAGGGACACTGTTGCTCCTGGGGTATCGGCGAGGACCATTCGCAACCGTCTCCATGAAGCTGGGCTACGGTCCCGCACACCGTTAGGCCGTCTGCTGCTCACGCCCCAACATCGTGCAGCCCGCCTCCAGTGGTGTCGCGACAGGCGTGAATGGAGGGACGAATGGAGACGTGTCGTCTTCAGCGATGAGAGTCGCTTCTGCCTTGGTGCCAATGATGGTCGTATGCGTGTTTGGCGCCGTGCAGGTGAGCGCCACAATCAGGACTGCATACGACCGAGGCACACAGGGCCAACACCCGGCATCATGGTGTGGGGAGCGATCTCCTACACTGGCCGTACACCACTGGTGATCGTCGAGGGGACACTGAATAGTGCACGGTACATCCAAACCGTCATCGAACCCATCGTTCTACCATTCCTAGACCGGCAAGGGAACTTGCTGTTCCAACAGGACAATGCACGTCCGCATGTATCCCGTGCCACCCAACGTGCTCTAGAAGGTGTAAGTCAACTACCCTGGCCAGCAAGATCTCCGGATCTGTCCCCCATTGAGCATGTTTGGGACTGGATGAAGCGTCGTCTCACGCGGTCTGCACGTCCAGCACGAACGCTGGTCCAACTGAGGCGCCAGGTGGAAATGGCATGGCAAACCGTTCCACAGGACTACATCCAGCATCTCTACGATCGTCTCCATGGGAGAATAGCAGCCTGCATTGCTGCGAAAGGTGGATATACACTGTACTAGTGCCGACATTGTGCATGCTCTGTTGCCTGTGTCTATGTGCCTGTGGTTCTGTCAGTGTGATCATGTGATGTATCTGACCCCAGGAATGTGTCAATAAAGTTTCCCCTTCCTGGGACAATGAATTCACGGTGTTCTTATTTCAATTTCCAGGAGTGTATTATAGTAGGAAGGAACATCAACACTCAGCAAATTATCGGTTATCTTGGAGTACTTTGAGAGGCATTCGAATATCGTAATTCATAGTTGTTTATAGCGTAGAATTTCGCTATGTGCATTTCTGTTGTCAGAAGCTGTTAATCGAGAGAGAACATGGCGATGGCGATTGTTAAGAAAGACCTTTTAGGCGAATATGAAAGAAGCGGAGCTCGATGAAGGGTGGCTCAGTTGTGGCCATAGCCTCAAGAAGGGCTCGACAGGAAACTTACGCGATATGATGACAGTGCGTTCAGGCGAGATAAGTAGATGCAGTTTCCATATGCTGGTTTTCTCTCTAATTCTCTCCTAGCTGATTATCTATTGAAAACGAGAGACACAACTAAGAAATGAACCATACTACACTGCTGGCCACCGTAAATGCAACACCCTGAAGGAAGCATCCGAATCAAGTGAAATTTACACCATGAGTTTGCAGCGATGAGATATGCAACTAATTAGAATTTCAGCGCAGACGCACATCACGCGCGCCTGTGGCGCCACCTCATAGCGCCATTTAAGGCTTGGCGATTTCGACGAGTGTACGTTCGGCACGTGTGTTTACCTTGTGGTTGTTTCACAAGACGATCAGTTGTGCCTCGTAGAAAACAGCGAACATCTTTTGATCAAGTATCCGAGTTCGACACAGGAAGGATAGTGGCTTACCGAGATTGTGGATTATCATACAGAGAAATCGCTAGTCGTGTTGGACGAAACCAAACAACTGTAATGCGGATATGTGACCGTTGGATGCAGGAGGGTACGACGGACCGACGTGGTCGATCGCGTTCACCTCGGTGCACCACTGCACGTGCTGATAGGCAAATTGTGCGCATGGCAGTGACGGATCGCTCAGTGACATCCCGAACCATAGCACAGAACATTGCGTCTGTAACGCATCATCCAGTGTCTGCGCGCACCATTCGACGCCGTTTACAGCAGAGTGGTCTGTCCGCAAGACGTCCATTGCTTCGTCTACCATTGACGCAGAACCACAGACGTCTCCGTCGCCAATGGTGTGATGACAGACGGATGTGGACGGCAGAATGGAATGACGTTGTCTTTACAGACGAGGCACGCTTCTGTCTGCAGCACCACGATGGTCGGATTCGAGTGTGGAGACACCGTGGAGAGAGGATGCTGGACAGCTGCATTATGCACCGCCACACTGGTCTTGCACCGGGTATTATGGTATGGGGCGGTATTGGATATTACTCTCGCACGCCTCTAGTACGCATTGCCGGTACTTTAAATAGCCGGCGCTACATATCCGAGGTGCTGGAGCCAGTTGTCCTTCCTTACCTTCAGGGCTCGGCCACAGCCATATTTCAACAGGATAATGCGCGACCACACGTGGCACACATTGTCCAAAGGTTCTTCGTCAATAACCAGATTGAATTGCTTCCCTGGCCGGCTCGCTCTCCGGATCTTTCGCCGATAGAAAACATATGGTCCATGGTTGCTCAATGAGTGACCCAGATTACATCCCCAGCTGCCACACCAGATGATCTTTGGCAACGTGTGGAAGCTGCTTAGGCTGCTGTACCCCAGGAACACATCCAACGTCTCTTTGACTCAATGCCGAGACGTGTGGCAGCGGTGATCTCCAACAATGGCGGCTACTCTGGCTACTGATTCTGGCAGGAACCACATGTCACAGACGTCTGTAAACGTAATCATTTGATACTTGGTCAACATGTTATCTACAAAATAAATTTTGTTGTGCTACCTCTTGTCTTTCTTGGTGTTGCATTTATGGTGGCCAGCAGTGTACTTCCATAAAATTGTTCTTTGACTTGTTGATGCCAAATATGGAAGAACCTTTAGCATTTATCATACAATGCTGTCCATTAAAATTGCAACACCATGAAGTATAACAAACAAAAAATTGTACTTATTGCGCATGTGCAATATAATAGGGAGAAAATATTATTAAAATTATAGTTTATGAATGAAAAAACACACGACATGGGTGTAATATTATACAATATTTATTATTTTACAAACACGTTTTCGGCAGTTGCGCCATCGTCAGGTAAACAGATAAATATATGTAGATGTGAAATCTTTTTGGGATCAAAGATTTTAAAATAGTGCAACTACAGAGTATCTCAGTCAGTTGCGAAATATGATAATTTTAATGTTTGATTTAGTTCTAAAACAAGTGGGGTTATTTCAGTAAAAATGCCGTGCATGTGGTTCAGGGCTAAACAAACGTGCCGCGCGGGATTAGCCGAGCGGTCTTAGTCGCTGCAGTCATGGACTGTGCGGCTGGTCCCGGCGGATGTTCGAGTCTTCCCTCGGGCATGGGTGTGTGTGTGTGTGTGTTTGTCCTTCGGATAATTTAGTTTAAGTAATGTCTAAGCTTAGGGACTGATGACCTTAGCAGTTAAGTCCCGTAAGATTTCAAACACATTTGAACACAACAAACATGTTGTGAAGTTTATACACAGAGTTGCCACCTCTGGCAGCAAAAATGGCTCTAATCCGGCAGTACATCTAGTCGAACTGAAGTTGGATGATAGACATGGTTATGTCATTGCATACTGGTTCACATCCTTACGCCAGCCGGCCGGGGTGGTCAAGCGGTTCTAGGCACTACAGTCTGGAACCGCGCGACCGCTACCGTCGCAGGTTCGAATCCTGCCTCGGACATGGATGTGTGTTATGTCCTTAGGTTAGTTAGGTTTAAGTAGTTCTAAGTGTAGGGGACTGATGACCTCAGATGTTAAGTCCCATAGTGCTCAGAGCCATTTGAACCATTTTTTTCCCTATGCCAGAGCTCATCAGTGGTAGTGGCTGGCGGGTTGTAGAGAGCCAGTGTGTCTCACCAATGTTTTCAATAGGGGAGATATCGGTAAAAAGTTCTGGATAGGGCAACAGTCGAACAATCTCTGCATCGAGGTATGTCCGGACGAAAAGGCAATATGCAGTCTTATGTTATCTTGTTGAAAGGTGATGCACGGAGACCTCGAAGGTAGGGCACAGTCACCGACCTTAATGCGTCAGAATTCTAGCTCCTGCTGTCCAAATTACTGGCTGTCCGAATAAGAGGTCACTGTGTTGTGTTCCCAGTGGCACTCCATATCATCACGCCACTTATTAGACCTGTATATCGATGATGAACACAACTGGAAAAAGTTCGCTCTCCTTTGATTTCTCACACAGAGTCATGTTCATGGTGGTGGTGTATGCAGAACAGGGAGGAGGTTGTACCACTCCTGTGCCTAGTATTGGCGTTGGAAGCACCACACCTGGCGCACTTCTCGCTGTTCACGTCAACGGAAGCCGCAACTGTGAACGTCATGCTGACAGTCTGCGGTGTCCAGATCTCATCGCACTGTCCGTGTATGTACTTGTTGCAAACAAGACTATTTCCTGACTCAGTGTATGGGACGCGTCTGTAAGATCCTGCACGATTGACTGAACCATATGTCTGTCTTCTCGCGCGATAGCTGCGTTGGGCCGCACGTGGCGTTGAGTATGGGCCTTCTGAAACCGTCGATTCCATATTCGCAGAACGGTCGTGGGATCGCAATCTGTGTGGGTAGCAGTGTCACGGAATAATAAACTGGACTCTCGATAGGACAGATCCTGGCACTGGCAAATTCCGCAGCGTGCTGGTAGACATTTCTCCTTCGTACAAAAGGTATAACACGATCTTCTCCCAAACAGCAGATATTCAGATACGATTTCTGAATGAGAAACCCGATGAGAAATCTTTCCTTACATATAGAATGTATTCAGAATTACTCCTACCTGCTTTGTGTGGTT
Organism: Schistocerca cancellata; assembly: GCF_023864275.1. NCBI lineage: Eukaryota > Metazoa > Arthropoda > Insecta > Orthoptera > Acrididae > Schistocerca > Schistocerca cancellata. The sequence goes on along the minus strand of NC_064629.1, from coordinate 656,140,471 downwards.
GCGCTGAAATGCTTATGATTTGCAGAGCCAAGGACATAGTACACTTCATACAAATTAGACAATTTCTACTTGCTACTTTCATGGTCTTACGATTTTAATGGCCAACACGGCAACTGATAATAAGTCTTAGCGCCTTGCTACGGTTCGCGCGGCTCCCCCCGTCGGAGGTTCAAGTCCGCACTCGGGCATGGATGTGGGTGTTGTCCTTAGCATAACTTAGTTTGCCGGCCGCTGTGACCGAGCGGTTCTAGGCGCTTCAGTCTGGAACCACGCGACCGCTACGGTCGCAGGTTCGAATCCTGCCTCGGGCATGGATGTGTGTGATTTCCTTAGGTAAGTTAAGTGTAAGTAGTTCTAAGTTGTAGGGGGCTGATGACCTCAGATGTTAAGTCCCATAGCGCTCAGAGCCATTTGAACAATTTTTCCGAAGTTAGTTTAAGGTAGATTAAGTAGTGTGTAAGCCTAGGGACCGATGACCTCAGCGGTTTGGTCCCTCAGGAACTTGCCACCACAAATACTTCTTACCATTCATCTGCTGTACAAAAGGGGCCTAATACGACGTAGCATAAGAGCACTGAAGCAACAGGATCTCAAACAAGTGTAGTTAACGATACTAATATATCTCCATAAAGTACGTTTCTCCGAATATGAAATCAATGAGAGTGAAAAAAAGTACCTCAGGGGTTAGAGTCACTAGGCAACTACCATAACACTGCTATTCCAATCCAGTGGAAGTGATATAGGCGCAAATTTAACGTTACACTGTCCAAATCATCGCTTTAGTAAATAACCATAGCAAAATTCAAGCAACAGTGACAGCGATGGGAGTGACTTTACTCTAGGTTTTCCTCTGCGAGGTACCAAAAGTGTTGGTAAACCATTCTCATCCATGACATTCCATGGAGTTTGGTTGGAATTGCATCAAGGCGCTAATATCTCGCTCGATGGCAGTAGTAGAGCCAGGAGAGAACGTTACAGTCTGCATTGTTGACAAATTTATTCAAGATGGCAGCAGTAGATGTGGCAACATCACACTGATGACACACCTTCCCAGTTCCTTTCATCCTTTCCCCACCTACACCCACCCCTCCCCCTCTCCTCCCTTCCCCTCCTTCAGCTGGAAATTGGTGGGAAAAGCTCAGTCTGCGCTGAGCTATTGGTGTGGAAAGGCAAGAGTGGTTATTTCTTTATTTGGGAAATGACAGGTGTTATCCTGTTGGAAGAATTTTCCAATACCTCTTGAAGATGGCAGGAAAAGCTTAGGAAGGTGTGGGTATTACCCTGTCCAGCCACTACATGCCCTAATTACATTGCTACAGATCATCAGTCTAAGAAAATCGTAAGCACATCTACAGAGATCCTATAGCCTATCGGAAAAAAACGGTACCAAAAATCACACAAACACATTATATAAAGATCTGTGATACTGCAGAAAATGATACCCAACCTTAGCTAAAAATCACACCAAAACTCCTCCTACAGATCATTTAAAGATTTAAGCATATTGCAAATATCTTAAAATAGAGAACGTCAACACTCCTAAACTTCGCCTATAGATGATAAATACACATCCTACGTATCGCAAACGGAGTCTATAATAATGCTTGCACTGTCTGCTAATAGCTCTGAGCAGATGCGGGTGCTAGAAAACAGCGATACTGCACTGCGCTCAGCGTCGAGACCGCTGACAGCTCTGAGCAGAAAGACCATTACTGCACTGTGCCGAGACTGCTGACAGATTACGAGGTTTGTCCGGCAAATACGTATAAAAGTTGAATAATGTCTTTATGTTACAAGTTGCAGTCACCGCCAGGTGGGACTACTCCTATAATCAATCCCATCAACTCTCAGTTCGAGTCAGAGAACTCTGCGTGAAGGTGGGAGTGTGCGGCAGCTTGTTGACAGTTACCCTTTTTCACCTGCCGTCGGCATGGAGCTCTCTCTGATTGAGGAACAGCGCGTCAACATCAAGTTTCTTGCAAAGTTAGGAAAGAATGTCCGTGAGATTTTTGAGTGTTTGAAACAGGTTTATGGAGACAATTCTGTGAACGAACCAACTGTGAACAAGTGGTTGAAAAGGTTCCGGGATGGCCGAGAAGAAGTGAACGATGACCCTCGCCCAGGACGCCCGTCGACATCGAGTTCCGATGCAAATGTTGAACGAATTCGGGCTTGTGTTCTTAAAGACCGTAGACTGACAGTCAGGATGTTTGCTGACAAGCTGTCAATCCCCAAAACAATCGTTCACGAAATCCTGACACAAAAACTTTAAATGAAGGAATTGTGTGCGAAAATCGTACCGAAGCTCTTGACTCCAGAACAGAAAGCAAAGAGGGTTGAGTGCTGTGAGGATTGGTTGGAAGCAGAGGAACGAGGGGACTTTCTCAACCGAGTCATCACTGGAGACGAGTCCTGGTTTTACGAATTCGATGTGGAGCTCAAATCTCAAAGCAAAGAATGGAAACTAGCAGGAGAACCGAGAACAAAAAAGTCGCGAAAATCAAGGTCCAATGTGAAGACAATGTTGATTGTTTTCTTTGATTCTAGGGGCATTGTTCACAAGGAATTTGTCGCTTCCGGCCAGAGAGTGAACGGAAATTTTTACGTTGAAGTTCTGACACGTCTCAGAGCTCGTGTGGCCCGAGTTCGACCGGAGTTGGCAAAAGGGGGCAGGTGGATCCTTCATCACGACAATGCGCCCGCACACACGTCGCTCGTTGTGCGCGAGTTTTTGGCCCGAAGCTCAATCACCGAGACAGACCATCCGCCTTATTCACCCGATTTAGCCACATGTGACTTCTTCATGATCCCGAAATGCAAAATGGTGCTTCCGGGGTGGCACTAAGGAGATGTGGAAGCCATCAAGGCGGAAACGACACGGCAACTGAACAACATCACAACTGAAGACTATCAGCAATGTTATCAACAGTGGAAACGGCGTTAGCAGAAGTGTATCGCGTCTCAGGACGAGTACTTTGAAGGAGACCATATTGTAATGCCTGAATAATTGTAAAATAAAGTTATTATTCAACTTTTATACGAATTTTCCGGACATACCTCGTACTTCAGGGCTGCCCGCTGTATGCGGTAACGCAGGGGGCAATTGCCACCGATCTGGTAGGTAGGTAATATTATTCATAAGTGTTGCATTGTGTGGTGGACAGCACATCTATAATAATAATATACTGAGTTAATAATGGTTCCCCCTGCAGCCAAACAGACGGGTTTGCAGTGACCTGTCCTCTTTCACAATCCCAGACCGACTGACTTCGTCCACAATGCCGCCACCAGATGCCTCTCGATATTGTGGCATTATGGATTTCTCCAACCTCTCCTTCTCCTCCTCCTCTCCCTCCATCCCCACCTCACCTTTCCCTCCTCCACTCCTCTCCCATCCCCCACCTGAGAACTGGCGGGAAAAACTGTCTGTGCTGAGCTGTCGGTGTGGGAGGACATAGGCTGGTATTTTCTTTATTTCATTATTTTTGAGGTTTTTCAGGTGTTATCCTGTTGGAAGAAGAATTCACAGTAACACCCACTGCCCCCATTTTCCGCCGTTTCCACTTGGGAATTGGCGGAAAAGTTCAGTCTGTGCTGCAGAAGGACATAGTGTAATTTTCTCTCCCTGTTTTGAGAAGGTACAAGTATTACTGTGTTGGAAGAAGTCACAATACCACCTCTTGTCCCCATTTTCCACCACCCCCAACACCAACTTGTTTCTGATTGCATGCATACATGCACGTCTGTGAAAGAACCTCTCTTTCACAATAAGATCCTCAGAGGGAGCTTGAAATTGTGAGTCATGTGTTCATCCCTCTCCCCCCTCCCTCCCCCCTCCCCACGAAAATCGACGAGGAAAGCTGACCTGTTGGTGTGGAAGATGCAAGTGTTATCCTCTTGTGGCCGGCCGGTGTGGCCGAGCGGTTCTAGGCGCTTCAGTGTGGAACCGCGCGACCGCTAAGGTCGCAGGTTCGAATCCTGCCTCGGGCATGGATGTGTGTGATGTCCTTAGGTTAGTTAGTTTTAAATAGTTCTAAGTTCTAGGGGACTGATGACCTCAGATGTTAAGTCCCATAGTGCTCAGAGCCATTTATCCTCTTGTGGGATGTCCTAATTATGTACAGATCATCAGAGGTGCAGACCAAAGACATTGCAAATATTGTGAGAAATCTCGTCCAAACTTTACCTAGAGATCATACACAAGCTATGCATACCGCGAATGGCGTGCTACAGGACGTCTGGCTCAGAGCTGTCCTTGAATCAACTGGTTTGTAACAGTTCGTTATGTCAGGTACTCACGTGGCTGCTGTGTCGACCGAATTGCTGATGGAGATTCTCCACGATCTAGAGGGTTGTGCAGACACTGTCTGCTAATAGCTCCGAGTAGAAACACCGTTTCTGCACTACGCTAGGACAGCAGGTTACAAACACGCAGTGCAAATAGATTAAAGAATATTGACATCTAATTACACTGCTACAGATCAACAACATAAACATCAGTTTATCATTTACACTGCAAACGGATTGTCATGAGATAAGCCTAATTCTGCTGTCTTTTATTTTTTTCTGACGTATTTATCTCTCACGCGGGTCGTGGCTAACAGATCCGTCGCTGAGCTCTAGTAACAATTTTGAGAAATAACACTCAACCTTTCTGTCACGCACCATTGCCACAGGACATAAGAGGCCACGGAAAACACTTTTACATGGGTTATATGCTCAGGAGAGCTACCAGCAAAGTGTAAGTCGAAAGATGGTATGGAAATTTAGAGGCAGCCGCCACTCATCCGCGAGCGCTGCAACTTGTGCTCAGTGTCTGACAGGGGCCGGTGCATCAATAATCCGTAGTCGCACCACACAGACTAGCTAGAGTCGCTTCGCAGACCTTGCACGTGTTCGTTCCTATGTCTATTGTCAAGTGTGGTCATATTTAAAGCAAGTCACAATGACAATCATTTCCAATCGACCATAATTCCACATCGAACATCATCTGGCACAAACCAACCCACACCATCATTCACTGCCAGGCAACATACAGTTTTCCTTCCACCCCTCTGACATCACACTTTAAACAATTGTCACCCTACGTTTAGCCGTGAATCCCCGAATTTAGAGTTGGAGATGTCGGAATGGGTGGAGGCGATCCCACCGACCTCGAGGATATGGTTTCATCGTGGACGCGACCAAAATTCTCTGAGGAAGGCTACGCTTTTGATGGTTTTAGAAACCATAAATAAAAACCATGTCTTGCAGTCTTCTTTCAGTGGCGTGTATCAGACTCCCAACTCTGACATGTCTGACGAACGGACGATCATCCCATCCCTTTCCACTGAGAGGAAATAGTCATTTCTACAGCATATTAATTTACTTACAAGGCATATCTAGCAGTACTTAGAAAAACGATATCTGGTTTATGAGCAATAATTTTTCAAATACTCTTATGACAAATGGGCTATGACGGGAGGAGTTCGCAGGATGGAACATAGAGATATCGTCGACTCTGGACGATTGTACAGTGAAGGACATGACCTACCACACCCAGCACCGATGAGATATTGTTTGGTGGGTGGGGTACAATATCGGCTTCCCTGTTTCCCTGATGATTCAATTACGACAGCAACCATGACCTACCACACAGATCTACCGATGTGGTCAATATTGTTTGTGGGCACCAGTCCTAATTCAGCGATATCTTCATCTGACGGTATTATGGAGAACAATGTCTGGGATGTAGAGAAATATGTTTCTCATACTTTAATATAGCACTTCTGAGTATTACTTTTGTCATCTTTGTTGGAGTCAGTGTTAAGAATTTCTATGCAGTAGGTAACTAAACTGTATGCAGACAGAACATAATTAATAAGCTTTCATCGGTCTTGAGGCTCAGGACGGTTTAAGACAATTATCGAAAACTCTTACACCCTCCAGTAGGCAAACTGCTGCTTTTATGCAAGTTATCTGTTAGTGACAGCACATGGATGTAGCTGGCACAGAGTACAGTCGGTCCCATTGGGAATACTGATTGCTATAGTTAAAAAACAATTAAACAGTCTGCACTGGGTCAAACACACGGTCCATTCCGTAGTTGTGTATTGTAGCCTCCAGCCTGGTGGCACAATGGTCTTTAGTCAATTAGTACGTAAAAAAAGGGTTAAAAATGTGTGTGAAATCTTATGGGATCTAATTGCTAAGGTCATCAGTCCCTAAGCTTACACACTACTTAACCTAAATTATCCTAAGGACAGACACACACACCCATGTCCGAGGGAGGACTCGAACCTCCGCGGGGACCAGCCGCACAGTCCATGACTGCAGCGCGCCTGACCGCTCGGCTAATCCCGCGCGGCCAAGTAGTATGTAAAAGCTCCTCATAATAACATGTTAGGAGACTTTATAAAATCTGTGCGGTCATTTTCGGAACACAACCTACGACCAGCTTAGAGACAGAAGTGATGACACTTTCTGCAGGACCTGACCATCATTTTTCAGGACAATGCTCAAGCACGTACAGTGCAAGCTGTTACTGGTTTGTTTGACTGATGGGGCTGCTAAGCCCTATACCACCTACTGCACTCCTCTGACTTAAGCCCTCGTGAGTTCACTTCGATTTATAAACTGAAGGAAACACTTCACGGCATTCGCTTCAGAACTGCTACAAATTCGTCGGGCAATAGACCGCACCGCTCGAACTGTCAACACAACTGGCACTGCTAGGAGAATCCTATGACTTCCACATCGCTGGCAACGGGTTATACACAATGCTGGTGACTACTTTGAAGGTTAATAAAACTTTAAAACACGTATCTATTTTGTATGAGCTGTAAATAAATAGCTGCCACTATTAAAGTTCCAACCCTCGTATTAGAAGGTTAAAAGATAGCGACCCTATAAGTCCGAAAGTACTTCCATCTTTACCCAGATGTTGTTTTCTGTCATCGATAAGAATAATCATCACCCTGTGTTTGCCATATGCATACAAAAGATGGCACATGTGAGAGAGAAGCGGTAAATACTAAGACAGATCGTTGTGAGATCTAAAACATAACATTCTAAGGTGTTAAGGTAGATATGGGTGACTTCGTCCTGTATTTAACATACGCATACAAAAGATGTCACATGTGAGAGAGTAGTGGTATATACTAAGACAGGTCTCGGTGGTATCTAAGACACAACATTCTGGGGATTAAGGTAGATATGGGTGACGTGTAAGGAGTCACGCATATTCTTGACAATCAGATCGGATATTCGGTTATAGAAATGTATCCTTATGGTTTATTGTTATTTCTTGTTCAGACCTAGACCATCATCTACTAATGTTTTCGGATATGTATACCTAAAATAATTCTAGAGCTTATCTACCTGAGGGTGAGTAATGCAAGATCAATATGTTATTTGATCATGACATCTTTTCTGGTTATGATTCCTAAAACTGGAATACATAAGTGTTTCGCTTTTAGCTGGATGTGTACACGACGTGGAAGATTGTAGTTTTAATGGATTATTAAGTAATGGTAGCGTGTAATATCTCGATACTCTACTGAAAAAAAGACGATCAGGAAGTATAATGGTTTATAAAAAAGGTGCTGTATATGTGGTGTTCCAAGCTGCACACCCAGATTACTGCCGATTCTTCGTAAGCAAATCAGTATGGAAAATTCTAGTGAGAGTAAATCTGAGTATGCAAAGAACAGCTACATATCTGCTTTGGTGAATTTGGTTGGTTGCGAATTAGAATAATTATGCCTTCCTGATACGCATTGGAGACATTGTTTGTCGAGTAGACCTATTAAAATTACTGGATATGTGTACCTAAGATTATTTCACAATTTGTCTACTGGATGTGAGTAATACTGGATCCGATGGAATTGATCGCGAACGTCTTTTCTGATTATGACTCCTCAGATCTGAATGAATCTTATATTTTTTGCTGGATGTGTACATGTTGTGGAAGACTGTAGTCTTAATGGACTGTTAGGTTATGGTAGGATGCAAAACCTTGATACTCTGCTTTAAAAAAAGACAACCAAGCCCTATAATGGTTTATAAAAGGATGTGCTGTATACCTGCAATTTTAACAATGAAATGGGTTACACAAAACATCTATAATGGTAGCCGAAGTAATGTTGGAAATCGGTGTTACTCAGCCAGATGATTGAAATCTCCTCATCTGCCCACGTTAGCTCCTATAGAATCAAGACTGAGAGACGAGCCATCTTATGCACTCACAGCTATTATTGACAGAAACATCGTCTTTCCAGATGTGTCGGGGTTTTACTATACACCGCTAATGTCAGTACGGTGGTAACCACGATTGGTGCCGCGCGGGGTAGCCGCGCGGTCCGAAGCGTCCTGTCACGTTTCGTTCGGCTCCTCCCGTCGGAGGTTCGAGTCCTCCCTGGGGCATGGGTGTGTGTGTTGTCCTTAGCGTAAGTTTGTTTAAGTTAGATTAAGTAGTGTGCAAGCTTAGGGACTGTTGACCTCAGCAGTTTGGTCCCATAAGATCTTACCACAAATTTCCAATTTTTTTACGATTGGTCTTCGAATCAATAATTATTTTTCATGTACATAACATGTTCAGGATTACCGTGGTGTGTTATGACAAGATACGAAATTTCGTCGAGACTCTGACATTACCAGGTTTGTTTAATAGGTGCAGGCTACAATTACCTCAAGAGCTACTTCCATTAAAGTCTATTTGTTACTGACAATCCAGTGCTTACATACGTATCAGTCTAAAGAAATATTAGACGTAGAAGAAGTCGTCAGCTTAGTAAGGAGTGTGTTACAGTGACAAGCGAGTCAGTGCTATGAAGGTGGTCAGTAATCTTCGTAGAAACCAGTGAATGAGCCTGTCTTGATATACCTCGATCGTAATGGAGGACTACTCACGTTTTTGAAACGCTTTCTTCTAATGAGTCCCATCACGATGGCATACATGACTCGAGTTACCACATATTTGTCTCAGAACGTTTTTCTCCTAGAACAACCGACTTTATAAAATATCCCTCAGTAGATAGACTCTGCAACCGTTTGTCTCAGAAGTATTAGGCTCCAATATTATCTGATTAATGATTTGTCCTTGATAACATTATCTTGTTGTAGCTTTAACGATATGTGAGAAGTGGATTCGTGGTAGAATCTTAACGTCCAACATCTGCTGATATTATTGTAACGAGTACAAGTATAGAGTTTTTTTGCTACTAAATAATGCTGTTTTTTGTCAATAAGGCTGTATGTAACAGCTGACAGGCGTGCGATGCAAATGATCCACACACTGTCGGCACACCAGGTGTAGAGAGAGAGAGAAAGAATATCGAAAATAAGTATAACGTTCCAGACATTTATTTAACTCCCCTACTGCTAAGAAAGAATTCTGATTATAAGTACTTTACAAAAAATAAAGAAGAAGCAGGATGAGTATATAATTTACCGATAAAGCTCTTCCTCCACGATGAAACCATATCCCCGATATCGTCAGGGATCGCCTCCACCCACTCCGGCATCTCAGACTCTGAGTTCAAGGATTCGCGACTAAACTTAGGGTGACAATTGTTTAAGGCCCGACGTTAAAGAAATGGAGTGAAAACTGAATGGTCGGCAGTGAATGATGGTGTGTGGTGGTTTGTGGCAGATGATGTTCGATGTGGAATGACGTTCCATGTGGAATGTTGGTCATCGATACTTGCATCAAATATGATCACACCTGACGATAGACATACGAGTGGACATGCGCAAGATACGCGTAGCGACTCCAGCTAGACAGTGTGGTGCGGCTACGGTGTAGCGATGCTCCGGTCCCCGTTACACGTTGCAAAGACTTGCAGCATTCGCGGGTGAGTGGCTGCGGCCTTGGAATTTCTTCACCACCCCAGCTTATGTTTCTCCAGTAGCTACCTTGGGCATATAGCCCGCACACACGTGTTTCCCGCATATCCTTATGTCTTACGGCAGTGGTGCGTGGCGGAAAGGTTGAGTGGTATTTGGTAGCTTCGTTGGACCTGTAAGCTATGAACAGCGTGCGAAAGAAATATGTCGGAAAAAAATACATGACAGCAGATTTAGGCTTATCGCATGACAAATTTGCAGTGTAAAGGGTAAAGTGGATAAATTTAAAGACACTTTCGTGTTACATGAAGTGTACCATTTCATAACAAACGTTTATGTCGATGATCTGTAGCAGTGTAATTACGTGTCAGTATTCTGCGATGTATTTGCAATGCGTGTTTGCAACCTGGGATAGCCTGTCGGTGGCCTCGACACAGCGAAGTAACAGTGTTTCTGCTAATATCTGTTAGTGGATAGTGTCTGCACAGTCTCCCGAGATTGTAAATCAGTTCAGTGGCAATTCGGTCGACACAGCAGTAATGTAAGTACCTGACACAATGAACTGTTACAAATCGGTTACTTCAAGGGCAGCTCCGATCCAGACGCCCTGTAGCATGCCACTCGCGATGTGTACTGTGTTTGTTTATGATCTCTAGGTGAAGTTTGGACGAGGTTTGTCACGATATTTACAATATCTTTGATCTGTAGCTGTGCATGTAGATTATAATGATTTTTTTATGATCGGTGCATAATTAGGATAACAGGATAAAACTTGCACCTTCCACACCAACAGGCGAGCTTTTCCCACCAATATCTGAGTAGGGAAAACCCATGACGCAACAATTTTGAGAAATCTCCGATGGCAGAGGTCCTTCCACACACATACAAACTAGTCTGGGCCGGGGGGGTGGTGGAGGATGGTATTTTGAGTTCTTCTTCCAACAGGATAACTCTTGCACTTTCCCCATGTAAGTAGAAAAAACTATTCTCTGCCCTTTCACAGCATAGGTGGTGGGAATTGGGGGCAGGGGGTTGTATTGTGAACCAAGCCATTCGACCCCAACTCAAGTGTCACTTGGAATTCCACTTTGTTATATAAATAGCCGACCCATGACATTGCAGTTTCGAGCTCCTTCTGGTGACGGTATTGTCAACTAGGCTAGTCGGTCCCACAAGTCAAGGCGAGCACAAGTGATTGGAAAAGAATTGGGGACGTGGGGGCGGTTGAAAATGGGGCTTCGGGTGGGTAATGTGAATTCTTCTTCCAACAGAATAACGCCTGCACATCCCCAAAAATGATGAAATAAAGAAAATACCATCATATGTCCTCCCACACCAACAGTTCAGCACAGACCAAGTTTTTCCTGTCAATTCCCACGTGAAGGAGGGGAGGTGATGGGGTAGGGGTGGGGTGGAGGGGGGAGACAGGGAGGAGGGGAGGTGGGAAGAACCCATGACATCGCAATCTGGAACTTCCTCTGGTGGCAGTATTGTGGACTAGGTCAGTCAGTCTGGGGTTGTGGAAGCGGACAAGTCACTGCAACCCCATCTGTATGGCTGCAGGTAGAACCATTATTAGTTATTGTTTGATTTTAGCTAGTCAAATATTTTGACCAGTTTTTAGGTGCCGTGACATTTTGACCCATGCAGACAGTTTCCGACTCATTAAGGTCATTAGACAGAATATGATGACACTGGATGATATACTTAAAATCCTGATAGCCATCTCAAACGTTACTACACCCGGCCTTAATGCAGCCTTAAGAATGATTTGACATGGTTATTGGTAGTACCCTTAGTCTTAGCGATGGTATACATTTCATTTTGAGGTTTATGTTCGGACTTATAGGCGGCCACCTATATTTTTCTTTTTCTTCCTTTCCTTTTTATTCATTCGACTCCACTTGGTATAATCCTACATAATCGTTTAGGACTTATACGTAGACATTTTTTGACGTACGGAGATTGGGAATAACTTTGTAACTATGACTATATGAGGCAGCTACTGTCGTTGCATTAATCCTCTCAACACAGTGCGGGGTGGTATTACATAGTGGTTCTAATGAAGTGCCTACGGTGACCAGCTGTTTGATGATTTTTATAGTAGAATTGCATTGGTTTAATTTGTGAATGCAATTGGGTTTTAAGACAAACTATTTTATGGTTTCTATCGTTAATATTGCGTCAGCTATTTGTCGTCCCACACATAATACGACCTAGGCTACACATATGTAACTTGCGTATTCTGACATGGTTATGTCACATTTTCTTGTTTTTAATTTATTTTATTATTTATTTATATTAGTCTATAATTAAAAAAAAACTCTTCCACTTGACGTATGATTGTATGCATTACATTTGATTGTTGTGTTGCATGGCCTGTTACAACTGTGTGGTACGGATTTGTGAATAATAGCGTATACATATTTTCACCTATCATGCTGTATTCGAATAAAACAGTGAAAATTATTAACAGTAGCATGACACAGGCAAAAGCATATTTGTCCTAATGTTACATATAGTTTTAATGATATACAATATGTCTTTTTGAGCCACTTTTATTTTTAACATGATACCTGTCAATTGTTAACATATGTCTTATATTTTTTATGATAGTACATTTGTTCTACTCATTGTATAGGGGCCTGAAGATGGCATCAATGTAATGCCGAAACTGGTAGCACATAAGAAGTTTATAAAACAAATTTCTATAATACATACGGCTGTTGGTAAATTATTGCACCAAGAGAAATCACTTCTGTTTTACTCGATGACTTTCCGTCAGTTACTACGACATGTGACCTCTCTGACAGGAAATCACGAATCCAGTCACATAAATGAGACGGTATTCCATAAGCACGAAATTTCACTAGAAGCCGCTTGTGTGGTACAGTGTCGAAAGCCTTCCGGAAATCCAGAGATATCGAATCAATCTGAAATCTTTTGTCAATAGCACTCAACACTTCATGCAAGTAAATAGCTAGTTGTGTTTCACAAGAACGATATTTTCTAAATCCGCGTTGACTGAGTGTCAGTAGACCGTTTTCTTCGAGGTAATTCATAATGTTCGTAGCCATCCCACCACATGTTTACCAATAGTAGCCACACAAAAACATCAAAATTGAATTCTGAGTAGCAGATGTTAATATTTGACTTACATTTTCGCGAGGCCGTCACTATGAAAGGCAGGACGTGGTTCTTAATACGGTGTGCGATCAGCACGGACAGCATTACATGGTCTATAACGTGCTCCCATGCTGTCCACATAGTTGGTAAGAAGTTCTTGTGGTAGAGCGATCCATTCCCCCACCGGCACTGTTTACAACTGCTGGATGGTCGGCGGTGCATGAGGACGTCCTACAGTCCGTCTCCCCAATCAATTCACACATGCTCGATGAGATTTAAGTCATGGAAATGGGTAGGCCAGTCCATTCGCCCAGTATCCTCTCGTTCCAAGAGCTCCTCCACCTGTGCTCCATAAAAATGGAGTCAGTGTCGAATGCACCTTTGAAAAGACCCATATGGAGATGGAGTACAATGTCACAGTAACGTTCAATGGTTTTTGTACTATTTTCGAAGATTTGGAGGTCAGTACATCGATGCAACATTGTGCTTCACCACACCATAACAGCTGGACCACCAAAACGCTCATGTTCGACACTGTTCCTGGGTGCATTACATTTTCCCAACACTCATCATATGAGGGTACGTCCAGAATGACTACTCAGACTGAATCTGTTCCCTTCTCAGAAGAGTACGCAACCCCATTCCTCATTGGTCCAGTTCCTTTTGGCACCATCGTAAACGGTGCTGACGATGTTTACGTGTCAACGGAAAACAACGCACTGATCGTCGGGCAAAGAGACCACCCACATACAGTCGCCGTTTCAATGTGGAGCGTGAGATTGCGAGCCTTCCAGTCCTGTTAAATATGCTTGGGTTTCTAAATTTCATCCGCTGTTTGGCGTTGGTCCCTTCTGGCCTGTTGGGCGGTGTATCGGTCTTCTGGTGGTGAAGTTCACCTTGGCTGGCTACCTCCTCCCCTTCAGGCAGAAGTGCCTGTGGTTCGGAACGGTCCCCATGAACGTGAAATAACGCTGTGAGCACTACTAAACTCCAGGGCTACATTCGACACGATTCGTCCTTCATCAAGTTTTCCGATGATTCTTCTCCGTCTGGAGTCGTCCAAATGTTGTCTCTGGGCTATATTGTAATGAAGAAAACCACCACAGTGCACCTCCTCTGTGGGTAGACTACACTTTCTGACGGTTCATGCACTGAATCTCAGTCTGGCATCCGCCTTATCTGTGATTAGTTTTATGTGGTCGTTTGACTTCAAGTCGCTCCTAGATGTTCAATAAATGTGACTCCTACCAGAGGCTGTTTACAATGATGTAATCATATAATAGTGGGTCTTATTGCTTATTTATGTGCAACACGTTACATTCGTTTATGTTGAGGTAAAACGTCGCTCCCTGCACCAAGTGTCGATCCTCGTAAGGTCTTCCAGAACTTCGCTACAGTTTTCTAGATGCGACTTCTCTGCATGGAACAGCATCAGCCATGAAAAGTCTCATCGATTTTCGACGTTGTCTACTAAGTCAGCCGCGCGGGATAGCCGTGCGGTCTTGGGTGCTTTGCCACGGATCGCGCGGCTCCCCCCCCTCCCTCTCCCCCCGGCGGCGGAGGTTCGAGTCCTCCCTCGGGCATGGGTGTGTGTGATTGTGTGATGTCTTTAGCGTAAGTTAGTTTAAGTTAGATTAAGTCGTGTAAGCCTAGGGACCGATGACCTCAGCAGTATGGTCCAATAGGAACTTACCACAAATTTCCAAATTTCTGCTACGTCATTTATATATGTTGTGAAAAGTAATGGACCTCTGATATTCCTTTGGGGTAGGTCGGGGGAAGTTACTTTAACGTCTGAAGACTTCTCTCCATTGAGAATGACATTCTGTGTTCTGTCTGCTAGAAACACTTCAGCCCAGTCACACTGTTGGTCTGATAGTTCGTACTCGTATTTTGTTCATTAGGCGGCGGTACAGACGTGCATCGAACGCCTTATGGAAGTCAAGGAATGTGGGATCTACCGGGGCGCCGGTATCTTCAGCTTTCTGGGTCTCGTGGAAGAGCAGAGCGAACTGGATTTCACATGATCGTTGTTTTCGGACTCATTCTAATTTCTATAGAGGAGATTTTCGGTGTCCAGAAATGTCATAATACGCGAGAAAAAATACATTCCAAAACTCTAAAACAGACCGACATCAGAGATGTAGGTATATAGTTTTGTGCGTCTGTTCAACGACCCTTCTTGAAAACGGGAAGTATCTGCGCTTTTTCTTTCTAATCAGTAGGAAAGCTTCTCTCCTTCAGTGACACAACGATATACGGTATACTGCAAGAAGAAGAATCAGTTCTTTCGCATACTCTATGTAAGACTACATTGATATTCTGGCAGATCCTTCGTCTTTCCTCTGTTGAGCGATTTCAGAGTTGATTTTCTGTTCCCTGGTTACTTATTTCGATAACTAACGTTTTAAAGTTCATGCGAAAATTTGCAGTGAGTTACGAACGCCATGGGATAGCGATGTGCACATATACAGATGGCTGTAGTATCGTGTACACAAGGTATAAAAGGGCAGTGAATTGGCGAAGCTGTCATTTGTACTTAAGTGATTCATGTGAAAGGGTTTCTGTCGTGATTATGGTCGCAGGACGGGAAGTAACAGACTTTGAATACGGAATGGTAATTATAGTTAGACTCATGGATAATTCCATTTCAGAAATCGTTAGGGAATTCAATATTCTGAGCTCCACAGTGTCAAGAAATTGCCGAGAATACCACATTTCAGACATTACCCCTTACCACGGACAACGCAGCGGCTGACGTCCTACGCTTAGCGGCCGAAAGCAGCGGTGTTTGCGTTGAGTTATCAGCGCTAACAGGCAAGCAGCACCACGTGAAATAACCACAGAAATCAGTATGGGACGTACAAATAACCGCAGAAATCAGTGTGATACGTACGATGAATGAATCCTTTAGGACAGTGCTGCAAAATTTGGCGTGAAATAACAGCATAAATCAACGTGGGACGTCGGACGAACGAATCCTTTAGGACAGAGCGGCGAAATTTGCCGTTAATGGGCTATGGCAGCAGACGACCGATGCGAGTGACTTTGCTAACAGATCACCTGCAGCGCCTCTCCTGGGCTCGTGACCGTATCGGTTGGATCCTAGACGATTGGAAAACCGTGGCCAGGTCAGAGTCAATTTCCGTTGGGAAGAGCTGATGGAGGGTTCGAGCGTGGCGAAGATCCCATAAAGCCATAAACCCAGTTGTCAACAAGGCACTGTTGAATCTGTTGGTGAGCCCATAATAGTGTGGACTGTGTTTACATGGAATGGACAACTGAATCGATCATTGACTGGAAATGGTTATGGTTTATAGAGACTATTTGCAGCCGTTCATGGGCTTCATGTTCCCAAACAACGATGTCATTTCACGGAGCCACAGTTGTTTTGCGACTGGTTTGAAGAACATCTTGGACAGTTCGAGCGAATGATTTGTCCACTCAGATCGCCTGACATGAATCCCATAGAATATCTGTGGGACATAATTGAGAGGTCATTTCGTGCACAAAATCCTGCATCGGCAACACTTTCATAATTATGTACAGCTACAGAGGCAGCACGGCTCAATATTTCTGCAGCGAACTTCCATCGACTTGTTGAGTCCACGCGATGTCGAGCTGCTGCTGCAATATGCCGGGCAAGAGGAGGTCCGACACGATATTAGGAGGTATCCCATGACTTTTGTCACCCGTGTGTAAAGGCAGAAACATCGTACGATCTTCCGCAGTGAAACAGTTTTGCGAAAGGAGTTTAGTATTTCCGCCTTTTCTCTATCATATTCCATTTCAATCCCATCATTATCAAAGAGTGTCTGAACAGCTGCCTTAGATTTATTGATATAATGTAAGACCAAGACTTGACAGAATTATACTTTCGAGTTTGCTGAACGCTATACTCATGACTCTCCTTACGCTAATTTTGGCTTCGTTCTATTTTTGTTTGTCTGTGACGCTTCTTTACAACCGTAGTCAGCGACTATGTAATAGTCTTATGATCACTGATTCCCTTCTATACGATGATTCGAAATCTAAAGTTTGCTGTAAATGTAGTTCTATTTTCTTGAATCTATTGCCCAAGATGAATTTTATTTAATTAAACACTGGTAACATGAACAGTACAGGAGACTAAGATATTTATTTTATTGTTAAATTTTTGTTGCACTTGGAACATGAATAGTGAAAAACACTAATATGTCAATGTTTATTAAATTTAAGAGGAGGAGGAGGAGGATATTAGTGTTTAACGTCCCGTCGACAACGAGGTCGTTAGAGACGGAGCGCAAGCTCGGGTGAGGGAAGGATGGGGAAGGAAATCGGCCGTGCCCTTTCAAAGGAACCATCCCGGCATTTGCCTGAAGCGATTTAGGGAAATCACGGAAAACCTAAATCAGGATGGCCGTAGACGGGATTGAACCGTCTTCTTCCCGAATGCGAGTCCAGTGTGAATTTAAGACGCTGTATCATTTACTGATCTGCAAATGTCTAAATGCTGTCATACAATCAGTATCCTGATTCACCTCCATCATTTTGATATCATTGGGGTAGATGAACTACGGAACATATAATTAACTAATTAAAATATGTACATATGTAGGCCTGTGCTGTGATAGTGACACGCAAAACAACAAGGGGTGCAAGCCCCCGTCTATGAAAAACACGACCGCACCATAACACCACCGCCTTCGCATTTTACTGTTGGCACCACACACGCCGTCAGATGACGTTCACTGGGCATTCGCCATACCCACACTCTGACAACGGATCGCCACATTGTGTACAGTGATTCGGCCCTAAAATGGTACAAATGGTTCTGAGCACTATGGGACTTAACATCTCTCGCATTCGGGAGGACGACGGTTCAATCCCGTGTCCGGCCATCCTGATTTAGGTTTTCCGTGATTTCCCTAAATCACTCCAGGCAAATGCCGGGATGGTTCCTTTGAAAGGGCACGGCCGACTTCCTTCCCCGTCCTTCCCTAATCCGATGAGGCCGATGACCTAGCTGTCTGGTCTCCTCCCCCCAAAAAACGCAAAAACGCAACGCAACTTAACATCTGAGGTCATCAGTCCCCTAGAAATTAGAACTACTTAAACCTAACTAACCTAAGGACTTCACACACATCCATGCCCGAGACAGGATTCTAACCTGCGACCGTAGCAGTCGCGTGGTTCCGGACTGAAGCGCCTAGAACCGCTTGGCCAACGCGGCCGGCATAAATAAAGTATTTAAAATTGGGTAACATAAGCAGGAATCCAGAGAAAACCTTTAACGTCAGTGTAATATATTGTGATACTAATTTACGTTTTCGAAAGTCATCCTTATTCATATCAAGCAAAAACGGAGTCTGGTATTGAAAGGAACCATAACCACTTCGTTTTCCTACCCTTTTAGCATCCCAGTGTACCTGCTGGGACGCAACGTTGAAAACTGACGAAAAACATAAAGAGGAAATAAACGAATAAGTCGACGAAATGCTTTCCGTGCTTTAGTTTGCCACCTGTGGAATTAAGAATGGTCTCAACCTAGCTGCAGATACTATAACAAGTATCAGATCGTAAAAACGTAGATTGTACAGGCCTCATGTAATTATTAGACTGGCATTTCTTTAAAAGAAACTGAAACAGCTGCCTTGATGTTGATAGGCTATGTTGGCGGAACTTTCTTATCACGTGCAGTTTGTTTCAACAACTCACTTCCGTAATTTCCTTACTTTACCTTAGGACAGAGCAGGAACAGTTCTTCCGAGAAGACCTCGACCTAGCCCCGTGGGTGTTCAACAAGCGTTCATTTTCTTAAGACACTCGTCTCTGCCAGATAACAGACGTTTACTAAACGAAAATATACAAACACCAAAAAAAGTTTTGCATCACCCTGGTTCCCAGAACTCTTGAAGACAGCCATTGACTGTAGATATTGTATCGCAGACACAGTCCCTTTGACTGTTCAGAGATGTCTCTAAACCCTCCCAAAGTTGTAAACAACCATGCATGAGCAGCTCTTATTAGACGAAGGGAGTCCGACAGCCGATCAGTTCCAGTCAATCCACCAGAAAGGAGGTGCACGGTTCGTATTGTCTATACTTCAATCATGGCTAGACGGTCAATATCGCGGTTCGATCGCGTCCGCATTGTTACTTTGTGCCAAGAAGGGGGCGCCTTCCATGACCACCAGCGGCGTACGTCGGCCCCACATAATGCCACCCCAAAACAGAAGGGAACCTGCACCTTGCTGTACTCGATGGACAGTGTGTCTAAGGCGTTCAGCCTGACCGGGTTGCCTTCAAACACGTCTCTGACGATTGTCCCGTTGAAGGCATATGGGACACTCATCGATGAAGAGAACGTGATGCCAATCCTGAGCGGACCATTCGGCATGTTGTTGGGCCCATCTGTACCGCCCTGCATGGTGTCGTGGTTGCAAAGATGGACCTCGCCATGAACGTCGGGAGTTAAGCTGCGCATAATGCAGCCTACTGCGCACAGTTTGAGTCGTAACACGACGTTCTATGGCTGCACGAAAAGCATTATTGAACATGGTGGCGTTGCTGTCAGGGTTTCTCCGAGATGTAATCCGTTGGTAGCGGTCATTCACTGCAGTAGTAGCCCTTGGGTTGTCTGAGCGACGCATGTCATCGACAATTACTGTCTCTCTGTAGCTCCTCCATGTCCGAACAACATCTTGTGAATGACTTCCTTCAGGATAACGACATCGCTCGACTAGAGTGGCCAGCATGTTCCCCAGACATGAACCATATTGAACATGCCTGGGATAGATTGAAAAGGGCTGTTTATGGACGACGTGACCCACCAACCACTCTGTTGGATCTACGCCGAATCGCTTTGAGTAGTGGGACAATCTGGACCAATAGTGCCTTGATGAGCTTGTGGATAATGCCATGACGAATACAGGCATGCATCAACGGAAGAGGACGTGCTACTGGGTATTAGAGGTACCTGTGTGTACAGCAATCTGGACCACCACCTCTGAAGGTCTCGCTGTATGGTGGTACAACATGCAATGTGTGGTTTTTATGAACAGTAAAACGGGCGGAAATGATGTTCATGTTGATCTCCATTGCAATTTTCTGTACAGGTTCTCGAACTCTCGGAAACGAGGTGATGCAAAACTTGTTTTGATCTGTGTATAACTGTTTGCTTCCGAAGGCCGTGATAAAATTCAATGCTTCTGTTTGATACACTGATTAATGAATCATACAAAATACCATGTATTGCACAAAGGTTAGAGTTTAATTCTCTATCTTGTCATAAATAGGGTGATTCGGTGGTTACGTTCGTGGGATTTACGACTAATGGCGCTTTTAAATGCAAACTTCAAGATTTTTTCCACTTATTGGTTTTCCGTTCCTGCCCATACTGCCATCTCAGTAGTGGAATGGCGATACGACAGCGTGTTTTAGGCGACTTTCGTGTCAGTTTTGACTAACTAAACTCAGTTACGAGAGGAAAGTTAATACGATTCGAGCGGATCGTATGAGGACGGCTCATCGCCTGCCAAAAGTAAATCATATTGAACCCTGCGTCTTTACAAATCTATACCACATCGCGAATGGATTGCTCATAACTAACAAGACCGCAAATGGCATTCTCATCGCGGAGTGCTGGCGCATTTAGTGGGCAAGCCTCTTGAAACCCCTTAAAAAACCATTGCTTTACCATGTAGTGTGAGTTGATTAGAAGTCAAGAATATACGAGCTATACAGCAAATTTATGTTCCCTCGGAGTGTCAGTCGACAAAATCTTCTCGGATTTTTACCGCATGACAAACGTAGCAGACACACTGCGAACTGAGACGACAAGAAACCAGAGAATATTTTATTGCAATATATGGACTCACTGTCAGGAAACAGACAAGGGTTGGAAAAAAAATTGGAAACACCGAAAACACAACACATTACCGTGCCTAATACGGTCTAGGATACACGGTGTCATTAAAAACAGCTTCCACTCTTCTCGGAATGGATTAGTATTGGTCCTGCATGGTTTTCAAGGGAATCTTACAACATTCTTCGAACAAAATAATGGTAGTTCCCGTAACGATGATCTTATCACTGTGGTGGGCAGGGCAAATGCGATAGGGACCCTGTTGTTTTGAAATACAGCATCACCACCATGGAACAAACACTGTACCATGGGTGGACCTAATCAGCCAAAATAGTCACATAATACTCAGCAGTAATGCGACCTTGCAGAGTGACCATGGCGCCCATTGAATACCACAATATGGCTGTCCAAATCATCACCGAACCCCCGCCATGTTTCAGTCTTGGGACGATAACTCGGCCAGCTGTTGAAAACAGTGCGAAACAAGACTCATCTGACCAAATGACTTTCTTCCATTGCTCCACAGTCCTGGTTTTATGGCTTTGGCACCACGTTTTCTTATTACGGGCATGCGCATCGCTGGTGAGTTGTTTCGGATTTCGCTAGCGCGACATTCAGTTCTGCAGTCTCTGTTGCAACTGTCGTCCTCTTATTTTTCGTCGCAGTCCTCTTCTATGACCGACTGTCACGATCATTCAAAACAATTTCGTCCAACTTGTGACTTATCAAAATGGTTCAACTGGCTCTAAGCACTATGGGACTTAACGTCTGAGGTCATCAGTCCCCTAGACTTAGTACTACTTAAACCTAACTAACCTAAGGACATAACACACATCCATGCCCGAGGCACGATTCGAACCTGCGACAGTAGCAACAGCGCGGTTTCGGACTGAAGCGCCTAGAACCGCTCGGTCACAGCGGCCGGCTGTGACTTATCAGATGATGTTTTTCAACTTTCCCTGTATGCGGTATAAATCTGCGATTCGGTGCCTCTTGAAACACCGCCGGCCGGAGTGGCCGTGCAGTTCTAGGCGCTACAGTCTGGAGCCGAGCGACCGCTACGGTCGCAGGTTCGAATCCTGCCTCGGGCATGGATGTGTGTGATGTCCTTAGGTTAGTTAGGTTTAATTAGTTCTAAGTTCTAGGCGACTGATGACCGCAGAAGTTAAGTCGCATAGTGTTCAGAGCCAAACACCAAACAACTCGGCTACTTGGTTATGGAAGCACTTACCACACGAGCACTAACAATTTGTCCACGTTCGAATTCAAATAACTCTGTTCTGACCACGACTGGCGCTTGCAACGTATTGAGGACACTATACTATTGTCTATCGTGGTCAAACACAACAGCGCAACCTGTAGGCTTGGCTTGCATCTCCATTTATGTTCATTTGTCGCGGTGGTTCCATATTTCTGTTTAATCCCTGCACATCAAACGGACGTTCAAAATGCTCTGTGATAATCACGTTAGCATAAGGGAACGTCTGTTTCATATGTCGATCCTTATGACGAGATTCCACAGATCAACCTCGTCTCAGTAAACGCTGACCTTTCATACACCATGCTCTATATCCGAAACTATCCACGAGACAAAGTGGCTCAGTTTTGATGGCGCTTTAACATGAAATCCTCAACCTTATTCAAATCAAATAGTTCAAATGGCTCTGAGCACTATGGGACTTAACATCTGAGGTCACTAGTCCCCTAGAACTTAGAACTACTTAAACCTAACTGACCTAAGGACGTCACACACATCCATGCCCGAGGCAGGATTCGAACCTGCGACTATAGCGGTCGTGCGGTTCCAGACTGAAGTGCCTAGAGCCGCTCGGCCACTCCGGCTGGCCAACCTTATTCAATACAGGCAAAAGAAACAATGGACTGTAATATCATAGAGCTCAACGTCGTTAACTCTGTCTTGGAAACTAGTTTGTGGACGGCTTGGTAGGAAGACATCACAGCGGAGCGCATATATTAGCTCAAGCTATGGCCTTCATCTCAGTTTTGGTATATTTGATTTACTTGCCTCCGTCTCTCCGTGTTCGTCTGTGGAGACCAAACGTGCAAGTGAAACTTGACATCGAAGAAATTTTCAGCAGTAAACAGAACTCCTCCGCACACCACACATATTACATACATGCGCCAACCTGACTGATATTTGTACCCATCGAACAAACAACCGCTACGTATGGCTTGTCTGGCAATATAAGATCTCTGTAAATCCCCAAACTTACAGGTAATGTTCGCAGAGGAGCATAATCGACTAGTGAAGATTTACAATTCTAATGCTACGAAACATTCCCAGTTTTTTTTTTAATTTAGTTGCTCTAGAGGCAGGTGGGCTTTTATTTCATTTTTCAAACACAGTGCTAACATACTGGACTTCCATTCGGGATAACAACCGTTCAAATCCTCGAACTGGCAGCCAGATTTAAGGTTTGCATGGTTTCCCGGAAACGCTTAAGGCGGATTTCCTTCCTATCCTTCATCTTTACCATGTGCTCCGTCTCTAATGAGCTTCTAGCTGACTAGACTTCAAACCCTAATCTTCCTTTCCTTGTATGACTTTATCAGTTCAACATGTAACTGGTGATGCCACTAAGGCAACACGCAGCGAGAAGCTAGTCGCGGAAGGCGTTAAGGTGAGCGCAAATTGGGATTGAAAGATTGAATGAAGGAAGGTTTCACTTGTGAAGAGAAAATATGTGTGTGGACGCACGCAAGCTTGTTTGTTTGTGATTGCTTTTCTATGTACTTTACGATGCAGAGTATTTTTATGTAAGAAGAAATTTGTGTTACTTTAGGACGGAAGAAAATTTCGTACATGGGAAAAGATTTCATACTCGGGCCGAGAAGCATTGACCATGGAAGAAAAGTTTATATGAAAGATCAGAGAAGTGTATAAGCGTCAGATGACAAATTTGAAAGTCAGAGGTTCAATCTTCAACCAGACATAGGGTTTTTCCCGTTAATTATCGCTTGTTTTATATTTGGCGATCCTACCTTGGTTATGAGTCCCCGTTAAAGCACTATATCCTCTTGCATCCGTCTGGATAATATGGTCTAAAGGTCGTAGGTGGCCAAGGGCATACAATCTTCAGTGCGACCATCTCAAGAATGGAATGCGTGTGTTCAAACCAACACTAACGTTAAGCGAATCTATACATTAGATATACAAGAGGATTCACTTTAGTTACAATTCAATGTACTGGCATATGGCGTCTGATGTAAGTCTTGCCCATATGATTTAAAACATGATACACCATTATTTTCATCGATCGAATAGTTCAAAAACAAGCAAATGTCCTTGAAATATGTACCTGATCGCTGCAAACTCCTACTAGGTACGAATTCTGTCACATTACGTAACTGTTTACAAATAACGTCACGAAACATTGGGTTCTTGGCTGAATTTCACGTGTTCATGTAACTAGTAAATTGAATAAACAGATCGATTCTATAGCTATAGCTTGATCTGGGGACTATTCCCCATCCTTAGACCCCTGTCCATTTCTCAAACAGTCTGTCACATAGCACTCATTTCACTTTGTCTCTTTGACCAATACCACACCTACTGCTCACTTTATCTTCTAAATTAATAAATCCATCACCCACCCGTTCCTTCTCTCTAAGAGTTGTACCAGGGCGAGTCAAATGAAAGCGAGGCAAATTGAAAAAAGTAAGTAAACTGTTAATTATTTCAAAAGTAATCACCATAGCCGTTAATACATTTATCCCACTGTGAGACAAGACGGTCAGTTCCATAATGGGAAAATTATTGTGATTGCCTACTCTTCGTCGGAACGAAATCGACGGCCACGAACGTCTTTCTGCGGGGCTCCAAAAATATGGGAATCTCATGGGGGAGGGGGGCGGGGGAGATCGAGACTGTATGGAGGATGTGTAAGGGCTTCCCAGCGAATCTTCTGCAATAGAGATGAAGAAAAAGAAGAATTAGATGATAAGACAGACCGAGAACTGAAACTATACTCCGGCGACTTCTCAATGCAGTATCTTGCCTGACTGGTCAGTGGATACATACAATTTGAAGCTGAGTAGGTGAAGATTTCCGCTCGTACGCTGTATGCGTAGAAGTATAGCATGTTTAGTTTCAGACACAAACTCCGAAAAGGCCAAGTCTCAGCAAATGATTCAATTTGCGTCTAGCTTTCAGTGTTATTCTCTGCAAGCCAAGGGACTGGTTACGTCTCTTTAGTCCCTTCACTCCGAACCAACCAACCAACCTTTGGACGCCGATGAAATGTTATTGGACAATTACACTTCACATTACATTCATAAATACTAACAGATTCCTTTTTATTTCAATTACATTACGCTGGTTAATTAACCATGACTAGGTGAAACGTAAGTTTTGCATATTTTAGAACATTTATGCCTTCTGTCTCTTTCTGTGACTTACTCGACGTTCACGGAAGCAACATTTGCAAAATATGAGAGCATGGTTTCTGTGAACAGGAGCTTATGCAGTTTGCTTGTATGATAATAAAATTTGTGTCTACCTTTCCTTAGCTCTGTGGGGTGGAGCTTATCTAATAGCCATTACCCCATGAGAATACAACCCCTGTTTGCAATGTCTGAAACTAGCAAGAGTGGATAAAAAAGAAAAACCCAAGTCTACCCAGTGAATTGCAATTTGATCTTTAAAGCCTGGACAGGCTTCTCACTCTCTGATTTTTCTGGAAGAAGTATTCTACAATCTCGTAGCATGGGAAGGTTACATGCCACTTCTTTTAGCATAAAACCCCACAAACGAGAGCTGTGTGAAACACTGCCCATGATTCTGCTGCGTAAAGCTGTTGGCGCGAAATTGTGCAAGCATTAAGTGTGGCGTGTATACTAGCTTGCTCGTTTATTAACACTTGGAGGTGAAAGCATAGAAAGCTGTGGAAGAGGAACACTTTACGTTCATTCGTTAATCTTTGTCCAACACCTCGTGCACTCGTCTGTTACAAAACAGCTGAGTGCCATTGTCTATCGAAGAACACACAGGACATACATAGCTTCTGCAAGTACTCGTAATAAACTTGTTAGTAGATAGTAGCACATGGCAGTTGTGTTAGTGTCTAATGAAATTTTCGCGCTGTGTTCTTTTTTTAATAGGTTGTTTTTAGGTATCAAGAATTTTTTCATACTCTCAAAAATATCTTCTCTGGATCATAAGCGTAGTAGTTCACTGAGGTATTGCCGTATCAGCACATGTAAATATTGAGACTCAGTTTTCAAAACAAGGTTAGAAATTTACATCTCGTTTAGCTCATTAGAGATGAAGTTGTTGTAGTATGTATAAGTAAACATTTAGGCAAACGCCTGAAGTACCTCAAGAAAATGGAAACCTCTGATCACGACGCTCGCATGAGGATATCAGTCCTACTCCTCTCGAATGGGAGTCCAGAATATTAACTGTACCATCTCGCTTGGTAGCCCTCTACTGTTTCTAGTTCGTGTAGCGTGTGAATATCATTTTTATCTCATTGAACTGTCTTCACATATCATTCTTACGGTAAAAAGCTAAACGAAATATAATTATCAAAAGACACTTTTTAATTGTATACACAGATGAATGACATGCATCACCTGTTGAACAGATAATCTTCGTGGGAAGTTGTAAAAGTCTAATAATTTTTCCCGGCATATGTGCCAGAAGTTTCATTTGAGTCTCAAGATTGTGTCTGTTCCAGTATAATGCGTGAAAATTCAAACTGAAGATTTCTCTGTAACCACTAGGCTCACATCGAGAGCACTGCGCTAGAACCTCGGGCTATGAGGCTATGGTGTTAGTCTGTCAAGAATGACTTTTGCAGTGGCCAGAAGCGACTTGCCATGCTTCACGTATGCGACTGCTAAGTGGCAGAAGGTGTTGCAATCCGACCGGGCGTGGTCCGTGCGAATCTCACGATTGAAAACGTTTCCATTTGCCCCTAAGGCTGTTACGGGATGAAAGAGACCAAATATCGTCCCTAACCATTTAGTAGTAAGAGAACACGTTAAGCCGCACAATACTTAACAAAATACGATTGTATAGATACCATTGGTTTTGGAACGACTTGTACATGGCACGTTGGATATTACGACCCCATTGATGATTATCGTTGAGATTCAAGCCATATGCCGCTTTGGGCATTAATATTGCCTCTTTGGGCATTAACATTGCACTTAAAGCGCACTCGCCTTAATTATGAAGCTCTCCACGCTAATCTAGGCGGTACAGGTTTTCCATATCTGCAAAACTAGTTACCCTTTGCCTTCCTCTACAATTTTTGCCCCTCCCCTCTTTCCCCATTCGCAGTGTCTTCGGTCGATTACCAAATGTACTACTCCTTTACGCCTCAGGATGTCTATCGACCGATCCCTTCTTTTGTCAATTTGTGCCACATGTTTCTTTCCTCCCAGATTCGAATCAGTAACTCTCCATTAGTTACCCGATCTGCCCATTTAGTCTTCAGCATTCTTTTGTGGCACACATTCAAAAAGCTTCTCTTCTCTTTTTGTCTGCATTGCTTATCATCTACATACCAATTCGGTACAAGGCTACTCCCAAGACAAATATTTACAGAAAAAAATTAATATATCTGACGTTAATAAATTTTTCTTTTTCAGAAAAGGTCTGATTGCCATTTCCAGTCGGCAGTTTATATTCACTTCTGTTCTGCCATCGTCATTTATTTTGCTACTGACACATCAAAACTCATTTACTACATTTTGTATAAACTCACCATCCTTGTTTTACTTTTGTTGGCATTCGTATTTTAACCTCTTCTCGACACAGTATCCACTTATTCGACTGGTCTTCCGAGTTCTTTGCCGTCTATGACAAAATCACAGTGTAATCGTTAAACCCTAGGGCTACTATTGCTTCTCCTTGAACTTAAATTCTATTTGAGTTTATTTGCTACTTGCTCAACGTACAGATTGAATAACATTCGGATCGGTAACAAGTCTGTCTCAATCCCTTCTCAACTAATTCGTCTTTTTCATGTCATCGATTTTTATAACGACAGTCTAGATTCTGTAAAAGTAGAGATAATTTTGCGCTCCCTGCGTTTTATAGCTGGTGTCTTCAGAATTTAAAAGGGTGCGTCCCAGTCAACATTGCTAAACGCTTCATCTGAACCTAGAAACGCTATAAATGTAGGTAAGTCATAGGGTTACAACTACCTTGTGTGTTCCTATATTTTTCCAAAACTCAATTAACTTTCTCCGAGGCCGAATTCTAACAATCTTCCCATTTTTCAGTAAATAACCCATGTTAATATTTTGGAACAATGAATTATTGCACAGATAATTCCGTAATATACAGTCTGTCAGTACCTGTTTTAATTCGAATTGGAATTGTCATATTTTTCTTGAAGCCGGAGGATATTTTCACCTATCTCATATACAAGGGCGTGCTCACTTGAAGCCGGAGGATATATTCACCTATTTCATATACAAGGGCGTGCTGAAACGTAATGCCTCCGAATTTTTTATGTGAAATCTCTTAAAGATTTTTAAATAAAACAAACGTTTCTAACATTTCACATCTTTACTCTTCATATCTGCATACTTGCAGCCATCTACCGCTAGAGGGCTCCAAATTGTAGCGTGTAACATGGCAATGTTTAACGAAACTACACTGACGGAAAAAAATCGCAGCTTCAAGAAAGGATTGCGCAGCATAAACAAAAGTTACTGTCTATGAGATCGGCTCTAGTAGCTCCACTATGAGGATGCAAATCACGTTTGATTTAAATGTACGCTGTTAACGGTCGTGAGCGTTATTTATCTTTGAGAATGGACGTGGTGAGTTGATGTTAGTCAAGAATGCCTTTAAGGCGACAAAGACGCTGTTATCAACATCTCACTGAGTTTCAACGAGATCGTGTAATAGGGCTACGAGAAGCTGATTCTACTTTCTACGATACTGCAAAAATACTTGGCTAGAGTGTAGCCACTGTACATGATTGTTGGCAGCGGTGGTCACGAGAATGTACGATCGCATGAAGACCAGGCTCCAAATGGCCTTGTGGCACTACCGAGAGGGAAGACCATCGTGTTTGGCGTATGGCGCTGGCGCATCGTACCGCATCGGTAGCAGCGATATGAGCAGCAGTCGGCACCACAGTGACACAAAGAACTGTTACAAATCCATTACTCCAAGGACAGCTCTGAACCAGACGCCCTGTTGCGTGCAATCCATTGACCACAAACCACCGCCATTTGCGACTTTATTGATATCAAGCGAGAGATCATTGGAGAGCACGGAGATTTGTTGTGTTTTCTGATGAAAGCTGGTTTTGTCTCAGTGCCGGTGATAGCCGCATCTTGGTTAGAATCAGACCAGTTGCGGGTCTGCAACCAACCTGAAATGATAATTAAATCAAGACCCTAAGCTGCCGACAGGCGTTGATATACATCAACGGGGACAGTTGAAAATGTGTGCCCCGACCGGGACTCGAACCCGGAATCTCCTGCTTACATGACAGACGCTCCATCCATCTGAGCCACCGGGGACACAGAGGATAGTGCGACTGCAAGGCTTTATCCCTTGCACGCGCTCCCCGTGAGACCCACATTTCCAACTTAATGTCCACACGCTACCTTCGTAGTGCCGCTGATCATTACACTCATTACTCGCGGCAGACAATCATACAGAGTTCCGTAAGAGTTCGGGCAATGCGTGAGCATCTACACAGAAGAAGAATGTCAGTGGCCTTAACTATATGAAGATGGTATCTGTTCTTTCGGACACGTCCGCGATTAATGAGTGTAATGGGCAGGGGTACTACGAATGTAGTGTGTGGACATTAAGTTGGGAACGTGGGTCTCACGGGAAGCGTGCATGGGATAAATCCCTGCAGTCGCACTATCGTCTGTGCCCTCGGTGGCTCAGATAGATAGAGCCATGTAAGCAGGAGATCCCGGATTCGAGTCCCGGTCTGGGCACACATTTTCAACTGTCCCCGTTGATGTATATCAACGCCTGTCGGCAGCTTAGGGTCTTGATTTAATTATCATTTCATTCTAGAGACCTGCATGGTTACCGATAGTAACTGTGTCCGAAAGAACAGATACCATCTTCATATATGCAACCAACCTGCCTGTGTGCTAGACAAACTGGACCTACACTTGGAGTTATTGTCTGGGGTGCGATTTCGTGTGACAACTGGAGCACTCTTGTGGTTATCTCACGCACCCTTACTGCAAAACTGTATATCAATCTGGTGATTCGACCTGTTATGCTGCCACTCATGAGCAGCATACGAGGGTTGTTTTCCAACAGGATAAAGCTCGCCCACATACCGCTGTTGTAACGCAACATGCTCTACAGAGTCAATATGTTGCCTCGGCCTGCTCGAACATCAGATCCGTCTCCAATCGAGCACATATGGAACATTGTGAGACAACAACTCCGGCGTCATTAACAAACAACATTAACCGTCCGCGTACTGACCGAACAAGTGCAAGAGACATGGAACTCTATCCCACAAACTGACATCCGGCACCTGTACAACACAGTGCATCCACCTTTGCATGGTTTCATTCAACATTCTGGCGGATACAAAGGTTATTAATGTACCAGAATTTCACATTTGCAGTAGC
This sequence comes from Schistocerca cancellata, assembly GCF_023864275.1. Taxonomy (NCBI): domain Eukaryota; kingdom Metazoa; phylum Arthropoda; class Insecta; order Orthoptera; family Acrididae; genus Schistocerca; species Schistocerca cancellata. The sequence continues at coordinate 656,110,075 of NC_064629.1, read as the reverse complement.
TTATGTCAACCTTACATTAACCGGTGAACTTGCAATGTTAAGCACATAAATATGTTACGTAGACAAATGTTTTCCCCAAATTTCATTGCTCTACATTAATTACTGTTTGGTGTTGTGACTTTTTTCTGTCAGTGAATGTCGGCGCCGAGAAACCGTGCGCTGTAATCGAGTTTCGAATTCGAAGAGTTAGTCCGCACATATAGCAGCCTCTCCTTCAGCATGGCAGTACCAGACTACATACGAGCGCTGCGACATCCGCAACAATTCGAGACCTTGGGTTCACTGCCATCCATCATCCTCTACACAGTCCCGACTTGGCCCATCCAATTTTCATACATTTAAAAAACTTAAAGAGCACCTTCGAGGATTTCGCTTTCATCGTGGAGAATCAGTGTAACCAGAGGTGTGTTTGTGTCTGTGTTAACCAAGTCAGACATTTTAAAGTGACGGTATCAACAAACTGGTCCTTCGTTAAGAGAAATATGTTCGTCGCCAGGGCGATTATGTTGAGAAATAAAAAGGCAGACTTGAAGAACCAAGATCTAGAATGTTAATAACGTTTGTTGTATTTAAAAATCTTTAATGGTTTTTACATTAACTATACGGAGACATTACTCTTCAGCAGTTCTCGTATCTTGCATAATAGGTGAAATAGTTTTCTGATTGCTGGCTCTCCCGAAGATGTCAGTAATTTTGAGAGAGTGTCATCTTCATCAGTTGCCTTGTTTCGACTTAGGTCTTTCAGTGCTTTGTCAAGCTCTTCTCGCAGTATCATATCTCCCATCTTAGCTTCATCTAGACTCTCTTTCCTTTCGATAATACTGTCCACATGTTCGTTTTTTCTCCAAAGATTTCTTTAATGTTCCTATACACGGCATCTACCTTTCCGATAGCGGCGCATCCTTTGAAAGCTTGTGTTTAACCTCTAGCCATTCCTCCTTTGCAATAATGCAGTTTTCGTCAGTTTCATTTTCTTGGTATGTGTATCCCCTTTTGCCTGCTTCACTTTTTGCATTTTTATGTAATTTTTCTTCAGTGAAAATAAATATTCCCTGTGTTACCCAATGATTTCTATCGCATCTTATCTTTTTACTTAGATAATCTGCTGCTGCATTCCCTATTTTATCTCTCAAAGGCCCCAATCACCTTCTAATGTGCTCCTTTCGCCTGTTTCAACCCATAAGTGCTTAATGTTCCTTTTCAATCTTTCAACAACCAGTGATTCCTTCAGTTTATCTAGATCTCGTCATCTTAACTCCCTATCTTTTTGTAATTTCTCCACTTATTGTATTCTGTTGATAAGTAACAAATTATGGTCGGAGTTCATATCTACACTGGTGATGTTTTGCAGTTCGAAGTCCAGTAATGGACTCTCTCTCGTGCCATAATTGAAAACTTCTGGCATCTTCAGGTCTCTTTGACGTATACAGCATTGTTTCTTGATTCTAAAACCAAGTGTTTGCAAGGTCAAATTATACTTCTTTTACGAAATTGTAGCAGTTGGCTTTTTGTTTCATTCGTTTCCCTTAGTTCTTGATCTCCCACTATTTAATTACAGTCCACCAATACAATTCAGTTCTCATATACCTTATCGAACTGATTAATTTCTTCTATCTTATCATATTTTATTCATTTCATCTCTTCATCATTGGAGGGCTACTGAGCTACTGTGATAGGATTTGGCTTTGTTTCTACTTTATCTGTGATAACGCGTCCATTATGTTGTTTATAGTGGAAAACTCACATTGCTATTATCCTGAACTCACCCGACCAGAAATTCTGTTCTTCCTGCAACCGCACGTCACCAATTTCTTGTATATCTTACTTCAACCTACCCATTTCTTGCCTTCATTTCTCTAACTTATTTCACCGATTAAGGGATCTAACATTCCTAGCTTCTAACCGTAGAAAGCCAGCTTTTCCACAATGTCAACATCCATTATGTCAACATCCTCCTGAGTACTCCCCGTCAGTCCGGAACCTCGAGGCTGCTACGGTCGCAGGTTCGAATCCTGCCTCGGGCATGAATGTGTGTGATGTCCTTAGGATAGTTAGGTTTAAGTAGTTCTAAGTCCAGGGGAATGATGACCTCAGATGTTAAGTCCCATAGTGCTTAGAGCCATTTGAACCATTTTGAACTCCCCGCCAGTTGATCAAAATGGGGATTATTTTAATTCCAGAATATTTTACCCAAGAATATGCCATTATCATTAAACCATACAGTGGAACAGCATATCCTCGGGAAATGTAACGGCCATAGTTTCCCCTTGCTTTCAGCCGTTCATACGTTGACTAACGTTGAAAGGCCAAATCAGTCAATAATGCAGACTGTTGCCCTGTAACTACCGGTAAGGCTGTTGCCCTCTTCAGAAACGATACGTTAGTCTGGTCTCTCTACAGATATCCCTCAATCGAGGTTGCATCTACGGTGCAGCTGTCTGTATTGTTGAAGCAAGAAACACACCCCACCGCGGCTAGGTTAATGGTTCATATGACACAACAAATATGGGCAAATAAACGTACAGCACAATATGACAGTTTTCTGAAGACAGATCTCGGCCTTCATAGGTCAATTTAAACTTTACCTCAGTGTCTGCAAAACAAACAGAAGGTCTACATCTACATTTACATATACCATTCATATCACTATGAAGTATGCAGCAGTGGGAAAATTTTATTGTACTGTACATCGAGGTTGCGTCCTCTACCTTTCACGGATACAGCATAGGAATATATATGCCTATGTATGAGCTATATTTGATCTAATTTCATTCTCTAGATATCTACGGAACCACTACTTTGGGGAATGGAGACTATTCATAATTTTCACCTCGATAGAGCGTTCTTGGATAATTCTAAACAGATTTACACGAGTGCCAACCAATTCAACTGTTTCTGCATTCGTATTACACTTTCGTGGCAGATAAACAAAGCCACAAACCCCCCCGCTCCCCCCCCTCCACCCGTCCCCTCGCCCCGTCTTCACTGATAATCCTATCTGATGTGGACCACTCTCAATTGAAAAGTACTCAAGTATAGAAGGTAATGTAATGTACAGGGTGAGAATTATTGAAGTATATGAAATAAAATCGTCATAACTTCTGAACGGTTTGTGTTAGGACGTTCGAACTGCACGGTTGGCCGCGGGGCATGATGGGAATTAGTACGCGCTGTATGGCCTGGTTTGGCGACGAAGCCCACTTTCATTAGGATGGGCTTGTCATATAAGCAAAATTGGCGCATTTAGAGGAGTGAGAATCCGTATTTCGCGATCGAGAAGTATTTTCACGCTCAACTGGTGGCTGTGCGGTGTACAATGTCCAATCACGGAATGATCGGTGTGATATTCCTTCATGGCACGGTGACTACCGAATGGTACGTGAAGGTGTTGGAAGATGATTTCATCCTAATTATCCAAAGTGACTCTGATTTCGACAAGATGTGGTTCATGCAAGACGGAGCTCGACCCCATCGAAGCAGGAGAGTGTTTGATGTTCTGGAGAAGCACTTTGGGGACCGCATTCTGGCTCTGAGGTACCCAGAGGCCACTGGCATGGACTTCGATTGGCCGCCATTTTTTCCGAATCTGAACACATGCGACTCATTTTTGTGGGGCTATATTAAAGAAAAGGTGTACGGCAATAACCCCAAAACCATTGCTGAGTTGAAAACAGGCATTCAGGACGTGATCGACAGCATCGATATTCGGACACTGCAGTGTCTCATGTGGAATTTCGTTATACGTCTGCGCCACATCATCGCCAATGATGGCAGCCATATCGAACATAAATCCGAGTATCTGTAGTGACGTTTACATGTTGAATAAAGTGTGCGAACGCCGTAGTTCGTAAGTAATTTACGTTTTTTTCATATATTTCAATAATTGTCACCCTGTAGCTGTGCATTACAAGCAACTTATATCGTGATAAAACTAGTTTTTCAAAATCAGTAAATCGAAGTCCTTCACTTGATTAACTTCAACTGAACTTATGAGATCGTTCAGCTTGAGTTCTCCGCACATGAATGCTGTACTTCCAGGTGCTGATCCGAGTTGTTGTTTGCACTTCGTTACTTCGAGATTTCTGCGTAACATCATAGGCTCAAGTTGTGAGTCAGTAGTAATCTGTTCAAGGGATACAACGTTTTTAGGTTTTGTGAAATTCACAAATTTACATTTACATTTCTCAGTGGTCTGATGGTTGTTTATTATATGTCCGCACTAGTCAACAACAGCAGTTTTCCACATAGCGTCAGCTACCGCCTATATTATTTTACAGTATGATTTTATGTATATAGATTGAAGTGGAGAGTGAAAATTTATACCAAGGCCGGGAATCGAACCTGGGTCTCCTGCTTACTAGGCAGGTGCATTAGCCACTAAGCTACCTTGGCACAAGGTTAAGACAACTGCACGGATTACCTGGCACGCCTTCCTTTTCGATCCAAATTCTCGCTGCCGCCCCAGTCTACTTAAAATTCCCCCTTACACACGAACAGAATTGCCAAGGCTCTCTATGTTCTGAAAAAGCATGTCACCATCGAACATAAATGGGGGTTCCAGCCTGAGACCGAAGTGCACGTACTTATACAAATTACATTTACGTTCGATGCAGAGGTGTTATTTCAGAACTCGGAGAGCCTCGGCAATCCTGTTCATATGCAAGGGGGAAAGAATGAAATGATCGTGTGACATTGATGGCCGGAAAGATCCGTCCGGGGAAGTTCGGCCGGAGGGTGCAAGTCTTATTTCAGGTGAGACCACATTGGACGATTTGCATGTCGGCGATGATGAGGTGATGATAAGGACAACACAACACCCAGTCCAGCGGTAAAGAAAATCTCCAACCCGACCCCTCTCCAATCCAATCGAACCTGGGCCTGCTGCATGGTAGGCAAGAGCGTTAGCACATACCTAAGAAGGCGGACTGTAAGGAGGGATTTAAAGTAGACTGGGGCGGCAGTGAAAATTTGGATCGAGGAGAGAGGCGGGCAGGGTAATCCGTGCAGTGGTGTGAACCGCTGTGCAAATGCCGGCACGGTAACTCAGCGTGTTCGGTCAGATAATTTGCTGATCTCTGTAATTAAAAAAACTGAGTCAAGGATCAACAACGAACTTCAATGGATGTCATATGACGCCCACTACGACCAACTGCAACGAACAAAATGGAAAAAAGGGTGGCTTAATGGCTAACACACCTATCTAGACATGGGTTCGATTCCCGATCGTGGTACACATTCTCCCTCACCACTTCAGTCCGTATACATAAAATCATATCTGTATGTGACCAGGAAAGTCTCTGAAATTGTGTTATTTCATCTGTATTTTACAGTAACTATAGCAACGTTTTGGATGAAGTGCCATTGAACACGTATGTTTCTTCCTCTTACTTCTGTACTCAAATCACTACCAGGCACGGTGATGACTATGGAGAGGCTCGAGGACAAGCACTGGATGACGATAATGCAAATCAAACAGTAAGAGTGCTGCCATTATTGGCCCACTACTAAGTACAGACCTAAACACAGTAATCAACGGTGACCTACCAATATCTAGTCAAGATGTCATAGACGCGAATTATTAAAGCAACGACAAAAGCGACTGCTACCAGAAGCTGAGAGTCTGACTCAGAGCAATAAGACAAACCAAAAAGCACGGCTGGAAACCGCTGCCCCACAACAGATGGACAACTTACACGTTGGTACTCAGGAGGAAAGAAAGCAGGAATACTCAGCCCCAAGGAAAGCAGGAACCAATAACACCAGCAAGTGAGGCTGCAGCTGCTGCTATTTCTGTGTATAACAAATATGAGTGGTATAATACGAGACCTTATGTCATATTCGTATAAAGTAAGGAAATAAATACTGGTGTCTACATCCCACGTCCCTGGGAAAACTTTCCCGACTAGAAGGTGAACTTGTAACTAGGAGCGTAGGGTATATTGAGGACTCGTGTGAAAACTGAAAGCCTCTGGGCCGAGCATAAGTCCGCTTATACAGAATACAATATTTTCGAACAAGAGTTAGGAAGCCTATATTTCTATGTCAATAATCGCAAGAAAAGTGTGTTATGCAATGTAAATGCTGCTCTGTCAAGAGATGTCATTCTTGCCCGAATCGAATAACCACAACCAGTTGTGAAAGAAAAAAGATTTACTACGAACTTCATGGAAATTGGAAATACTATAGCAGATTTGCGTCATTATTTATGAGACACAAACAAGGAGACTGGTTGGTCATGTAAGTTGACCGGTAGAACCATATATAGATCCCATGAAGAAATATTATTACTGAATACGATACGAACACTGTAGTAGTCAATGCAGAAGTAATCCAAAGTATTTTTACGGTGTAAGTCCATTAGAAAGCAACGCATATCCACTGAAATGTTTAGGCCTACACCATTTGGTGTCACATATGGCCACAAACGAATAGTACCTTTTTTTAAGTACAGGAAAAAGAACGCAGGATGACCCATAACAAGATGACGTTCTAGCAGGCAATAACGTCAAACGAGAACCGAAAATATGATTGTGCGACCAATGCATTCTAGAAAAGACAACGAATTTCCGCCACAAACAGCTCTAAGCTAGATAGATACAATACTATCAAGCACCTAGGGTAGACTTCCATAAAAATTTCCTTCCACTGACCACACATAAGAGAAAAAAATAACAAGTCAAACTCAGTCTCAAATAGATAGGGTAATGCACAGTCCAAAGTAAAAACTGAAAACATTCGCTTCTAGAAATTATGGAGTCAGAAGTTACTATTAGACGACTTCAATGCACCTAAACTCGAACCATATGCCTACGTTAATTACTCTAGACACTCCTGCGCAGGAGACATAAATGATGATTTAACATAAAGATTGAATATACGGAAGGCAAGAAAAGAACTATAGCAGTCTGCTGAACATTTGCAGTACTGGCTAAGAAAATGGTGAAACGGAATATATATTAAACTCACTTATAATTAATGGTCCCTCCTAATGATTAAGCATCTAGCGAAACTGATGAACGTGAAGTTAGTGAGATCAAAAATAACCAACAGAGGATTGACACGCCGAGTGAGTTGTGCACGGGGGATACACGTAGAAGTTTTGAGCGCAGAATCACATTTTTATGATAACTGCTTGAGGAACTTTAATAGGGTTTTTACAGGTAACGTGAGCGTAGCTTGCGGCAATGTACAGGCCTGATTGCATCAAAATCTGATGACGATAAAACAACTTAATTAAAAGATTTACTCCAACCGTCGTGTCTGATCTGCATAACAAGTAGACGAATCTTCATAGGGTTTTCAAAGTAACTTGAGCGTATCGTGGGGCAACGTATAGGCTTTATTTAATCAAAATCTGAACACGGAAAGGAAGGTATCATAATTTAAAGTTTTATCAACGTGATATAGGGAAACATATTTACTCTTTGAAAAAGCTGTTTATTCTTAGGCTTTTAAACTGTATCACATTTGTGAAAACGCTTTTATTGATTAATATATTCTACATATTACGATTCAACGTAATGAATACAATGCTTATACTATCCTCAACCCGTTTAATCCATATTTCCATACTAATATTATTAAATGTGAAAGAATATCCACTATTCCATGCCCCAGTAAGTATACTGGACTTCCCTGGTCATCGGATTCTGGAGGACCAGAAATATCACGAGAAGGAGAAGAATCGGAGCTTCTCGAAACTTCTTCGCAAACACTGTATTCGTACGCTCAACACAAATACGCTGGTCAAGACAGGCAAACTCAGACAGCTTACGGATGTTCAGGAGAAATTTCACATCAAAATCCTATCAATAGAAGAGACGCATTTCACAGACGAAAACCACTTCAACTCAGAACAGGATATAGAAAGGAAAACCTGCTGTCGGATGAGGAACACTGACAATGTTTGGCACAGGATTTGCGGTTAACGAATCAGTCATAGACAACATCCTAGATTTTAGTTCAGTATCAGAAAGAATCTCTACAATAACCTTCAAAGCAGGAAACAAAAGATACACAATCGTCAACGAACATGCACAAACAACCGGTCACAACAGAAAGAAACCACAAGAAGTCGAAGGCTTTTGGGTAGATATAGAGGAAATAAAAAATAAAATACCGGAAAGACATGTTAAAATTGTATTAGGAGACTTCAGTGGACAACTAGGCAAGGAAAATAAGTACAATCAAATCACAGGCCCACACACAGCACACAAACACACTAACAAGAATGGGGAACATGATACACTTTATTGTCACAATTTTAGCTAAAAAATTATGTCAAAGTAATTTCAAAAGCCGAAACTGAAACTCACAACAAGGAAAACGCCCAAAAACGTATGGGGAGATTTCCAAATAGATAACATTGCCAAAACAAGCAAAAATAAAAGCGAAATTCTAAATGTGAGAACACGCTATGGATTCTTCTAGTTCGACCATCACTTGCTACAAGTAAAAATTAGGCCAATCCCAAGAAAGAGTAAGATAACACAGAGAAAATTGTATGATCGGACCCAGAATACTTAAAGATAAACATAGACAAAATTATTGAAGAAATTAATCGAAGTTCAACAGCAAATTGGACAAATAAAATAGAAGCAATCTTGATCGCATAAATTTTTTAATGTGGTAGCCGGTTTCGATCTTATTATACGATCATCTTCAGACCATAGATGTCTGCCGGAGGCGGTGGCGCATGGCAGCCCTCTTGCTTGTGGCTGGTGGTGTACTTTGGCAGTAGAGAAGCCTAAAAAATTACTCTTCGAAAACAGTACCAAAACCAGGTTTAAAGCTACCTTCTATAACGGCGATAGAAGAGATTACAAAACGTCTAAAAAACAACAGAGCCCCAGGAGAAGACGGCATTATCTCCGAAATGTGGAAAAATCAAAGACAAAACCATCGCATAGAAAATACATGAAATTCTTATAGAAAAATGGAATATAGAGAAAATTCCACAGGAATTGAAATGTGCATTGATTCACCCATTCCACTAAAAGGGCGATTAGACAGACCCTAATAACTACAGAGGTATCTCATTATTACCGGTCACCTACAAAATTCTCTCCAAGGCATTACTAGGCATTACAGCAGACTAGAATCACAAGCTGATGCAAAGAAAGTGAATACCAAGGCCCTGTATTGAAAAAATTGGGAACTTGTGAACGCTCCTGAATGTCAGAAAGACTAACAACACTGTAGCTACACACGTGGACTTTAAGAAGGCCTACGACTCCATAGACAGACAGATTCTCTTCGACACATTAGAAGAATATGTAATAGACAGATAAACTAGGACACTCATACGAGAGACACATACAGATACCACATCCAAACTAACATTTATGGGAAAAATCTCGAACTCTTTCGAGATACATACAGGGGTCAGACAAGGAGATGGTCTCTCATCGCTTTTATTAAACATTGTCTTCGACAAAATTATCAAATAATGGGAAGAAAAAGTAAAAGGAATTCAGTCAGGAAGAACATGTGCAGAGAAGACGATCATATAACACCTAGCATTTGCAGATGACCTGGAAATACTCAGAAACAACAGACAAGGAGCACAAGAAGCAGTGGAATACTTACATGAAGTCTCTGTGAAAACAGGTCTAAAAACATCGTAGAAGAAGACGAAGTACATGGAAAGAATGAACAACAACCAAGTCATGTACACAAAATACAGAAAGGTTAACAGAGTGGAAAAATTCAAATATCTTGGGGGATATGTACAAATAGGACGCTTAAACAAGACATCCAACTACAAGGAACAGAAAAATTTCAGAACGCATACAAACTGATGTGGACGCACTACAATAAAAGAAATATTTCAAGGCAGGTTAAATTCAGGCAGTACATTATGTGATCAAAAGTATCCGGATACCCCCAAAAACATACGTTTTTCATATTAGGTGGATTCTGCTGCCAACTACTGCCAGGTACTCCATATCAGCGACCTCAGTAATCATTAGACATCGTGATGCACCAGAATGGGGCGCTCCGCGGAACTCACGTACTTCGAGCGTGTCAGGTGATTGGGTGTCACTTGTGTCATACGTCTGTATGTGAGATTTCCACACTCCTAAACATCTGTAGGTCCACTGTTTCCGATATGATAGTGAAGTGAAAACGTCAAGGGACACGTACAGCACAAAAGCGTACAGGCCGACCTCGTCAGTTGACTGACAGAGACCGCCGACAGTTGAAGAGGGTCGTAATGTGCAATAGGTAGACATCTATCCCGACTATCACACAGGAATTCCAAACTGCATCAGGATCCACTGCAAGTACTATGACAGTTAGGTGGGAGGTGAGAAAACTTGGATTTCATGGTAGAGCGGCTGTTCATTAGCCACACAACACGCCGGTAAATGGCAAACGACGCCTCGCTTGATGCAAGGTGCGTAAACATTGGACGACTGAACAGTGGAAAAACGTCGTGTGGAGTGACGAATCCCGGTTCACAATGTAGAGATCCGATGGCAGGGTGTGGGTATGGTATGTCAGCATGTGTAATTCTAACAGTACAATTCTAAGGCGGTGGTTTTATGGTGTGGTCGTGTTTTTCATGGAGGGGGCTTGCACCCTTTGTTGTTTTGCGTGGCACTATGACAGCACCGGCCTACATTGATATTTTAAGAACCTTCTTGCTTCCCACTGTTGAAGAGCAATTCGGGGATGGCGATTGCATCTTCCAACACGATCGGGCACCTGTTCATAATGCACGGCCTGTGCCGAAGTGGTTACACGAAAGTAACATCCCTGTAATGGACTAGCCTGCACAGAGCCCTGACCTGAATCCTGTAGAACACCTTTGGGATGTTTTGGAACGCCGACTTCGTGCCAGGTCTCACCGACCGACATCGATACCTCTCCTCAATGCAGCACTCCGTGAAGAATGAGCTGCCATTCCCCAAGAAACCTTCCAGCGCCTGATTGAACGTATGCCTGCGAGAGTGGAAGCTATCATCAAGGCTAAGGGTTGGCCAACACCATATTGAAATCCAGCATTACCGATGGAGGGCGCCACGAACTTTTAAGTCATTTTCAGCCAGGTGTTCGGATACTTTTGATCACATCGTGTATAGTACAGTTGTTCTACCAGAAGCACTCTGCGCATGAGAAACCATTACAATTGGAGCACCAGAGACAGCAAACATACAACAAAGAATCCTCAGAAAAATTTCTGGAGCCATACACACAGATGGATGAAGAGACCAACCAAATAATTATAAGAACACACAGACAGGCTCACAGACACGATCAGAAAACGCTATGGACATATACATAGAAGGAACAACAACAGACTCTCAAAGAGGAGTTTTGATGCAGTAAACAGTTCAATAAAAAAACCAATTGTTTTCAAGAAATAGAAGAAGACGTAAAAAGAACCAGGGATCAGTATTTAAATGACAAATGGAGGAGCCAAATTCAGAAACAAAATTATGTGCACGAAATTTGAATTAAAAGAAAGGAAGAAAACAGACAAAATATGGTCAGAGCAAAGGAAAAAGAACACAGCCAAAGAATGAAGAGGTTTGGGGAAGAGTAGAAGAAGAAGTAAACAACAAAAAAAGTTAATAACCATGTAACATTCAAATTAATCCCTGTCCTGGAGGCAAAAATGTGTAATAGTAATAATAAATATGAAAGTAATTCAATCTGTTACATTTTCCCAACTAAATTGCTGAACCAATTTCGATGAAATTTGGTATGGAGATAGCTTGAACCCTGAGGAATAACATATGCTAGTTTCAAGAGCAAAAGTTAAAGAAAATTTAAAAAAGCAATGGACCATTAAGAACGCGATGTAGGGGCTAGAACCTCTTTTTTACATCAGCGAATATAAACTATGTCAAAAAATTTTTAAATTTGATGCACACTGTCCACGTTGTATGATATATAGTTACTTCAGTAGCATGATGCATAGAAGAGTGCTCCTGCCCACTCTCCTTCGCATGCATCAGTTGGCAGCGACGCTGTGCATGTTGCCACGTTGTGCATTGGGGCAGGTGCATGTTGCCACGTTGTGCGTTGGGGCGGGTGCATGTTGCCACGTTGTGCATTGGGGCGGTGGAGCGGTGTGGCGAGGTGTCTGCCACATCACTAGCTACGCTTAACGGAATAGGAGAGCATGTGAGGGAAGCTCACATTATTGCACATACAACAGAATACTGGCTCAGCATCACTCATCATAATAAATCTACTATATGCAAATGCAGCTGTGGGTAACGTATGTTGATTGATAAGTCGGCTGTCATAGTCTTTACAGAACCTGAGTTGGCTTGTTACAAAGTGTGTTATACACTAATCAAGATGTATGGACACACAAATGTTGACTTTAACTTCGAAGAAACTGCCAATAACAATGTACTGAAGGAATATCTGACACAGTGGTCAGAAGCATGCAAGATGTATATGGATATGTCAAGAGCTATTGAAGAAGTGGGATTCACACAAATAGATGCAACAATAAACACCTTCAAAATACATAAATTACATCCTGAAGCAATCATTATGGCAACTGATCTCTTTCATGTATGGGAAGGATTAGAAGTAGCAAAATAAGATTCTCAGTACACAGTAATTATTCTATTCTATAGCTTATCGGTAATACCAGCAATCAGACATCACCACTACAAATTAAGTAGCCATTCTGTCATCTGCTAAGGTATGGAGACAACTCATAATACAAGACAACAAAATCGAAGTGTCATTACTTTAAGGGTAAAAGAACATGTCGGCCTTAGAAAGACGATTTAGTGGACGAAATGGTCGGTGAGGCAATGCATTCTGTGGAAACAGGCCAATGCAGGTTTCCAACAATGAATACACCTTACATAGACATATAGAATAAATCTCATGCACGATCGGAAAGAAAAACTGACACACATAAAAACCGATCTTATTCTCCGATACAACCAATGATCCCAGTAAAGCAGTCTTACGAGGGGCGTTCAACAAGTAACACAACATTTTTTTCTGAAAGCAGGTTGGTTTTATTCAGGATTCCAATACACCATATTATTCTCCACTCTTTAGGCTGCAAGACATTATTTTTCAACACAATCTCTGTTCAATGCGACGGCCTTACGCCACCTTACGGAGAGGGCCTGTATGCCCGCATGCTACCACTCTACTGGTCGACGTCGGAACCAGCTTCTTGCTGCATCAATAACCTCCCAATCATCCACGTACTGATTCCTGCAGAATGAATTCTTCATTGGGCCGTAAAGGTGAAAGTCTAAGGTGAGAGATCAGAGCTGTAGGCTAGACCGGGAGGAACAGTTCAATGAAGTTTTTTGAGCTTCTCTAGGATGTGCAGACTTGCCTGAGGCCTTATGTTGCCATGGAGAAGGAGAGGTTCGTTTGCTTTTTTGTGGCGACCAACATGCTGAAGTCGTTTCTTAAATTTCCCGTGGGTATCACAATACATTTCAGAGATGATCGTTGCAGCGTGAGGGAGGATATCGGACAAATAACCCCTTCAGAGTCCCAGAAGACTACCAGCAATGACGTCCAGTTGAGTAACGAGATTTTTGATTGTGATTCGTCGATCACCTCGAATGAGAGCAACATTGGAAGAGTGACAGCCGTGTGCAGCCAACCGGCACACGGGAAATCAGACAGGTTTTCGCGACCTAGTTGTGATGATAGACGCCTCGCCCAACGACCCCACGTGCTTTTGTTCATTGCCAGGTCTCTGCAGGCGCCTATGAATATCTGCAATGCTCTGGATTTCCATCAAAAGAAACTCAGTGACAGTTCTCTCCTTGGGTATCACAATACATTTCAGAGTTGATCGTTGCAGCGTGAGGGAGGATATCAGACAAATAACCCCTTCAGAGTCCCAGAAGACTACCAGCAATGACGTCCAGTTGAGTAACGAGATTTTTGATTGTGATTCGTCGATCACCTCGAATGAGAGCAACATTGGAAGAGTGACAGCCGTGTGCAGCCAACCGGCACACGGGAAATCAGACAGGTTTTCGCGACCTAGTTGTGATGATAGACGCCTCGCCCAACGACCCAACGTGCTTTTGTTCATTGCCAGGTCTCTGCAGGCGCCTATGAATATCTGCAATGCTCTGGATTTCCATCAAAAGAAACTCAGTGACAGTTCTCTCCTTGGAACGCACCTCTATTGCAGGTACCATTTTGAAGGATAAATTATCTATAGCACCGCCACCTATCGGAACGTCATGAAACTGTAGGGGCTGAAGCAGGCATATTCCACCATGCCCCACAACAACTTTCGCATTTTTTCAACCGAAATTGGCCGAGAAAAAAAAAGTGTTGCATCATTTACAGAACGCCTCTCTTACGATAGCAGAAAAGATCCTAAAACCTTTTGACCTCAACAGTAAAAATGAAGTTCGATTACGGAAGGTTTAAGAAACATCTACATAGGATACACTTATCAACAACAATGCTATCCGAAGAACCAAACCACTTGTTGTTCCACTCTACCATCAACACAGAAAAAAAACTGATGAATTGCTGAAAGAGTTAGCGAACAGTGGAAAACCATCTACCACAAATTGTTGAAATGCTACCTGCAGTAGTCGGCCATAACATTTACCAACTAACATAAAAATTTATTGGAGAAAGAAATATGCATTTGTAAACCTCTAATTTAATTTTCATGCAGAAGAGAAGAAGATTTACGCATGCTATTAATTAGTGAAGTATAGAACGTGTCAGTCATTACTATAACTATAGTTTTGTATTATGATTTTGAGTACTTACATTAAGGAAAATGTATTTAAGTACTCGCGATTAGTGTACAGAACGGCTTCTAAATAATTTTGAAGAATTTGTTATTTTTATTATGTAGTCCATTTCACAAACTACGGAAGAAACTATGTGAAGGATTTTTACCACATATAGGTATAAACAATAATTGAAGGAGCTTAGTTAACTGTGTGAAGAATCATATCTACACAATAGAAAGGTATTAGTCTAAGAACTAATTGTAACTGGGGAAATGATGTTCACAAATAAATGTCTTACAGAATAAATTCTGTTTATGAATGGTTATTTGTTGACCTTTAGACTTTTTCTCAACATTTAACTGAATATTTTTGAAGGATAAAACTGGCTCATAGATAATCGAATAATATTTGAGAAATAATGCCCATACATGACTCTTCATTCAGGTTAATAATCTCCATTCTGTCTATCAAGGCTTTTCAATTAAATGACGAACTTTATTAGACATTTCATACTCGTGTATTTTATTTCAAAGTATTGGTGGATTTTAAGCCTTACGGAATTCCATAAATATCGAATCCCCTCGTTACCCACACCCATACTAGGGAATGGTGTTGTACGTGGAGGATAGTAAACCTAGGAACACATGATGTTTCCTGATCGGTGTTTCAATCTAGTGACTGGTTTTAGAATCGCATGATGGAATGCGCACTAGCAACCGCCATGAGCGGTTTCCATCATTTTCCACTGTTTTTGTTTTTGTGAGACATGAAGCAGTATTTTAATGCAGCGATTGTAACTATTAGGTGTTACTGTATATTTTAATGAGGTATAATATATTAAAGTTTGCCTCTATAGCTGAGTGGCAGCATAGATGGCTGCCATGCGGAGGACACGGGCTCGATTCCCGGTACTGAAAGGATTTTTGCCTCGTGGGAGGACTGGTACGGGGTGCACTCAGCCTCGCGATGCCGACTGAGGAGCTACTTGACCGAGTAGCAGCGACTCCACAGTATGGAAAATCTGCAAAAACGTCCGGGAGAGCGGTGTGCTGGTTGCATGCCCCTCCATACGGCATCCACATGACGCCGCAAGGCAGTGGACCACACGGCGGCCGGTAGACATCCCTTGTGGCTTCACGGTATGGACAAGGAGTTCATTTATAATATACTAGCTGAGTATTCGGCGTTGCCCCTGTATGTATTTATTCCAGTTTTTTTTTTTAAATCCATCTCCTCCTGCCCTCTCTCTCTCTCACTGTCCATATCCTACCTCACCCCCTCTCTGTCCATCTTTCCATCCCCCTCTCTGTCCACCCCCTGCAAACCCTTCTCTCTGTCCATCTCCTCTTTCCCTCTCTCCGTGTTAATTTCCACCTTTCTCCTTTCTCTGTCCATCCTCTACTCTTCTCTTTCTCTGTCCATTTCCTCCTCCTCCTCTGTCTGTCCATCTACTCCTCCCCCCTTCTATCTCCACGTTATCACGCTTGTCCCAATAGGAGGCTAGTGCTTCTTACACCCACAGTATATCTTTCTGATTATAACTAACATGTGTATCAAATTAAGTTGAAATCGGTCCAGGTCTTTAGGACGAGCTTTTCACCCATGGCTTTGCCCGCGTACGCCCTGCCTAATATATTTCACGTAATTTAACATATTTAATACATATTTGTACATATATTTCACCCATATCTCTATCGTATTTGACGTCATATTTCGTGAACTATGTATCGTTCAAAGATGTAATTTGCCTGGTATATTGAGTGGTATATGTGAATACTGTATTCAGAAGTGTTGCGAAGACAGTTAGTAGTAAAGAAGTAATAAATAAAAAAATCTTGCTTCATGCAGCAGTTTTACAGCGAAAATGTAGTAAGCCATAAACTTTTTCCGTTTCATCGTTTTGTGGGGGTCATCAGGGAGAAGAAATTTCTTCAAGTTTTGAAATCGTGTGTAAAGACTGTTGCAAGTTGCTATTCTCAAATATTGGATGACTGAAGTATGGGTATTCGCTCGTCTTGGGCAACACTGCGTTTTCACCTCTCAGACAGGTAGATGATCCTTACCCCCACAGCGATGTTTACACACAGTAAGTGATATGAGTACTAAGTTTGGTTCAAATCGATCCTGTGGGTGAGGAGGAGATGGGTAACATACGTACATACAGACATACATACATGTGTACATACATGCATCTTTGTAATACGTATTGATGTATGGATTAAAGCTGTTTGCAGGATATTGTTAATTATTCAGTTACGTAGTTTTATGGTGAGTAAAATTTTGTGTATTTTTAAAACTAGTCTCTTAACGTGGGTCGTGCACCATCTTGTACCTTGAAACGGAAGAATACCTGATACTTGCAAATTAAATACGTTTATTTAATGTCTTAATGCTTTTCCTTGTTTTGAAAATGGATATTTGTGATAGTTGCCAATAGCGTCCAATTCAAAAATTTTTAGCTTGTAGCTGGTCTTTGGTAATACTTCTTCTCAATTTAATTTCAGTTATTGATTATTGGTGTGTAGTAGATTAATAATGTAACACATAGAGTATTGAATACTATAATGACTTGATTTTCTCGATTGGAATACTTTTAGGTTTGAGTGGAATATTTGTTATTAGGTACATGATCATGTCACATGTTGGAATAACCTAACTTTTCCAGAGTAATTTTTGTAATTTTAGAAAAATACTGCGGTACGCATAAAGTGAATACTATCACTTCAAAACGGATTAAGAAAATATGATAAACTTCTATTACAGGGTTGCTTAAAGGCGAGCGTTTGAAAAGTGCTCCAAGGTACAATATTCTCTCTGCTTACGCTAGCTAATGTGAACAATGCGAAATATGTTCAGCATGACTTCTGTCATTGGACTCTGTTATTGCGTCCAAACCGAAGTTCTCTTTTCTAAGTAGATCATTATGTTTGAAATCAAAACATTCTGAATTCTGCAACATTTAGAGGCAAATGTCTTGTGATAGCAGCTATGTGAATCATATTTGCTGTCTTTTGTTGCAGGTACGTGTGACCTTCTGCTCCTGTCTAATCGCAGAGAAGAGTTCACTTGTAATTTTCTCTTCCGGTGACATCAGACTGGAACCTGAAGTGTGGAAATTCCTCCTTCCCGTGACTTATCAGTGCAAGCTACTCAAACGTAATGCTTCCGGCATTCCAGAGAGAGATTCTTCAAGCAGTATGCGTGGGTTGAGTCAGCCAGCCGCCACGTAAAGGCCATGCGTCGCTTATCAGATGTAACTTCAGGATGAATTGTCGGTATGTGGGAATGCGGCCGCTCCATCGCTAGTACTACAGAAGAAAGTCGTGTCTCAGGGGTAACTGCGAAAATGTGTATGAGAAATAATCAGGAGGGTGAAGAAGGTCTTCGTACTCCCCAAACAACGGATTGGCCCAAAAGAACCAATAGGGATCAAGATCGAATCGTCATGCCAGCGTCGAGAAGATGTTCATATCATCCACTGAAGTGGACAGAAATATCGATTCCCCTTTGAATGCGATCACTCTCCATGAAAGTCTTCATGCTGCCGCTTTCCATCACCGTAAACCCGAAAAAAACAATGGTCTGCAAAGTTTCCAGACATAGAAAACTGAAAAAAGGAAGGAAGATTAGGATTTTACGTACTGTCGACGAAGAGGTGGTCGTTAGAGACAGCATAATCTCGAATTGGGGAAGGGTGGGGAAGGAAATCAGCCATGGTCTTTCCAAGGGACCATCTCGGCATTTTACGTAGTCAATGTTAGGGAAATCACGGAAAACCTAAATATAGATAGCCGGGTGGGGATCTGAAGAGCTGTCCTCCTGACGACGAATCCAGTGTTATACACTGCTCCACCTTGCTCGGTTGTATATATGTCTAGTTGAGCGTGTTTGAGAATTGATAATTCGAGACTGGAAATGGTATTGAGGAAGTACTCTAGAGACCCTTCGCAATTACGATTTTTGCCGCGTGGGAGAGCACTAGTTCTATCATCTCCATCCTTCGAAAACTCAATGGAATGTTGGACAATGAGGATGAAGGATTCTGTACTAAAAGCAAACAAGTACTTTTTGGTTAAAAATTCTTCTTCGTCTTCTTGCGTCGAATCCAGCCAACGATGGACTACCTAAGCAATTATACAGACGAATAGTTCTTTCGAATAATGTTCTTCTTCCTATCTTCGCAGTACTTCTTCATTATTTCGCTCTGCGTCCTAAACATTTACTCTCTTTTTCTTGAAATTCCTGAAAGTTTTTGATTGAGTTGTGGATATTTCTTAGTTCTGAATGTCATCTTAGGTTATGTTAATTGCTTTTAAGCCTTCCTGAGCATTTTTGATCCACTGATTTTTGTTCCTTTTGTTATTCTTTTAGTGAATCTATTGTTCTCCATTCTTTTCACATCTCCAAAGAAACTGAATCAACTTCTCCAGATTTTATCCGAGTATTTGGGAATGTTTGAGTTCTTTATAGTTTTTTAAATTGTAGTTGCTATTTTCGTCCGTGGTTGACCACAGAACATATGGTATTTGTCATATATTCGGTTTTGTATGTCTACCTTTGTAAGCCTGCCTTCTCGCATATTCTAAGGAGAAAATTTATTTGAGTGCTATTTGATTCTACATCTTTGGCAAAGACTCCTAGGTCATCTTCAAAGACCAATCAGTTGATTTTGATTACTTTGTGTTTCATTCCTAGTTTTATTTCCGATTTATTTCAGATTTTTGTAATGTACTTCGCCATTCACGAATGATTCTTTCTAAACTGCAGTTAAAGAGTACAAGGAAGAGTCTATTGCCTAGTTGGAATGCTGTACTGATTTCAAGTCATCATCATCATCATCATAATCATAATTTAAGACTGATTATACCTTTCAGCGTTCAGTCTGGAGCATAGCCCCCCTTACAAAATACCTCCATGATCCCCTATTCAGTGCTAACATTGATGCCTCTTCTGATGTTAAACCTAATACTTCAAAATCATTCTTAACCGAATCCAGGTACCTTCTCCTTGGTCTGCCCCGACTCCTCCTACCCTCTACTGCTGAACCCATGAGTCTCTTGGGTAGCCTTGCTTCTCCCATGCGTGTAACATGACCCCACCATCTAAGCCTGTTCACCCTGACTGCTACATCTATAGAGTTCATTCCCAGTTTTTCTTTGATTTCCTCATTGTGGACACCCTCCTGCCATCGTTCCCATCTACTAGTACCTGCAATCATCCCAGCTACTTTCATATCTGTAACCTCAACCTTGTTGATAAGGTAACCTGAATCCACCCAGCTTTCGCTCCCATATAACAAAGTTGGTCAAAAGATTGAACGGTGCACAGATAACTTAGTCTTGGTACTGACTTCCTTCTTGCAGAAGAGAGTAGATCGTAGCTGAGCGCTCACTGCATTAGCTTTGCTACACCTCGCTTCCAGTTCTTTCACTATGTTGCCATCCTGTGAGAATATGCATCCTAAGTACTTGAAACCGTCCAACTGTTCTAACTTTGTTCCTCCTATTTGGCACTCAATCCGTTTATATTTCTTTCCCACTGCCATTACTTTCGTTTTGGAGATGTTAATCTTCATACCATAGTCCTTACATTTCTGATCTAGCTCTGAAATATTACTTTGCAAACTTTCAATCGAATCTGCCATCACAACTAAGTCATCCGCATATGCAAGACTGCTTATTTTGTGTTCACATGTCTTAATCTCACCCAGCCAGTCTATTGTTTTCAACATATGATCCATAAATAATATGAACAACAGTGGAGACAGGTTGCCGCCTTGTCTTACCCCTGAAACTACTCTGAACCATGAACTGAATTTACCTTCAACTCTAACTGCTGCCTGACTATCCATGTAAAGACCTTTAATTGCTTGCAAAAGTTTGCCTCCTATTCCATAATCTCGTAGAACAGACAATAACTTCCTCCTAGGAACCCGGTCATATGCCTTTTCTAGATCTATAAAGCATAGATACAATTCCCTGTTCCACTCATAACACTTCTCCATTATTTGCCGTAAGCTAACGATCTGGTCCTGGCAACCTCTAAGAGGCCTAAACCCACACTGATTTTCATCCAATTCGTCCTCAACTAATACTCGCACTTTCCTTTCAACAATACCTGAGAAGATTTTACCCACAACGCTGATTAGAGAGATACCTCTGTAGTTGTTACAATCTTTTCTGTTTCCATGTTTAAAGATTGGTGTGATTACTGCTTTTGTCCAGTCTGATGGAACCTGTCCCGACTCCCAGGCCATTTCAATTATCCTGTGTAGCCATTTAAGACCTGACATTCCACTGTATTTGATGAGTTCTGACTTAATTTCATCCACCACAGCTGCTTTATTGCACTGCAATCTATTGACCATTTTCTCTACTTACTCAAATGAGATCCTATTTCAATCTTCATTCCTATCCCATTCTACCTCGAAATCTGAAACATTACTGATCACATTTTCACCTACATTGAGCAACTCTTCAAAATATTCCCTCCATCTGCCCAAGGCATCCACAGGATTCACCAGCAGTTTTCCTGACCTGTCCAAAATACTTGTCATTTACTTTTTACCTCCCTTTCGAAGACTGCTAATTACACTCCAGAATGGTTTTCCAGCAGCTTGACCCATAGTCTCCAACCTGTTGCCAAAGTCTTCCCAAGATTACTTCTTGGATGCTGCAATTATCTGTTTGGCTTTGTTTCTTTCTTCAACATAACTTTCTCTGCCTACCTGAGTTCTAGTATGTAGCCATTTCTGATACGCCATCTTTTTCATTTTACAGGCTGCCTTGACTGTGTCATTCCACCAAGCTGTTTGCTTCATCCTACTTTTACACACTACTGTTCCAAGACATTCTTCAGCCACTTCTAGTACTGTGTCCCTGTACCTTGTCCATTCCTTTTCCAATGACTGTAATTGACTACATTCAACAAGATTTCTTCTTGGATGTTGCAATTACCTGTTTTGGTTTGTTTCTTTCTTCAACATAACTTTCTCCGTCTACCTGAGTTCTAGTATGTAGCCATTTCTGATACGCCTTCTTTTTCCTTTTACAGGCTGCCTTCACTGTGTCATTCCACCAAGCTTTTTGCTTCATCCTACTTTTACACACTACTGTTCCAAGACATTCTTCAGCCACTTCTAGTACTGTGTCCCTGTACCTTGTCCATTCCTTTTCCAATGACTGTAATTGACTACCTTCAACTAACTGGTACCTTTCTGAGATCGCTGTTATGTACTTGTGCCTGATTTCATTATCCTGAAGTTTCTCCACTCTTATCCTCCTACATATGGACCTGACCTCCTGCACTTTCGGCCTCACAATCCCAATTTCACTGCAGATTAAATAATGAGCAGTGTCATCAAAGAATCCCCTGAATACACGTGTGTTCCTCACAGCCTTCCTGAATTCCTGATCTGTTATTATATAGTCAATGACAGATCTGGTTCCCCTGCCTTCCCAAGTCTACCGGTGAATGCTCTTATGTTTAAAAAAGGAGTTTGTGATTACTAAGCCCATACTAGCACAGAAATCCAAGAGTTGTTTCCCGTTCCTGTTGGCCTCCATATCCTCTCCAAATTTACCCATAACCTTTTCATACCCTTCTGTTCGATTTCCAATCCTGGCGTTAAAATCACCCATGAGCAGAACACTGTCCTTGTCCTTTACTCTAACAACTACATCACTGAGTGCCTCATAAAAACTATCCATCTTATCTTGATCTGTCCCTTCACAATGCGAATATACTGACACAATCCAAATTTTCTTGCTAGACACTGTCAGATCTATCCACATCAGTCGTTCGTTTACATTCCTTATTGCAACTACGCTGGGTTCCATTTCTTTCCTGATGTAAAGCCCTACACCCCATTGTGCTATTCCTGCTTTCACTCCTGACAGGTAGACCTTGTATTCTCCCACTTCCTCTTCTTTCTCACCCCTTACCCGAATGTCACTAACAGCTAAAACGTCCAGCCCCATCTTACTTGCAGCCTCTGCCAGCTCTACCTTCTTCCCAGAGTAGCCCCCATTGATATTAACAGCTCCCCATCTCATTACCATTTGTTTGCCAAGTCGTATCTTAGGAGTCCCTGGTTTGTCAGTTAGAGGTGGGACTCCGTCACCTCCAAAGGTCCGAGGCATTTTGCTCTGATTGTTGCCAGCATCATATTTAAAGTACCAGGGAAGAAGGTTGCTAGCCTTACTTGCCCCGAGTCCCATTGGGTTTTACCCCTAACGGCTGAGGGACTAACCGCTGGATTTGGTAGTCTTTGCCATATGAGCACAAAGGTGACCATGACTCAGAATATGTCCGAAATGCCCAGCCTTATTCCAAAGTAACTGGTATCCCGACTGTCAGGACCACTTACTTGGCCACTCATACGTTGCCCGTGGTTCATGAACTAGGACATGACTACGGGAACCCACACCATGAACCACTGATTTCAAGTGTTTCAGAAATTTCACTTCGGAATTCAGTTTTTGATACCTTGTTGGTGAGAAATTTTTAATTAAATTAAGTAGTTTAATATCTACTTCAAATTCTCGTAGTGCAGAAGATAGGGCTAGTCTGTCGACAGACTCGTAACTTTTTGAAATTCACCAAGGTGATGACGTAGTTTTGCCTCGTTATCATGTAGTGCTTTATAAATGAATTGAGATTGAAGATTTATTCCACTTATCATCTTCTTTTGCGGATACCTCCCTGACAGTCCCCTTTATTTTAGCGGCTTGCTTTACTAAGAGAAGTCAGATTCTCTGTAATTACTGACAACTGTTTCACCTCCGTTTTTGTGGAGGGGATGGAGAAGTGCACATTTGGTTTCTTCTGGTATTCTTCTGTATCCAAAGCCTCTAGAATTATGTTGTGTAAGATTCATTTTAGGTTGTAGGAAGGTCAATTTTTCCTCTGGTTTCGTCGTACTTGAGCAGTTTTTCAAAGGAGTCAGCTAGTAGTTCACAGCTACGGACAATGAGGATTCGTGGACCTTATACAAATAGCAAAACTATGTAATTTATTTTGGGGTTTTTATTTAATTTTTTATTCTTATTATTGTTTCATCAGGATATTCCATTAAATTCCATCGAAGAAAACTATTTTTTCTCGCTTTTACCATCGCATTTCGGTACATCTTTGAAAAATGAAGAATTTTTTTTTACTCATAAGTGTACATTTCACCTCAAAATAGTCAATTAAGCAATTGGAAAGTTTCTTGATATAACTTGCCTAGTGTAATGTTACTAAATACTAAAAACGGGGCATTTTATTTCTTGAGAAAGCCCTAGCAACCAGTCACTTTTAAGAATTATTTATTGTAAAACCATTATCAGTTTTGAGAGATTGTAAATATAACAGCCTCACATCTCCAGATGGCGTTAAATTAAAAAGAGGTTTTTAAATAATAAATATGAGTATTCATCTAGAAAACACTTTATCTTGTTTATGCTTCCACCCTGGAATTTAATTGCTAATGGAAGTCAGCGAATGTTAAAGAAAAGTAGGGTAACTCCGTGCATATTTTTGCCTTAAAAGAGGTCGGTTACTTTTCGAAGTTGAAATCATTAATGACTATAAAGGAGAAAAGTTTCCAAATGCTAGTACTTGGTTAACCACAGTGTAGCTGTTGCAAGGAATGGCTTCTACTCTTCGTAATATTCAATTACGTTGCCGAGGGAGCTACTCGTTTCATTACATTGAGTATTGGTTAAAAACAGTCTTGGTTGCAATTTTTTTTTTATTTTTCAACGACGCGTTTCGCCTTATTTAGGCACCTTCAGGTTATCTAAATAGAAAAGAGAGAACAAATACATCTATTTAAGAATCGCGATGGAGTTGTGCAGACTTGGATAACCTATAAGCATGTATAAACAGATCACCTATTGAAAATATAAACAGATCACCTATTGAAAGAGCAAATACCTTAATTTGGTATTTCTTAAGAACCCTTTAGTCAGTGTAGCCAAAGGGCATCGTCGAATATATCAGGCCAACATCGCCTTCGTTAAACTCAGTAAAAACTAGAAACATGAAATAGTAATATCATTACCTTTTCTAGATGGGCGCGAGAGGCACCAAGATCTGCATAACACGTTCGTTCATAGGAGCGAGTGACTTCTCTGATCTACCCTGATACATTTGAAAAACATTCATCCAATCATTTTTATCGAAGAGATAGACATTTCGGGAATAGTAAGGGACATAGAAAGGAGTTGCTGATCTCGAATGAAATAAAAGAGAATTGCTCAATTGTATACTTTTCCGAAGTATCTGAACAACCTCAACTAGAGAGCAGAGGCCACAAAAACTTACAACATTAGCAATCCATGAAATTTTAAATTATGAAAGGGGCAAAAAGACACATCCCTTTCATCACATTGGTGCTTGTGAAAAATTTACACAACAGCCTACATGAATTTCGTGAGCTGACAACGCAGATCAGTTTTACCGATCGTTTCTGGGCTATCAATATTCTTGGTCAGTGCACAGAGTTGCCCAAAAATGTAGTACCATTCGAGATAATAGAGTGAAAGTAAGCAAAGTAGGTTAGCCTTCGTCTTTCAGTGTCACAGGCAGTGGAGATAATTCACATAACGAAGATAGCAGCATTCTTTTTCTGCACCAGATCTTGAACACCATAGTTTCAAGACAGCCTTCCATCTATCCTCCGTTCAACGAATTTAAAACGGCCGACTTCATTAATTGTTTGATCACCTTCGTACAACAAATGTTTGCTTTTACAAGTGTCCCATGACAGAAATTATATGCATTGCATTGTGTTACAGTTAAGTGTTACTCTGTTCTCTGAAAGTCACTTGATGATGTTACTGACTACCCTATTAGCTACATCATTTATATTACATTCCTCTTCATTCACAATAACAGCTGTGTCATCTGCAAAGAGAACAATTTTTGTGTCACCTATAATGTGCAGTGACAGACCGTTGATATATATCGAGAAAAGTAATGGACCCAGAACAGAACTATGTGGAACCCCCTACTTTACATGACCCCTGTCTGATTCAAACCGCTTCCCTGTTTGTGGACGTTCTAGAACTTTTACCGTAATCCCATAATGCTCCAACTTATGTAAAAGTGTTGTATGGTACACACAGCGAAATGCTTTTATTAAATCAACGAATACACCTGCTGTCCCGAACCTAGTGTCTAACCCTACTAGCGCCTCAAATACTACAGAATAAATTACATTTTCTGAGAGTACTCATTTTCCACAGCCAAAATGAGCGTCTGACAGCAATCCATGTGTACTGAGATGTACCACTACTCTCTTAGACATTATTTTCTCAAAAAATTTTGAAAACAGGATAGTAAATAAACAGGCCCATAATCGTTAACGTTATATCTTTCATCCTTTTTATAAAGCAGTTTCACTAACGAGTATCTCAGTCTGTCAGGAAACAGATTACAGCTAAATGACTGATTGCGCTGGTGACTAAATACAGATCGAATGTATGATGCATTGGTCTTCATGATCCTACTTGAAATTTCATCACAGCCGTGGGAGTTTTCAGTAATGTAAGAACTGATTCAGTTTCATCTTTTCACATTTCCCGTACCCCCATGTGATGTAGTTGTCTCTGAAAACCAGTTTTTAAGAGTTCTACGTGTTTAATTGTAAAAATAAAATTTTGATTCAACTTGTTGAAGAAAATGATTATTAAATATTATATACAACTCTGGTGGATCGCTAACACTTTCATATTCTCAGACAAGAGTGGTGTAACGTATTGAGCATCTACATTCTACCCTGATATCTTCTTCACATTTGACCTTATACTTTTACTTTTCTTCTGAGAACCATCTTTTCTGTTGGTGTGCTACATCGTTTCAGCCCCTTTGATGACATTATCAGAACTTAGCAACATTGTCTTTGGCAAAATTCTGTTACCAGGCTCTGACTGTCCTTCATATCATCGCACAGTGCCCATTTCCTCCTACATAATGACGTAATGCCATTAGTTATCCAAATCGTTTGCGTATTTATACTGCATATGTACCCGCAATTTTTTAATGGGAAAGAGCTGTCAGAGAGAGGAGGTTAGAGGAATGCATTATGTTTTCATTGAAGTCGTGTGTATTTTAGGCTTTTTGCCAAGTAAACCATTCGATATCTACATTGCATGTGCCCTCATGTCTCTAAATCTTTTGTTTACTTCTTTGAGATATGAATCTGCCTTGATTCCATCCAGTACTACCGTCTGTGCATCATGGTCTGACAGTGGTCACTAATTATCCACACACAGTGCCTATCAGCTAGAGGATAATCCATGCAGATGTTGTCTATGATCGTGCTGCCAGTGAACCCAGATCCAGCTATTGTACGGTCACTTATATATTAACTCGCATCACAGCACTGTCAAGATGTGTCTGATGATAACATCGGAGTAGCTCATCAAAGATAA
Source organism: Schistocerca cancellata (assembly GCF_023864275.1). NCBI lineage: Eukaryota > Metazoa > Arthropoda > Insecta > Orthoptera > Acrididae > Schistocerca > Schistocerca cancellata. The sequence goes on along the minus strand of NC_064629.1, from coordinate 656,082,942 downwards.
CATAAGTGTTTCAAGTTTGAGTAACATTCCTGTCCAAGTCACCGTCTACATCGTAAGTCCAGTCCCTAACAAGTCCATCCCACTATAACTACTTGATCTGCTTTAGCAAAATCCTTACACGTAGCCTCTAAGTTCTTTATCACCGTTTTGAGCCCAACACCTGGTTTAAAAATGCCGGTGGTTTGGTATGCCTTACCTATGTCTCCTGCAACGGTGGGCCCACACCGCAGCCTTTATCGCTGCCTAGCATCAGAATCCTCATCTTCTTCATTTTACTATCTAACTTCGGCTTGCAATAACGTTCGTTATCTGCTGCATATTCCTTGCTTCTACAACTACTGGAGGCTCACGTGGCTCTGACAGCTGGCTAGCTACACCTATTATTTATCAATATTCAGAATGAAACTATCGAAGCCTGTTCTCTTCCTAATGAGCTTCCTACTAGCTGCCAGTTTTTACTTCCATACACTCTCCCTCCTCAGCCTCTCCAGTTTCTGTCTAGCCTTCTCTAACTGTGCCCGAAGAGCAAATATTCTCACTTCCCGCACTTCCCGATCCACTGTTAATCTATTCCTACTACATGTCCTGCAGTTTCCACTGCTCCGCTACTTACGGGATTCATTAAATGAGTTAATCCGCTGAGTGCAGGATTCAAACACATTTATTATCGCTATAATTTCTTCTGGGGCTGTTCGACACCCATCGATGCACCCCCCGAAAGTTCCTCGTCAGGGACGACCCAAAGACTTGAGTTAATGAGTCAGCGTACGACTGCTCGAATTTCGGTTTTTTCCCGCTGCTGACGCTACATGGCATTTCTGTGTGTGATAGCTTTCAAGAAAACTAGAAAGCGCTTCAAATGACAATATTGTAGAACTTATCTATCAAAAGGTGTACTGTATATCTGAATCTACTCTGGGGCAGTCAAACGAAAACAGAACACACACCACAACGGAACTATTGAATGGTTCCATTCAAAAGTAATCACCACACGTGTTAACACGTTTGTCACACTGGGCGAAGAGACGATCAATTCCTGTTTCGTACAATGCAGTTTGGCCGCTGACGGATCCACAGGCGCTCCCCCTCTTGCACTTCCTCGTCCGACTGAAACCGACATCCAGGTCGCCAACGATGTGAAAATCTCACGGTGAATGATCCAGGCTCTACGGAGAATGTTGCAGTGTTTCCGAAACAAATCGTTGAAGCGTAGGCATCATACGAACGGCAGTATGGGGCAGTCGTTATCGTGAAACTTCGACTGCAGGCTCCCTCCGCTTGTCGAGTTCCTCGAGTCTGGAGCCACAATCAACGGGCAGCGCTATGAATGATACCTTGCAGAAATTGAGAAGCGCCATAAAGTGAAAACGCCCAGGAATGCTTTCGGCCGGAATCATCTTATACCACGATAACGCCCGCCCTCACACTGCCAGCCGGCCGCTGTGGTCGAGCGGTTCTAGGCGCTTCAGTCCGGTACCGCGCTGCTGCTACGGTCGCAGGTTCGAATCCTGCCTCGGGCATGGATGTGTGATGTCCTTAGGTTGGTTAGGTTTAAGTAGTTATAAGTTCTAGGGGACTGATGACCACAGATGTTAAGTCCCCTAGTGCTTAGAGCCATTTGAACCATTTGTATCGGGTGTTTGTTTTCCATTTGACTGCCCCTCATACCTTGGTTTGTAGAAGTACGGCCGGCCGGAGTGGCAGAGCAGTTCTAGGCGCTTCAGTCTGGAACCGCATGACAACTACGGTCGCAGGTTCTAATCCTGCCTCGGGCATGGATGTGTGTGATGTCCTTAGGTTAGTTAGCTTTAATTAGTTCTAAGTTCTAGGGAACTGATGACCTCAGATGTTAAGTCCCAAAGAGCTCAGAGCCATTTGAACCATTGTTTTTTGTAGAAGTCCCAAATATCCTAGACGTCGTTACAGCTACACTACTGGCCATTAAAATTGCTACATCACGAAGATGACGTGCTACAGACGCGAAATTTAACCGACAGGAAGAAGATGCTGTGATATGCAAATTATTAGCTTTTGAGAGCCTTCACACCAGGTTGGCGCCGGTGGCGACTCCTACAACGCGCTGACATGAGGGAAGTTTCCAACCGATTTCTCATACACAAACAGCAGTTGACCCGCGTTGCCTGGTGAAACATTGTTGTGTTGCCTCGTGTAAGGAGGAGAAATGCGCACCATCACGTTTCCGACTTTGATAAAGGTCGGATTGTAGCCTATCGCGATTGCAGTTTATCGTATCGCTACATTGCTGCTCGCGTTGGTCGGGATCCAATGACTGTTAGCAGAATATGGAATCGGTAGGTTCAGGAGGGTAATACGGAACGTCGTGCTGGATCCCAACGGCCTCGTATCACTAGCAGTCGAGATGACAGGCATCTTATCCGCATGGATGTAACGTATCGTGCAGCCACGTCTCGATCCCTGAGTCAACAGATGGGGACGTTTGCAAGACAACTACCATTTGCACGAACAGTTCGACGACGTTTGCAGCAGCATGGACTATCAGCTCGGAGACCATGGCTGCGGTTACCCTTGACACTGCACCACAGACAGGAGCGCCTGGGATGGAGTGCTCAACGACGTACTTGGTTGCACGAATGGCAAAACGTCATTTTTTCGGATGAAGCATCAGCATCATGATGGTCGCAGCATTATGATGGTCGCATCCGTGTTTGGCGACATCGCGGTGGACGCACATTGGAAACGTGTATTCGCCATCGCCATACTGGCGTATTACCCGGCGTGATGGTATGGGGTGCCATTGGTTACACGTCTCGGTCACCTCTTGTTCGCATTGACGGCACTTTGAACAGTGGACGTTACATTTCCGATGTGTTACGACCCGTGACTGTACCTTTTATTCGATCCCTGCGAAACCCTATATTTCAGCAGGATAATGCACGACCGCATGTTGCAGGTCCTGTACGGGCCTTTCTGGATACAGAAAATGTTAGACTGCTGCCCTGGCCAGCACATTCTCCAGATGTCTTACCAATTGAAAACGCCTGGTCAATGGTGGCCGAGTAATTGGCTCGTCACAATACACCAGTCACTACTCTTGGTGAACTGTGGTATCGTGTTGAAGCTGCATGGGCAGCTGTACCTGTACACGCCATCCAAGCTCTGTTTGACTCAATGCCCAGGGGTATCAAGGCCGTTATTACGGCCAGATTGGATTGGATTGTTTGGGGGAAGAGACCAAACAGCGAGGTCATCGGTCTCATCGAATTACGGAAGGATGGTGAACGAAGTCGGCTGTACCCTTTCAAAGGAACCATCCCGGCATATGCCTGGAGCGATTTAGGGAAATCACGGAAAACCTAATTCAGGTTGGCCGGAAGCGGTATTGAACCGTCGTCCTCCCGAATGCGAGTCCAGTGTGCTTACCACTGCGCCACCTCGTTCGGTTTACGGCCAGAGGTGGTTGTTCTGGATACTGATTTCCCAGGATCTATGCACCCATATTGCGTGAAAATGTTATCACATGTCAGTTCTAGTATAATATATTTGTCCAATGAATACCCTTTTATCATCTGCATTTCTTATTGGTGTAGCAATTTTAATGGCCAGTAGTGTATATTCATACTGCGAAAGTCAACTTGAGTGTCAAATGCACCACGTGGTGAAAAGTGCTATTGACTCATTTGTTGCAGCTACAACGCGTGTTTTCGATTCTATTGTAACAGCAGGTGCCGGATCTACTGTTTTTTTCTGCTGCTGTAGTTGTATTTAGCTCAAGTTACGTCTGTAGTACAGGGTCTTCCCGCAAAAGAAAACAAAGGACTGAAAATCTTATCTGGGGAAGCGGTCCAAAACTGATGAAGCCTTGGAGAGTCTCTCTTGTGCTCGACTATGGCATGTGGCTGTTGTGTTCCCCGTATTCTTAGATGTGGTTGTTTAATTTTCCGCTAAATGGAATGTAACCTCACGACTGAACATTAAACACGAAAGGAAATCATTCTCTTTCATCTCCAAGTCCAGAATAAATTCACGCAACTCTACATGTTTTGTTTATCACAATCATGAAGGGTCTGTAGCAACTGAATCCTGTATGATTTGAAGTACAAACGGAGTCGCAAACACGCCAGACGGAAGCACGGGGCACTGTTAGCTATCGGCAGATGAAACGGAGAAGGCAAAACCCCTTTTGTTGCTATGCTATCGCCATTTCTACTCGGCCCACTCTGGGTAACGAGAGAGCGAGCGAGCTAGCTGCATCAAACCCATGAACCGGCAATCGACTGCCTGCAAGGAAAACTTTGACTTTCGTTGTGTAAACTGAATTCTACCCGGAGTTTCTATATATTTTATTCACGTAGAGGATATTGAGCCGTGCGTGGCTCGTGTTCGTGCCATCTTTTATTTAACATCCTGTTTTTTTGCCGTACTACAACCTCGTTATGTTTGTTTCAATTACTGGTGTCACTGAGTTGCTGCTTTGCCTGCCCGTGAGCGGTAGCAGCAGCGTATTATCTTTGCGGACTGCTATTACTTCCCGGTCGTCGCGTGTCGTAAAGTCAGTTGGAACGCGCCAGCAGTGGGGTTCGATCCTGGCAGTTGAACTGTTGGGACGCGGCAGAAGTTCGGTCGGGTTCGAGCGGCAGTGAGGTTCGGATAGCCATGACTAGCCCGACCGTTGCCGGTACACATGGGGACGGTCTCGGTTGGTCGTCGGCTGGTCGTCTTACCGGACGACGTGTATTTGCTCGCAGATCGCTTATGGGTTGGCGGTTGTGTGTCTCAACTCGTGGTTCGTCCTGGTGATTGCACAGTCACTGCTTTTAGTATTGGTCGCGTTCTTCGTCTAAGTGTTTGTGAAATTGTGTGTAGCCTGTGATGTTGACTGCCCAGTTATTTTGGTGCTGTCTCCGTGCTGATGTGCAGCAGTCGGTCGGTTGACATGGAGCAGCGAGGAATTCTCTGCTTTCGTAGTTTGGCCGGGCCGCTGGCGGTCTCTACGCAGTGTCGGGGTGCGTGGCGCTGTTACCATTGCTACGAGGTCCGTGACTCACCGACCCTGGACACGAAAGTTCAGTTTTGATTTAACCTACCAGCATGTCAAGACTGTTTATACTGTGTCGTTTGGTGTTCGTTGTCGGCTGTTGGGATATTCCCGCGAGCAACAATGTGGTTTTAAAGTTGGAACATTCTAGCCACCCTCCGGTGGAGTTTCACTGTATTTGGTTGTTTGAATTGAAGTGCACCAGCGGAATCTTCTGCCTTGTGGCCGTTAATGTTCCAGTTACCTGCCCTGGTCGTTGACGTAAATTTCAGGCACTGTAGTTCCCTCATTGTGTTGTTGCTGTCCAGCACGGTGTGTAGTTTGACAGCTCCATGTATGATTGGTTGTGGGCGTCAATATCTTCTACATTGTTCCGTTGAACTCCCTGTTGTGCCCTGGTTGGGTGAAGTGGAAGTTATCTTTTCGGTGGGTCCGTTCACTGTTGGTCGGTTGGGTTGTCGACGGATCGTGAATGGCTGGCTCGACTGCCTGTCTCACCTAAGCGAGCGTTAGTGTTTGAATCCCAGGCCGACCTTCGAACATCTGAGCGCCCTTGGGTGTACTGCCATTTTTTTAAAAAAATTTGTTCTTGTTGTTTGTACTTGTATGGCTTCAAGACGATTTTTTTAAATTAGAGTTTTTTTGCTCTTAAGGCCTTCAGCCTAGTTTAATGTGCTGTTTTACGTAAGCCCTTTGGCATTTTAAAAACTTTGATATTGTTGAATTTTTAAGTCTTGGGCCTTCATCCGATTTTGAGTTTGAGCTGTTGTGCTCTTAAGGCTTTCAGCCTACTTCAAAGAACTGTGTCACGTAAGGTATTTGGCATTTTAAAAATTTTAATGTAGTTGAATTTTATGTGTTAGGCCTTCAGCCGATTTGATTTTAACTTGTTTACTTCAGCCTAGCTAAAGAACTGTTTTAAGATACGGCTTGCCTTTTAAATTTCTGATTATGCTTGCGTGTTAATTTATTGGCCTTCAGCCATTTTTAAATTAAAGTGGTTTTCAGCCAGTAATTGAGTCCCAAAGATTAAAGCTGTGTGTTTTTAAAAATTTTTTTTGGGCTCTTGTAATGTTTGATCAAATAATAAAGTTGTATGTTCGAGTGTAACTGACAGCCCCTTATTTTGGCCCCTTTCCACAATTTATACTGCATGTCCTGTCCTGCGGGTATAGCGGGGCGTATCAGATATAATCAAGTAAAATAGACTTAACCTTTTTGAAACAAATTTAATTTTTTCTTGTAGTAGCTGGGGTCACTGTTCATACTTCATCTTATGTTGTCTTCATCATTTCCCAATATTTGGGTTCACCATGAACTACTACCGAAAGGCGCGAACACACAACATTCACGCTCCAGACGAGATTGGTTTTAACTTTAGCACGTAGCAGAGTCGCTGTGAGACTTCAAAGTTCCTGCAGCTCGACAGGGCATAGAATAACGCTATCAAACAATGTCCAAACAGATGAACCAGTTCATTCATGAAGCTGGCGAAACATTAACTGAGAACAATATAGCACTCGGAGGCAGAAACTCGAGAAGACTTACCATCTGCCTACAACCCGTTACATGAATGGTGGAGATCGGCTCCAAATAACACTGCACCTGTAGTGTTGCAGTCTAAGTGAGTGTTACGTCTTCCGTATGTGATACGTCGTCACCGGTTTCGGCCGACAGTCGCAAGCTCGGTACCCATCTGGGAGCAAGAATTTTTAACATTTAAGGACACATTATTCAGGAATACAGGGGTTAGACAAAATTATGGAAACCCCGCGAGAAATGCACTCTTGAACATAATTACAGATGCTAGCCAAGTCTGCAGGTTGCGCTGTTAAAACTGACCACGAACGGCACCCGTGCAATGTCCTCAATACGTTGCAACTATGAGTCATGAGCAAAACAGTGTTCTCTGTAGTTGTGAGTCCATTATGTCGGAGCTACGTGAATTTCAATGTGGGAAAATAGCTTATGCTCGTGTCGTGGGTGCTCCCATGACCACGAGAGCCGAAGTGTTCGCTGATCCGAGACGCACCGTATCGAAGATTTATACCGCATACAGGGGAAGCGGAAAAACTTCATTCGCTGAGTCACAACCACACCGAAAATGTGTGTTGAGTCGCTACGGTCGCAGGTTCGAATCCTGCCTCGGGCATGGATGTGTGTGATGTCCTTAGGTTAGTTAGGTTTAAGTAGTTCTAAGTCTAGGGGACGGATGACCTCAGATGTTAAGTCCCATAATGCTTAGAGCCATTTGAACCATTTTTTTTGTGTGTGTTGAGTGATATTGGCAAAAGATCATTGAAGAGGATTATGGCGAAAAATAAGAGGATGACAGCTACAAAAGTCAATGCAGAACTCAATGCCGCACTCGCGAACCATGTCAGCACCAAAACAACACCAAGGGAGCTCCAGAAGCAGGGATTTGCAGGGCGAACTGGAATTACTCATCTGTGATGCAAATGCCCTTAACAGGAAAACTTGGTGCCAAAGCCATAAAACCTGGACGACGAAGAAATGAAATAAATTCGTTTGGTCGGATGAGTTGTGTTTCCTTCGCCCCAGTTTATGTCAAAGAGTGGAACGCGGCGACGGGTCCAGTGATGATTTGGTCAGTCATATAGTGGTATTCCATGTACTCCACAGTTTACTCTGCAAGGTTTTATTACTAGCAAGGATTACGTTATCATTTTGGCAAGTCAGATCCATCTTATGGTACTACGTTTATTCCCATATGGCGATAGTGAGTTCCAACAGGACAGGGCCCCTGTTCACACAACTCACATCATCCAGGAGTGATTTTGTGAACACGAAGATGAATTGTTGCATTTCCCCTGTCCACCAGTCACCAGATATCAATAATATTGAGCTTTTGTTGTCTCCTTTGGAGAGCCCGTCTCAATCATCTTTACGTGAGCTTGGCACTATCTTGCAAGAAGATGGTATAATATTCCCTTTAAAACCACACAGTACCGGATTTTATGCAGTCCGAAACGACTGGAAGGCGTTTTGAATGCCAACGAGTTTCCTACACTGTGTTAGGCATGATAATGTGTTATGTTGTAAGTAGGCTGTTTACGTTTTTATGTTGGTAACGCCACGTAGCGCTCTGTACGAAAATCACTGACTGTGCTGTGTGCAATCTGTGGCTGGTTTTCATTGTTGGAATATTTGCTATTGTAATGCTGGGCAGCTGGATGTGAACAGCGCGTAGCGTTGCGCAGTTGGAGGTGAGCCGCCAGCAGTGGTGGATGTGGGAAGAGAGATGGCAGAGTTTGAGGACGATCTGGACGTGTGTCCGTGAGAAAAACGAAATTTGTAAGACTGGATGTCGTGAACTATATATATGACTTTTGAATATTATTAAGGTAAATACATTGTTTGTTCTCTATCAAAATCTTTCATTTGCTAACTATGCCTATCAGTAGTTAGTGCCTTCAGTAGTTAGAATCTTTATTTAGCTGGTAGTATTGGCACTCGCTGTATTGCAGTAGTTCGAGTAACAAAGATTTTTGTGAGGTAAGTGATTCATGAAAGGTGTAGGTTATTGTTAGTCACGGCCATTCTTTTGTAGGGATTATTGAAAGTCAGATTGCGTTGCGCTAAAAATATTGTGTGTCAGTTTAGTGTTGATCACAATAAGTAAAGAGAGAAATGTCCGTTTTGCTCAGCTGTTTGAAAATCAAGTAACGTAAGGGGTTTACCAGTACAGTAATTTATAATTTTTCTAAGGGGACGTTCCAATGTTTTTGGTGCTTCCAACAGTTGTATTTGTTTCCAGAAAGAAATTTTCGCTCTAAATGTGCGCTGATATGAAACTTCCTGGCAGATTAAAACTGTGTGCCGGACCGACACTTGAACTCGGGATCTTTGCCTTTCGCAGGCAAGTGCTCTACCGACTGGGCTAACCAAGCGCGACTTAGGATCTGTCGTCACAGCTCTACTTCCACCAGCACCTCATCTCCTGCCTGTCAAACTTCACAGAAGCTCTCCTGCGAAACTAGCACTACTGGAAGAAAGGATATTGCGGAGACATGGCTTAGCCGCAGCCAGGGAAATGGAAGTGAAAATTTCATTCTGGAAGAAGCCGCATACTTGTGAGAAACAGCAGTATCAGCTCCTGACGGTCTTTGAAGGGGATTAATTGTGCGTCACCATTTGACGGGCTGGTTGAATCGAGCAGTATCCAGATTTGTGGGGCATTTGGGTGTGACAGTGGCCTGATGTCGTCAAGGTTCCTGTTGACCATGTCTGACTACCGTAAGGGAGGATTGCCGTATTGTGCGCCAAGCATATTACGCGTGGGATCCGAGAACAAGAAATGGACTCTCTGCAACGTTCTGTGTCACTCTGCACCATTGATCAGAGACTGGAAGTAGCCGGACCAGGGAATTACCATACCATGTACAGGCTACCATTAATATCAAAACACAAACGGCCATGAATTGTTGTTCTGCGCAGCCACGAACGACCATCGTCGGCGAGTATGGAGGTGACGTGGGGAGAGGTATCACTTTTCCAATGTCTAGAGAGCCACAGCGATGTTACACCTGTCACGGTGTGGGCAGCTGTGATGTATGAGTTCTGTTCACGATTGATAACGATTTCGAGAGCAAAGTTACTTCAAGTAAGTGCTGCGTCCCCATGTGTTACCACTCATGTGGCAGTATCGTGGTGGCCTTATTCAACAGGACAATGTTGGTCGACATGTTGCACGAATCTCTATCAAATGCCTGAGTGATGTTGATGTACTCTTGTGGTCAGCAGATTCTCGATCCTTCTACCCAGAAGAACGTGTCTGGCCAGTTCGGACCCTCAACTCCGTTCCAGTGCTAGTATCCAGATATCAAGGACAAGTTACAATAGCTGTGGGCCAGTTTGTCGCAGGAGAGGATACTACGGATTTATGACACACTTCATAACCGAGTCCTAGCACGCATCCATGCCAGGTGGGTACAACTTCATACTCAGTAGTGCTTCGTACTGCTGTGTTCTTCATAAATTTGACTCTATTATGTAATCGCTGAAATAACGTCACCTATCTCTCAACTCGTGAAGTTTCATTTTGTTTCCTTCTGGATGCTTCACTTTTTTTTTGTCAAGCATTATACAGGGGGTGGACAAAATATGGAAACACCAAAGCCGGCCGGGGTGGCCGAGCGGTTCTAGGCGCTACAGTCTGGAACTGCGCGACCGCTATGGTCGCAGGTTCAAATCCTGCCTCGGACATGGATGTGCGTGATGTCCTTAGGTTAGTTAGGTTTAAGTAGTTCTAAGTTCTAGGGGACTGATGACCTCAGATGTTAAGTCCCATAGTGCTCAGAGCCATTTGAACCCATAATGCTCAGTGTCATTTGAACCATTTGATCCAAAAACACAACACATTTCCATGCCTAATACAGTGTAGGAAAATCATTGGCATTCAAAACACCTTCCAGTCGTTTCGGACTGCATAAAAACCGCTACTGTGTGGTTTTCAAGGGACTATTATACCATCTTCCTGCTCACGTAAAGTTAGCGATCACACACCCTTCTCTCCAAAGAAGACAACAATATTTCATTAATATTGAGATCCGGTGACTGGTGGACAGAAGAGATGCGACAATTTATCCTCGTGCTCATAAAATCACTCCTGGGTGATGCGAGTTGTGTGAACAGAGGCTTCGTTGTCTTAGAACAGAGGATCACCATTGGGGAATAAACATAGTACCATAGGATGGATCTCGCCAACCAAAATGATAACATAATCCTTGCTAGTAATACAACCTTACAGAGTACTCAGTTGGGCCCATATGAGTAACCAAATCATCACAGGACCCGTCGCGATGTTTCGCTCTTAGGACATTACCTGGGACGAAGTAGGAAACAGTGTGAAACACAACTCATCCGACCAGACGACTTTGTTTCATTGCTCCATAGTTCAGGTTTTATGGCTTTGGCATCAAGTTTTCCTGTTAGCGGCATTTGCATCACTGACGAGTGGTTGTGTAATTCCAGCTCGCCCTGCAATTCCCTGCTTCTGGAGCTCCCTTGGTGTTGTTTTGGTGCTGACATTGTTCGCGAGTGCGGCATTGAGTTCTGCATTGACTTTTGTAGCTGTAGTCTTCTTATTTTTCGCCACAATCCTCTTCAAATGACCTTTTGCCGTGATCACTCAGCACACGGTGTTGTTGTGACTTAGCGAATGAGGTTTTTCCGCTTTCCCTGTATGCGGTATAAGTCTTCGATACGGTGCGTCTCGGATCAGCGAAAGTCCGGCTCCCTTGGTTATGGAAGCAGCCACCATTCCAGCATCAGCTATTTTCCCACGTTGAAATTCACTTAGCTCCGACGTAGTGGACTCACAACAACAGAGAACATTGTTTTCTCATGACTGGTAGCTGCAACGCATTGAGGACATTGCACGAACACCGTTCATGGTCAGTTTTAACAGCGCAACCTGCAGACCTGGCTAGCTTCTGCACTTATGTTCAAGCATGTATTTCTCGCGCTGTTTCCATAATTTTGGTGAACCTGTTGGATGTGTGAACCGAAATGTTGAACACGCAGATAATGTTGAAGATTAAGGTCGTCATATCAAATTACAAAAAAATGAGCAACGGAACGGATGAGCTCTAGAAGATTACCTCGTATTTTAGAATTTTGAAATTTTAGAATTTTGATGTTTTGGGAGAACAAGCGGTTGTCCTTGTAAATGAAGTCCGGCCACGCTTCTACTACTGAGTACATCGGCAAAATTTCAAGGTTCACCACAGACACATGTATGGGGAGGTGATGACTGCATTTGATAAGAGATTCAACAAGGAAACGACGAACGACAGCTATCTGGACACATTATCAAGAACGCTTTACTTCATGCCCGGTTATGGGATTTTTCGGAGTAATATGTGGATTTCTCCTTCACATAGAATATTGTAAGGTGGTAATGTGTCATGATCGAATTCCTTGCGGTTTTTGTAACGCAAACCGAAGTTTTCCAATGTACTGTGCACAATTTTACTAATTAACTGCAGACATAATTACGGGCCTCCTGAAGAAGATTCGCAACGATGGCGAAGGGCGGTTCACAGCAGAAGCTCCCGTTCCCAGCGGAGAGGCTGCTTTCACGGCGGTGATGAGCACTGTGGGAATCGCAGCCAGTTCACGTCGGAGAAAATCCCAAGACCGCCCGAGAGGAGCAGAAGCCTGGGTGTCCGCCTAACTCGCAGCCGCTAAACCATTTACAAAACGTTCACTGAGAATTCTGAGAGTGACACTAGTACCTGTACTTGTTGAGTGATTCGCATACCCGGCGCGTTTCTCTTCCAATTTCACGCAGATGGGGTGTAAGCAGGAGATTGAATGGACATTGTGGACACAGCATCCTTAAAAAATACATGTTTTTTCTTGATCTTTTCAAAATATTCTTATTGTCGTTGGAGTCGCTTGTAGAAAAATGATGCAAATGGATTGCTAATTTATCGAAGCAACTGTCCTGGCATTAGCTTCAAATTATACGGGAAAAACCGTGCATCTTTTAACTATGGATGGTCGGCTGTAGATATGAGCTTCACTTCTCGCAACTGTCAGTCCCTCGTTGTAACCACTGCGACACGCAGGTCGGTGGGAGGGGTTCGGAACACAGTCAAATAACACGCTGTTTGTCGCGAATTTACAGAACGAATACAGAAAAGATGAATCGCAAAGGAAAATTCCTCGTTTCATTTGGGTTGTTGTCTCCCCTTCTTCCATTGTGGTAATTTAACTAACTGGCTGTAAATTGAAGAGCAGTCGAAGTCGAGGTTCTTAGCTGCATGACATAAACTCAGGTGATAATGATCGGAGAAGCAACTGGTCTTGTCCTTTCTGCGAGAATATCCCACCTTTCACCGCAAATCCAAATGTTTCCCAAATACAAATACAGGGCCTTTAAGGCTGATCTGTTTCATTCAGCTACGCCCAATACAGTTACGACCATGCCCTCAAAGCTATGGTATGTATTGTGACTATTTGAGGTACGGACTATTTGGAAATATAATGAGTTGTTTAAAGTGTAACTTTGAATTGTAGTATGCTAGTGGACGTATCCTCTGTGGTAGGCGGATGCGGCGTCACATGGTGGACCTGTGGAGGACGCAGCAGAGCAAGGAGCAAATCTACTCTATTTTTTGTGACCACGAGGGCAACATGTAACGTATAATATAGTAAGAAGCGCGTTTTAATAAATGAGTTTATATTCAGTAAAACATTATTTGATTTATTACGAAAGTTTTTAGGCACTCTGAAAGTATTTACCGGTTCTCATGCCTAAAACTGTTATAGAATGTGACGGTATGCACCTGCAACAAATGGTAACGAGCGGTGAATATTGAGCAGTGAGCTTCAGAGCGCTGCAAAGGGCCCATATTTGCAGTTTTCACTGACAGAAGCAACTTAAGGGCTTAACGGCTTGTGGAAAACCTGGCCAACATAGACGGAGCACAAGTTCGTATTCTAAAATATTCCGGCATTCTCCTAAAGTGAGCACGTAAGACCTTAATGTCTACATCTACATCTACATCTACATCCATACTCCGCAAGCCACCTGACGGTGTGTGGCGGAGGGTACCTTCAGTACCTCTATCGGTTCTCCCTTCTATTCCAGTCTCGTATTGTTCGTGGAAAGAAGGATTGTCGGTATGCCTCTGTGTGGGCTCTAATCTCTCTGATTTTATCCTCATGGTCTCTTCGCGAGATATACGTAGGAGGGAGCAATATACTGCTTGACTCTTCGGTGAAGGTATGTTCTCGAAACTTTGACAAAAGCCCGTACCGAGCTACTGAGCGTCTCTCCTGCAGAGTCTTCCACTGGAGTTTATCTATCATCTCCGTAACGCTTTCGCGATTACTAAATGATCCTGTAACGAAGCGCGCTGCTCTCCGTTGGATCTTCTCTATGTCTTGTATCAACCCTATCTGGTACGGATCCCACACTGCTGAGCAGTATTCAAGCAGTGGGCGAACAAGCGTACTGTAACCTACTTCCTTTGTTTTCGGATTGCATTTCCTTAGGATTCTTCCAATGAATCTCAGTCTGGTATCTGCTTTACCGACAATCAACATTATATGATCATTCCATTTTAAATCACTCCTAATGCGTACTCCCAGATAATTTATGGTATTAACTGCTTCCAGTTGCTGACCTGCTATTTTGTAGCTAAATGATAAAGGATCTATCTTTCTGTGTATTCGCAGCACATTACACTTGTCTACATTGAGACTCAGTTGCCATTCCCTGCACCATGCGTCAATTCGCTGCAGGTCCTCCTGCATTTCAGTACAATTTTCCATTGTTACAACCTCTCGATACACCACAGCATCATCTGCAAAAAGCCTCAGTGAACTTCCGATGTCATCCACCAGGTCATTTATGTATATTGTGAATAGCAACGGTCCTATGACACTCCCCTGCGGCACACCTGAAATTACTCTTACTTCGGAAGACTTCTCTCCATTGAGAATAACATGCTGCGTCCTGTTATCTAGGAACTCCTTAATCCAATCACACAATTGGTCTGATAGTCCATATGCTCTTACTTTGTTCAATAAACGACTGTGGGGAACTGTATCGAACGCCTTGCGGAAGTCAAGAAACACGGCATCTACCTGTGAACCCGTGTCTATGGCTCTCTGAGTCTCGTGGACGAATAGCGCGAGCTGGGTTTCACATGACCGTCTTTTTCGAAACCCATGCTGATTTCTACAGAGTAGATTTCTAGTCTCCAGAAAAGTCATTATACTCGAACACAATACGTGTTCCAAAATTCTACAACTGATCGACGTTAGAGATATAGGTCTATAGTTCTGCACATCTGTCTTTGTCCGGGAAGGGATATGAATACGACCGCAATGTTTTACAGCTGCGTCACCTCGCTCGGTATGTTGACAGAGACTTCGTGAATACCTGGTAGAGTGCGATGTGTGTGCCTACCGGTAAACCTGTGGGACAGATAACTTACTGCGTTACAACTCTGAAATCTGGCACTTCCTTCACTGGCTAATCTTTGGTGTTCTCAGGAAACAATCAGGAATTTGCCAGTCCATCACAACCAAAGTAAAGACACTACGCAGTGCCACCGCCATCTGGACTCTACAAATACTAGTTTACGCGCTATTATGGCGAAAACTGACATTTTGAGATAGTAGCTGTGTACAAAATACAAAATTATGCTTGCAAACAAATAAACAGCAACCAGCCACTATCAATAATGGTATTTATTTACATAAATAGTGACGTTACCGGTTTCGTACCAACAATCATCTTCAGACGGCTGTTCACGTCTAGATTACATTTTCTGTTGTTTACATTAGTTGGCGGCTGTTTTTTCTCGCTTATGACCGAAGTTCCTTGGGATGGTGGAGCCGTCGAAATTCCTGCGTCAGTAATATATTGCTTTGTTGAGTGCTTGTGTTCACGCAATAGTAAAAAATATAGATGAAGCACTTTTCTTATACATAAGCACGTAATGTAGAACACCACGCACACACACACACACACACACACACACACACACACACACATCAAATAGTTATTGTCACGTGGGAGACTGTATGTAAAATGGAGGATTCACAGAAAAAACTGTGCCAAAGAATTTGTCAGAGGTGTTACGATATGTACATTGATGTGACATCAGAAAATTTACAATGCATAAACGTTTTGATATAGAGTACGACTACCCCATGGAAAGCCAGCCCGGCTAGCCGCGCGGTCTAACGCGCTGCTTCCCGAGCAGGAAGGCGTACCGGTCCCCAGCACGAATCCGCTCGGCGGATTAGTGTCGAGGTCCGGTGTGCCGGCCAGCCTGTTGATGGTTTTTAAGGTGGTTTTCCATCTACCTCGGCGAGTGCGGGCTGGTTCCCCTTATTCTGCCTCAGTTACACTGTGTCGGCGATTGCTACGCAAACACTGTTTCCATATACGCGTACACCATAATTGCTTTACTATGCAAACATTTGGGGTTACACTCGTCTGGTATGTCTCGTTCCCGAGGGGGTCCACTGGGGCCTGAACCACACAATAAGCGTGGGTTCGGCGTGGGGCGGCGGCGGGGTGGGTGGACTGCTGTCGCCTGTTGTCGGGTCGTGAACCACTGAGGGCTAGGGCGGGACGAAGCCTCTCCGTCGTTTCTAGGTCCCTAGTTTAATACACAAAACACACACACCACATGGAACATTCGTCACAAAGGGATAAAAGAGCCAAAAACTAATGTAAACAAAAACAAATGCTATCTAAACGTGAACAGCCGTCTGAAGATGAACCTATCGCTTCTAAACCAGACAAGGCACAATTTATGTGAATAAAGAGCATTATTAACAGTGGATGGTTGTTGTTCTCTTTGTTGCAAAAAATAAGCTTTTAACTTTGCCTGTGAAAGGCAAAGGACCCGAGTCCGAGTATCGAATGGGAACACAGTTTTAATCTGCCAGAAAGTTTCACATCAGCGCACACTCTGCTGCAGACTGAAAAATTCGTTCTGAAAACTGTTAACTAGTCTAACGTCACAGGCCGAAGGCTTCACGTCATTCCACGAAAAAAGTAGCTGAGTTTGCAATATGACAAAGTTTCAAGGACGTATACAATTCTCACCAATACATGGCTTTAATTCCGTACGAAATCTGAGAGGACTAGAGGGCAAAAATAGAAAGAAGGGAGGATTAAGGATGAAGGTAGGAAGGAAGGAATATTAGAGTTTAATGCCCCGAGTAACATGTGAAGAACCTACTAGAAGAACGGGAAATTTGTCTACAACAGCAAGGTAGTAAGCAAACTGTCACTTAGACTGACGACTATCAGGACATTCGAAAGAAAAATGCATGCAATGATTTAAACAATTTAATCACACACGAAATAGATAATTTATTAAGAAACATGGTATAAACATTGTATAAAGATGAATAATTCAGTAAAGAAACAAATCCCAAAACTAAAGAAAAAAAACGAAACATATATGAAAAGTTTGGCATCTCCGAGGTGAATTTCAGCAAAATAAACCGAAATGAATGGCAGAACTGTTGACACAGTATATAAGAAACGCACCAGGACGTGGAAATACAATATTAACCACTGAAAATTTGCGGACCACCTTAAAAAGGAATATTGCAGGCCTAGCACAATAAAAAAAGACATGATTTTTTTATTAACAATCGTAAAAATGGACATCTTCACATCTTCCAAGAAAATTACAGCATACACAAAGAAGCAGCACACAATAAACAGCTTTTAAAGGAATAGATAAATACTGGAAACCAGACACTATTCAAAATTATTGAGCACATCACCTAAAAAATTCTTTTTCTCCCTCTAGTGTACCTTAAACCTCCTCTCTCTCATTTTCTCTCTCTCTTCCTATCTCACCCCCACGTCACCCTCCCCTTTTCCCTCCTTCACCGCCTCATTACCAAACCACTGTTCACTACCTTCTATTCGTATTTAGCCTCCCCCCCCCCCCAACCCCACTCGATATTTAGATCGTTAACTCCCAAATACTAACTCGTCCCACTCACGTATTAAATAAATGCGTATGAACATCAATAAAGCGACATAAACACATATGTGGCAATGCACACCCCAAAAGAATGTTTTGAGATAAAGTATAAACCGGAACTAGCAGAGAAATTGTCAATACTAAGCTCAAAACAGACAGTCGTATGTTATCCAAAAACAGATATACGTTTAGCCAGGAGAACGTAAGTTAACACTATTAGTGTAATATTTTGTGGTGTTTTAAGTCAAGAAATGTGTAGCGTTGCAAATCAAAGTATAATGAATCAAAAATCATCAACACTAAACGCAGGAACACCTGCAATATGTTTTTGCAGACGACACCTCCAGAAAGCAGCTAAAAATGTTGTAAGCAAAATTCGATACTGAATATATTTGAAACGAACTGTTTTAGACTTGGAAGCGAACCAAAATTTTAAATATATCTGATTACATACCAATCATTATGTTTTAAATGAACTGTGTAGGATATAATGAAATGCATTTTTAGTAGTTGTAAAGACCAAATTTAAACACTCCACTATAAAAGACAGAATATTTATAAACAGAATTAGATAATTATCTGACTTTATATCTCCCTCGTCGCAAGGAAGCGAAGTGCTCTCAGAATACTCTTATACGCATCTTCACTGTTTAAGATTTACAACACACTCCGCAAGCCATCTGATGGTGTGTGGCGGAGAGTACTCTCGGTACCACCATCTCATCCCTCCAACCCTGTTCCACTCGCGAATAGTGCGTGGGAAGAATGACTGTCGGTAAGCCTCTGTATTGGCTCTAATTTCTCGAATTTTCTCCTCGTGGTCAATACACGATGTATGTGGGGGAAGTAATATGTTGTCCTACTCCTCCTGGAAAGTACTATCCCGAAATTTCAATAGTAACTTTCTCCTTAATGCAAAACGCCTCTCTTGTAACGTCTGCTAGTGGTGTTTGTTTAGCATCTCCGTAACGCTCTATCGCCAGTTAAACGATCCTGTGACGAAACGCGCGGCTCTTCGTTGGATCTTCTCCATCTCCTCTATCAGTCCTACCTGATGTAAACACAAAAACTAAAATTGGACTCTACAAAAAAATCAATACTACCTACTCTATTGCATGGAAGAACAACATCGCAAACAGCTTGCAAAACGAATTTCAAACACTATAAAACATATTTTAAGTGGTGTTTAAGAGCCCTGTGGTGCACAAGAACTACAGAAAATCCAACACGCTAAACCAAAAATACATGGAAAACAAAATAAAATTGAATGCAAGTAGACCATACAACAAAATAAACATTGTATGAGAATGAGTTTGGTAACTCACAAATGCAGGTACCTATAATAGAACCACAGAAGCCGGCCGGAGTGGCCGTGCGGTTAAAGGCGCTGCAGTCTGGAACCGTAGGACCGCTACGGTCGCATGTTCGAATCCTGCCTCGGGCATGGATGTTTGTGATGTCCTTAGGTTAGTTAGGTTTAACTAGTTCTAAGTTCTAGGGGACTAATGACCTCAGCAGTGGAGTCCCATAGTGCTCAGAGCCATTTATTTGAACCACAGAACGGGAATAAATGTGTAGTCCCAAAGCCGTAATTTCCAACTCTGAAGAATAGCAAAAAGCTAAAATTAGTAAGAAGAGACTGTTACCAAATTGTGAAGAAAGGACAAGAATGAAGAAGGGAAAAGTACGTATAAATAAATAAATTAAAACACATATATGCCCACATAGGAACGAAATACGCAGAAAAGCCGAAAAGACCTCTTAAAATAAATATAAAGTAACTATAGGACCTTATGTGCCAAGTGACACGCACTAGAAGCGTCAAACTTTGCGTATATGTGAAAGGGCGATATGTTCTAATCTTTCATTCTCTGTATCAAAGAATATTTCCGGTAACACAATGCAACAAAATACTTGATAACTCTTTGTAGGTAGTTACTGTAGTAACAAAATGAAAGAGCCCCTCGGTACCTGTACATTTCAGGTATCGACCTGCGAAATAATTACGAAGGCAGTTTATTCATGTAAATCTGGATATTAATGAAAAATACAGTGTTAAACGTGTCGACGTTAGAAGAAAAAAGCCATAGTTAAACAACAAGAAGTGTTTTTTCAAGTTCAGACTGATGAATAATGGTGTGGGCGACAGCGCTTCTGCTGAAATGGTTTTACTAATGGTCTAGGATCAGTTGATTGTAATCAGTGTGAAGTCGCCACATCTGTCAGAAAACTTCATTCAAGAAAGGAAATTCATTAAACAGGATGTTTTCGCAACATAATGGACAGACAAGCGTATGAAATGTTGTTGAAACCAAAGAGTTTGAAGAATATTCTACGAAAAAAAGGCTACCCCAAACTAAGTTACGGTCTCCTTTCTGTTAATATGTATCATTCAGCGGAGTTATGATTGCAATGTAAGTGGAAAACGTAGTTCTTCCACATCTAGCAAGTGATATGACAGATTGAGCTCGAGTTTATATTTAATTGCAATAATCGCTTTCTTCTGAATTAGGCGATCTTCAGATCTCAAGCTAAAAATAATAGGAGGACTTTGTGCATCACTGAGAGGTTAATTATTGAAATTTCGAGAGAGTACTTCCCGGGAAGAGTCGAACAACGTATTACTTCCTCCGACATGCATCTCGCGAAATGACCACACCGAGAAAATTCGAGAAATTAGAGCTAATACAAAGGCTTACTGACAATCGTTTGTCCCACGCGCCATTCCCGAATGGAACAGGAAGGGCGGATTAGTTAATGCTGCCAGATGTACCCTTCGCCACGCACCGTCAGGTGGCTTGCGGGGTGATGAAAGTCCTGTCACCCCCTGTTGTTTTGCAACATGCTGCTTAGTTGTTCTCCACAAGTAACTGTCGCATGATGTCAGATCTGGACTCCTCTGAGGCCGCTTGATTGGAGCTGGCAGATGCACTCATCCTCTCCCTATGCATGTCTGAAGTAACACTTCTTCCAAGGATTGTCGTACACGGAGAGCTCAGTGGGGGGGAGTTTCATCTTGTTGAAGCCAACTGTCACCAAGAACGTTCAGTCAATTAAGAATGTTGCATCGTCAAGGAATTACGGCCCTATGAGGTGCCTGCTGGACATTGATTCCCAGATCATACGAAACATGTGGGGGATTATTCTCTGTCTCTTCATAATAACATGCAATTTCCTTTCTCCATAAAAAATACACCTATTCTGACAAGATTGATAAATTGTTCATTCGTCTTAGAAGAAAACTTTGCCCCGCTGTGACGCCACAAACACATCAAGTAATCTCGAACAAGCTACATGTCTTCGCCGCATGTCTTCATCACTCAACTCATTTACGACTGTTGGTCTAAAAGATTTTAACTCAGGATCTTTTTTCATGTGTGTCAGCATAGTCGTTTTTGGAATTACAAGTTCTGCAGATCTTCTCCGCAATGTCTTTATGGGAGATCTGGTCACAGAATCAGCCACTGTTGCACATGTTTGTTGTCGTGATGATGGTCGACCTGTCCTTTTTCCATCCAGTATGGATCCCGTTCTGAAGAGTTTCTGATGCCATCGCAGTAGCGTTCGCTTTGATGGAGCTTCTTTATGGGCTCTTACCGCAAAATCCCAGCGTACATCTCTTATGGTTTTCCTGTGTGTGCACGTCATAAGCCCACGCACTTGCCAGAATTCGTTCTTCCGCTCTGTAGGTACTTATGTCCGCCATCTGAAAAGAAAGAAAAGACACATGGAGTGTAAATATACATCACGACCAAAAAGGAGGGGCAGGGGAGGGTTGACAGGACATTTGGACCTTACATCTGCTACCACCGACTTCACCCGGTGCGCGTCGTTAATCACGAAATGCAACCTACATCCTCAATTATTTGCTTGACGTAATCCAATCTCTGTCTTCCTCTACAGCTTTTGCCCTCTACAGCTCCCTCTAGTACCATGGAAGTCATTCCCTCATGTCTTAGCAGATGTCCTATCATCCTGTCCCTTCTCCTTATCAGTGTTTTCCACATATTCCTTTCCTCTCCGATTCTGCGTAGAACCTCCTCATTCCTTACCTTATCAGTCCACCTAATTTTCAACATTCGTCTATAGCACCACATCTCAAATGCTTCGATTCTCTTCTGTTCCGGTTCTCCCACAGTCCATGTTTCACTACCATACAATGCTGTACTCCAGACGTACATCCTCAGAAATTTCTTCCTCAAATTAAGGCCGATATTTGATATTAGTAGACTTCTCTTGGCCAGAAATGCCTTTTTAGCCATAGCGAATCTGCTTTTGATGTCCTCCTTGCTCCGTCCGTCATTGGTTATTTTGCTGCCTAGGTAGCAGAATTTCTTAACTTCATGACCATCAATCCTGATGTTAAGTTTCGCGCTGTTCTCATTTCTACTACTTCTCATTACCTTCGTCTTTCTCCGATTTACTCTCAAACCATACTGTGTACTCATTAGACTGTTCATTCCGTTCAGCAGATCATTTAATTCTTCTTCACTTTCACTCAGGATAGCAATGTCATCAGCGAATCGTATCATTGATATCCTTTCACCTTGTATTTTAATTCCACTCCTGAACCTTTCTTTTATTTCCATCATTGCTTCCTCGATGTACAGATTGAAGAGTAGGGGCGAAAGGCTACAGCCTTGTCTTACACCCTTCTTAATACGAGCAATTCGTTCTTGACGGTCCACTCTTATTATTCCCTCTTGGTTGTTGTACATATTGTATATGACCCGTCTCTTCCTATAGCTTACCCCTACGTTTTTCAGAATCTCGAACAGCTTGCACCATTTTATATTGTCGAACGCTTTTTCGAGGTCGACAAATCCTATGAAAGTGTCTTGATTTTTCTTTAGCCTTGCTTCCATTATTAGCCATAAGGTCAGAATTGCTTCTCTCGTTCCTTTACTTTTCCTAAAGCCAAACTGATCGTCACCTAGCGCATTCTCAATTTTCTTTGTCATTCTTCTGTATATTATTCTTGTAAGCAGCTTCGAAGCATGAGCTGTTAAGCTGATTGTGCGATAACTCTCGCACTTGTCAGCTCTTGCCGTCTTCGGAATTGTGTGGATGATGCTTTTCCGAAAGTCAGAGGGTATATCGCCAGACTCATATATTCTACACACCAACGTGAATAGTCGTTTTGTTGCCACTTCCCCCAATGATTTTAGAAATTCTGATGGAATGTTATCTATCCCTTCTGCCTTATTTGACCGTAAGCCCTCCAAAGCTCTTTTAAATTCCGATTCTAATACTGGATCCCCTATCTCTTCTAAATCGACTCCTGTTTCTTCTTCTATCACATCAGACAAATCTTCACCCTCATAGAGGCTTTCAATGTATTCTTTCCACCTATCTGCTCTCTCCTCTGCATTTAACAGTGGAATTCCCGTTGCACTCTTAATGTTACCACCGTTACTTTTAATGTCACCAAAGGTTGTTTTGACTTTCCTGTATGCGGAGTCTGTCCTTCCGACAATCATATCTTTTTCGATGTCTTCACATTTTGCTTGCAGCCATTTCGTCTTAGCTTCCCTGCACTTCCTATTTATTTCATTCCTCAGCGACTTGTGTTTCTGTATTCCTGATTTTCCCGGAACATGTTTGTACTTCCTCCTTTCATCAATCAACTGAAGTATTTCTTCTGTTACCCATGGTTTCTTCGCAGCTACCTTCTTTGTACCTATGTTTTCCTTCCCAACTTCTGTGATGGCCCTTTTTAGAGATGTCCATTCCTCTTCAACTGTACTGCCTACTGCGCTATTCCTTATTGCTGTATCTATAGCGTTAGAGAACTTCAAACGTATCTCGTCATTCCTTAGTACTTTCGTATCCCACTTCTTTGCGTATTGATTCTTCCTGACTAACTTCAGCCTACTCTTCATCCCTACTATATTGTGATCTGAGTATATATCTGCTCCCGGGTATGCCTTACAATCCAGTATCTGATTTCGGAATCTCTGTCTGACCATGATGTAATCTAATTGAAATCTTCCCGTATCTCCCGGCCTTTTCCAAGTATACCTCCTCCTCTTGTGATTCTTGAACAGGGTATTCGCTATTACTAGCTGAAACTTGTTACAGAACTCAATTAGTCTTTCTCCTCTTTCATTCCTTGTCCCAAGCTCATATTCTCCTGTAACCTTTTCTTCTACTCCTTCCCCTACAACTGCATTCCAGTCGCCCATGACTATTAGATTTTCGTCCCCCTTTACATACTGCATTACCCTTTCAATATCCTCATACACTTCCTCTATCTGTTGATCTTCAGCTTGCGACGTCGGCATGTGTACCTGAACTATCGTTGTCGGTGTTGGTCTGCTGTCGATTCTGATTAGAACAACCCGGTCACTGAACTGTTCACAGTAACACACCATCTGCCCTACCTGTACATGTTACTTTTTATTATGCCTCAGTAGCTCAGTAGTCAGCGTGTCTGATGTCGCGGCGGTCGGTAGGTCCCGGTTAGCCTGTCTGGGCCTGTAAGCGGAGCTTGCTTTCCTCTTTCTTAGTCTCAGATCTGAAGATGGCCTTATTTGATCGTAAGCGGTTATTACACTTAAAAAAAAGAAGTAAAATAGAGTGTTTTATAGCATATTCTTCCTTTTCATTTTACGCATCCCTCAGACATGTGTACGTACAGTTAGTTCCACAAGAAAGTGAACATAGCGACATCTCTGGTAGTGGTCTCGAATCTGAAAACCGTTCGCTTTTGCACAGTGTATAGATAAACAGTGTGAGAGTTGAATGTATTGTTTTGACGGTTGCAGTTTAAAACGAGTGCAAAATATCTGAAGCGTCACGAGGCAGTCTTCCTTATAAATCATCCAAGGTACCAAACCTTTCATATGGAGCTGCTGCTAAAATTCTTAGAAAGTCAAAGACATTCGTCGCGAAGTGGGTCAAACGATATTTAGAGGTTGGAAACGTGGATGACTCACCGGAGAGAGGGCTAACGTGCCAAGCTATAATCAATAATGGCGGCGATTGAATTAACTATTAGGTAGTTGTACAATTAGTAATAACATGTGTTTTCATGTAAACACATGTTTATAATGGTTCAAATGGCTCTGAGCACTATGGGACTTAACATCTTAGGTGATCATTCCCCTAGAACTTAGAACTACTTAAACCTAACTAACCTATGGACATCACAGACATCCATGCCCGAGGCAGGATTCGAACCTGCGACCGTAGCAGTCCCGCGGTTCCGGACTGCAGCGCCTAGAACCGCACGGCCACCTCGGCCGGCTGTTTATAATGACGTTTATTTAATACAAGTAACGGCGTAAACTTTCTTGTGTAATTGACTGTATTTATGTGATTTAATTTTACAGTTTTATAGAACACAGTCAGTAATGGCACATTTAAAAGTCGTGTTAATGCATGAGGCTTGAGCCGAATGCTCGACGCTGTCTCGAGACAACACAGACCCCTTTTTTTCCAGTGTTGTATTTTCTTGGTGACATTCAAACACACACACCAAACATTTTCCGAGAGAAACTGTTTTTCGGAATGAAAGTTTTCAGAAGTATTCAAAACGAAGATTATTTTTATCTCGATAGCAATTCCTTGTTCTGAATATAGCCTTGCAGAGAGAAATATTGAAAACATTTGTACGTTTTATCTATTTCACTAGCTTTCAAAGTAAACATTGTTCCTACATCACTTACGAGATTCATAGAATTGTAATTATGTAGTTCCCTCACACAATCGTTACGATTCCGTGTGGTTTCAGGAGTAGAATTTACACATGAAGATTAGATTAGATATATCTTTTGTTCCATAAATCCACATTGAGGAGATACTCAAGGAAGTGAGGCATGTCATAAAACAAGAATACATAACAAATGTTTAAAAAAGAAAAAAGAAATTTGCTGTTGTCCTCATCACAGATCGTAAGTGAAGTAGGCCTCATGGATGCGGAATAAGTAAAAAAAATCTTAAGCGTATTATCATTGAAGAGGTAGTAACAAACCCGTCACAAAATATGTAAATAGCTGATAAAGTCAAGTGCTCAAATTTTCGGTTCTACTTTTTTTATACTAGCAGTTGTGACACTAGAATGGGTGAACAAAACACAGTGAAAGACTGCAGCTAAAAAACATTACTGGGTTGCATAATATCTGACTTGGCTGTCAACAGCAAGCAGAATTAAGGTTCTAACTGTAGACCAAAAGGAAGTTACCTAAACAGTCTGTGGACCGGTGTTACCTGTAGAAAGCAGACGGCGAACACTACGCAAAACGTGAGGCGCAGCGGCGCTGGGCACATTCGGCTGCGGCTACGTTGTTGATATTGATATGTTTCATTGCAGCGGGAGGCTTGACCCTGTGAGTGGCACCGCTTAGTGCTCTGCAGAGGTATTCTTCCGAGCCAATTTTCGGCAAACCAAGTATACTTAACCGTCTCATATTGTCGCCTACAATTTGTGGAAACATTTGCATATTAACCACGACGCATTATAGTAAACAATCGCCAATAACATTGTCGAAGAGGTATTATAGCATGCTATAGAAAAACGCCAATAGTTCCAGCATCAGTTATTGTGCTTTTACTCCCATTCATATTTTTAAGGGTATTGGGAACCGACTTCTTTAGTCTAAAGAGAGGCATCGAAGCTACAAGGACTCTGCCTGATATTATATTTGGTTACAGGAACTAAAAATACATACAAAGTATACACTAGCTTCTACTTCTTTCCCCTCGAACACATTATTTCAGCCGTGTGTTTCCCTGTCCCGTAGCCTGCACCCAGTATTCTCGCATTTGTTTACTGCAACCCTCCGTTTATGTCTGGTTTCTTCTTCAAAAGCTGAATCTTTCTCTCTCTCTTTTCTTTTTTAAATACAAAAGGCAGTTGGAAGCTCACTTGGCTGCTCTGGACTCATTCATTTTCTGAGTGTAGACTGTCACTTCTTCTACATGCAAGTACAATTAGTTGTCATGTCGTCATCTGTACTCACCATTCTCACTTTTCTTTGAGCTTTTTTTTACATGGGTTCTGTCATGTCGTTCAACCTTTTCTTCTTCATCGCCAGACGTTATGCTGCCTACAGAGCCTCTGGCAGACTGAATGCACCTGAATATGTCGTTAGACGACAGTGATCTCTCCTAGCTACTTGAACTTCTCTGGTCTCTACTCCCTTCCACTACTTTCGCTTTTTATCTAGCTCTGAGGGCGCTGGGCTGATGTTAGCTACAGACACGTTTTCTCAAAGGAGATTCGGAGGTCAGCTTTGGCGTCTAGGGTATCGACTTCACTGATTTGTCAGTTATGTGGCTGTGCATAGAAGAATAGAAAATACTGTAGTACAAGCCCATCTTGTTGACTGATATCCATGAACATCTTGTTTTCTGAGCTTCAGATATAAAAGTACAGATTTAAGGCTGATATCTTCGTCAGCACAAGAGTGTCCTTTCTGAAATTCTCCCGCCGGCCGCGGTGGCCGAGCGGTTCTAGGCGCTTCAGTCCGGAACCGCGCGACTGCTAGGGTCGCAGGGTCGAATCCTGCTTCGGGCATGGATGTGTGTGACGTCCTTAGGTTAGTCCGGTTTAAGTAGTTCTAAGTTCTAGGGGACTGATGACCTCACATGTTAAGTCCCATAGTGCTCAGAGCCATTTTTTTTTTAAATTCTCCCAGTTGCGAGCCAAGTTGTTCCTCTGGCCAAGTCTGAGGAGATGTAGTAAGCTGTCAAGGCTAGTTAGATGTCACGATAACAGTTCACGACAGAGTCATCACCTTTATTATAGAGCGGGTTGATCAGGGCTGATGTGCGGCGATTGGGCAGTTTTTCTGTTATTCAACTCGCGACTGATCTCCGTCAGCTTAGCCATCGCTTTTTCGCCTTTATGCGTCGATAGTATAGCAATAACTGTGCAACCACCTTTTGTTTCGTTGTTCTTTAGAGACTGGATTATCTGTCTAATTCCCTATTTTGAGGGTGGAAATGAGTATGGGTTGAGTTGAGCGATCTGTTGAAAAGCAAATTTTGATTGGGGAAGTACACAATTAAGAAGGGACTCGAAGTATTTTGCCAGGATATGACAGTTGTCCTGTGTTGTAATCACGTTTTAATTTTTGGTACGTGAAGTGTAGACCTGGAGGTGTATATTTACTGAGGTGTTATTATTATTGTTATTATTATTATTATTATTATTACTGTTGGTATTATTCATGTTGTTTACAGGAAAGTGGCCAAATAAAAACATCATAATCAGTCGATATTTCGACAGGCAATCTCCCCTTCATCCTCCAGACACTAACAGTAGAGTGACTTGATTGTGCTTCATAATTTAAATCCACGTTGGGCGGGACCGCAGTGACGCGAACAATATAAGATAATATGCAAGAAGTCAGACTACAGGTGGATTCAAATGCCTCCAATGGACTGTTGCAATTCAGATTAGAACGACTTTAGGTAATGTGTAACAAGTATTCGTAATAGTTCTAACCTTTCACTTAATAACAGTAATTAGAATGAAGAAAACCACGCAATCGATAGTTTTTATGACAGTAGACAAACTAATTTTGAACAGCATTTCGGAATCCTGAAAATACTGAACAGCACTGAAGCCGACATAAAAAGAAGCTTACGTATTTGTGAACGCCATCTGACAATAATAAAAGCTGAACGCCAAAAAAGAACATTGACTATAAAGAAGAGACTAATAACGTGTTGCATTTTGTAAACTTCGTTTCCTAACTTGCATATAAAAAGCAGTAATACAGTAAAACTTTTAAATGAAAAGGAAAGTGACATTCCATTGCCAAATGAAATCAGGGCCAATCAAGCAGAGTTAATAAGTAGCGTGGTTATAAATAGAAATAAATTTGGATTAGGAATAAACAAAATGAAACCAAAAGTTATGATAGGCAGCAGATATAACTGCAACATTTTACTAAGTGTGGCCAGTCGTAAAGTTATTGCGAACGTGACTGGAAAATACCACTTCGAACCGATAAAATACACGATCCCTCAACGAAGGAAAACACGGTTTAGCTAACAAAGATATTGATTTGAGATCGAGGAAAGAGTTTCAGGAGTCACACTGATAAAAAAAAAATGAGTCATGAGTCGCATGTTATAGGAATTCACGAAACGAAGTTAGTTTGTTGCTTGAAGGAATAGTGAACACATAGAAGTGTTTGAATCGTGGCACTGCCAACATGTGTTAAAAACTCAAAGGATAAACGTAAATAAGAAAATGAAAGTATGTTAGAGTTGGTCAGCAACGGGAGTTTAAAGCGAGATTTACAACAAAAACAAACGGAATACAGTGAATTGTCTGTAGACAACAACAGAAGTTAATTGCTGGGAGGAGTAGTGAACGTAAAGAAGTTTTGGGATATTATTATAATACGAGGACTGCTGGAAAGTAATGCCTCTGAACTTTTTATGTGAAAAATATTAAAGCTTTTTTCATAAAGCAAACGTCAGCAACATTCGAAATCTTTATTCTTCATATTTACATATTTATTTCTGAATATAGTCACCCTGGTGACGAATACATTTCTTCCAACGACAGACCAATTTATTGATACCGTCACCGTAGAGTGTCCGACTTGCTGATGGAGCCACAACTTCCGCTCTGCTTGTACCGATTCATCGCTACCGAATGAAGTCCTCGAAGGTGTTCATCAAGTTTTGGAAACAGATGTAAGTTCTAAGCAAAGAAGGGAAAGCAGAAAGGTGGAAGGAGTATATAGAGGGTCTATACAAGGGCGATGCACTTGAGGACAATATTATGGAAATGGAAGAGGATGTAGATGAAGATGAAATGGGAGATACGATACTGCGTGAAGAGTTTGACAGAGCACTGAAAGACCTGAGTCGAAACAAGGCCCCCGGACTAGACAACATTCCATTGGAACTACTGACGGCCTTGGGAGAGCCAGTCCTGACAAAACTCTACCATCTGGTGAGCAAGATGTATGAAACAGGCGAAATACCCTCAGACTTCAAGAAGAATATAATTCCAATCCCAAAGAAAGCAGGTGTTGACAGATGTGAAAATTACCGAACAATCAGTTTAATAAGCCACAGCTGCAAAATACTAACGCGAATTCTTTACAGACGAATGGAAAAACTAGTAGAAGCCGACCTCGGGGAAGATCAGTTTGGATTCCGTAGAAATGTTGGAACACGTGAGGCAATTCTGACCTTACGACTTATCTTGGAAGAAAGATTAAGAAAAGGCAAACCTACGTTTCTAGCATTTGTAGACTTAGAGAAAGCTTTTGACAATGTTGACTGGAATACTCTCTTTCAAATTCTGAAGGTGGCAGGGGTAAAATACAGGGAGCGAAAGGCTATTTACAATTTGTACAGAAACCAGATGGCAGTTATAAGAGTCGAGGGACATGAAAGGGAAGCAGTAGTTAAGAAGGGAGTAAGACAGGGTTGTAGCCTCTCCCCGATGTTATTCAATCTGTATATTGAGCAAGCAGTAAAGGAAACAAAAGAAAAATTCGGCGTAGGTATTAAAATCCATGGAGAAGAAATAAAAACGTTGAGGTTCGCCGATGACATTGTAATTCTGTCAGAGACAGCAAAGGACCTGGAAGAGCAGTTGAACGGAATGGATGGTGTCTTGAAGGGAGTATATAAGATGAACATCAACAAAAGCAAAACGAGAATAATGGAATGTAGTCGAATTAAGTCGGGTGATGCTGAGGGAATTAGATTAGGAAGTGAGACACTTAAAGTAGTAAAGGAGTTTTGCTATTTGGGGAGCAAAATAACTGATGATGGTCGAAGTAGAGAGGATATAAAATGTAGACTGGCAATGGCAAGGAAAGCGTTTCTGAAGAAGAAAAATTTGTTAACATCGAGTATAGATTTAAGTGTCAGGAAGTCATTTCTGAAAGTATTTGTATGGAGTGTAGCCATGTATGGAAGTGAAACATGGACGGTAAATAGTTTGGATAAGAAGAGAATAAAAGCTTTCGAAATGTGGTGCTACAGAAGAATGCTGAAGATTAGATGGGTAGATCACATAACTAATGAGGAAGTATTGAATAGGATTGGGGAGAAGAGAAGTTTGTGGCACAACTTGACCAGAAGAAGGGATCGGTTGGTAGGACATTTTCTGAGGCATCAAGGGATCACCAATTTAGTATTGGAGGGCAGCGTGGAGGGTAAAAATCGTAGGGGGAGACCAAGAGATGAATACACTAAGCAGATTCAGAAGGATGTAGGCTGCAGTAGGTACTGGGAGATGAAGAAGCTTGCACAGGATAGAGTAGCATGGAGAGCTGCGTCAAACCAGTCTCAGGACTGAAGACCATAACAACAACAACATGAAAATGAGATGGGGCTATGTCGGAACTGTACGGAGAATGATCGATGACAGTGAACCCAAGGTGTCGGAATGCTGCAGATGTTGCACCGCTCATGTGTGGTCTGACATTGTCATGCTGAAGAAGGGGGTGCACCTGTGTGGACGAACTCTTCGAATTCGATTACAGCATGCTGTTTCACGATGCCGGCATGGTTGCATAACACTCCGCTATGTTTACACGCTTCAATTCGGAGACCTCTATCGGCTGCGGCTGCAGATTATGTACACATGATGAATAGAGATGTAGAATGTTAATAATGTTTGTTTTACTTAAATAAGCTTTAAGAGTTTCATAGGCATTAGTTTTCAGCACGCCTTCGTACAACCACAAGGTCTATCCAACGAAGGACATGTAGAGATACAGAGGTTGCTACAATACAGAGAGATGTCGAGGATCAAACTAAATTCCTCAAAAAATGGATACTAAAAGAAATAACCAAGAGGATTTTTTTTAGAGTTTAGCAATCTTTATGTATCAGAAATCTATCCTATGGCGACTGCTTGCTCAG
Source organism: Schistocerca cancellata (assembly GCF_023864275.1). Classification (NCBI taxonomy): domain Eukaryota; kingdom Metazoa; phylum Arthropoda; class Insecta; order Orthoptera; family Acrididae; genus Schistocerca; species Schistocerca cancellata. The sequence continues at coordinate 656,051,574 of NC_064629.1, read as the reverse complement.
GAAGAATACACTTCAACTTGAGATTTCAACAGAAGGTACACGTCCGCGGTACGGGCTGGTACAGGGAAGCTGTGTTTCTTATCGGTAGTATACAATGTGTTTAACACTTGGTGTGCGTCGGGTCTCTGAAGAAAGTAGAGTATCCGCAACACTTAATAATTAATGACTGCACTAATTCATGTGGATACGCATACTGATCTGTAAGAAGGTTACATTCACTCCACTGCCATGAAAATGACATAGCCAGTGCTGAAACAGATGCCAGTGCATAGATAAATAACTGAATTTAATCTTAAGACTAAGAATGGAGAAAGATACTTCGAAAAAGGGTACATTGCGATGGTTCGTTGACTGGAAAGAAGTTTCAAGTGAAAGGATATTCACCAGCCTCTGAAGTGGACGAATGACTGTGAAATCGCTTCATCCATTAGTATTTATATAAGAAACACAGAAAGATTATGGGTAAACGTCCCGTTGACGATGACATCATTTGAGACGAGCACAAGCTTCGATTAGACAAGAACGGGTAAGGAAACCGACCATGTCTTTTCAAAGGAAACATCTGGCCATTCGCCTAAATATATGTAAGATATCTATAGGAAGCCTGGATGGTCGGACTGGGATTTGAGTTACGCTCTTCCCGAATGACTGTTCAGTGTTTTAATCGCAGCACCAAAGCAAAATAACCGACAATCAGAGGTAAAACAAGGAATGTACTATTGCTATGAAAGAGGCATACCACTCAATGCGTATTATTGAAAATGGGGCACCACTATGAACGTCATCGAAGTTGGAGACGGGATGGCTCAGTGAAGATTCGGAATAAAGGCCAGCAAAAAAAGAAGAAAGATTGGGCGCAGAAGTAGTTACAGACGGGAACGTGAAATCTGTGGAACATGTCAACAGTACTGCATGTTTCGATTTGCTGCTGCGTGCCTGTATTCATGTGACACTCGACTATTACGCAGTTTATTATGAGTTTTTTGCTTACAATTGTTTGGATGTAGCAATCCAAAAGATCTGGCTATTCAATAATTGCTTTGTAGTTTCTTTGTATTATTCTGTACCATGGCTGGTATTTTAAATTCTCATTGTTTTGCAGAAGTATGTTGTTAAAGCAGTTTTTACTCGTACATTCTAACTTAAAACAATTTAAATGTGATTTAAAATAAAACAAGTGCAGTTACTCTTTGGGCTCTTGACGATTCAACCAAATGTGAAATCTTTATTACCAATCTACACGCGTCAATGGTTCCAAGTGTGCAACGTTGTTAGTACAATACCATGGCCATTGTTCTTATTTTCTGCATAAACTTGAGCGGTAACAGATAAGTGTTGAGAAGCGAACATCCTTATTTCCGTCACGTGTGTACTCCTAGAACAGAGTGTGCTGCCTGATACGCATTTTAAGAATCGCTTTCTTTACCACCTGTTAAAGTGAAACATTTCCAGTGTATTCGTGAATAACTGAGAACACGATGAAATAAACTGACGTTTCTCTTGCATTATTTAGAAGCTAGCTGCAGGCGCTGACTCAAGCGATCGAAAGAGAAACAGAAGCATATTTTTTATTTCACGTTTGGCAGCTAATTCTTCACAAACACTTTGCACATATTAATCTGGATTAGTTTTTACAGTATCTTTGCAACATAGATCAAGAGTGCAATTAAGTCTTCACTTTAGTTTATTTCTGTTTCGTGTTGTTTTATCCATGAATTCCACTAAGAACTTCAAATCAAATGGCTACTAGCACTATGCGACTTAACTTCTGAGGTCATCAGTCGCCTAGAACTCAGAACTAATTAAACCTAACTAACCTCAGGACATCACACACATCCATGCCCGAGGCAGGATTCGAACCTGCGGTCGTAGCGGTCGCTCGGTTCCAGACTGTAGCGCCTAGAACCGCACGGCCACTCCGGTCGGCTCCACTAAGAACTCTCTTACATTTATTAAGTTTCTTCAAGTGCTTCGTCTGTTACGTTTATCTGTCAAGATATACTGGAGTTAGAATGAAATTATCACTCTACAGGGGAGTGTGCGCTCATATGAATTCGTGGCAGATTAAAACTGTGTGTCGAACCAAGACTCTAACTCGGGACCTAGAGTTCCGGCGTCTTTGTTATAACTTCAACCAGTCTGGATGTAGATTAACTTAAGGTAAATAATTCCTATGTGTATGCAGCTAGCTACTACCTTCATAACAACATCTGACGTTTAGTGCACACAAAGTTAAAAATATTGAGTTTCAGCAGCCATTGGGCTTGTGGTGTCGGTCAAGGTACTCTTAAATTTGCACTGTTATTATCTACAAATGAGGGACAAGTGAAACTCGTGCGTCATGGCAGCAGAGATTCGGAATTAGGTTCTGGAATAATGCTACAGACTGAGTACTTTGTTAAGCCTCTGTGAAGAAACCTACATAGTCTTCTGCACTATGGCTAACGCACAGGACGCATCTTACACAGCGTGAGAGTCTGCATGTTTCTTACGCCTCTCACCGTCCGTCCCTCACTAGTTTCTGTCTGGTTTCATCAATGGTCATTCCAGAAAGTAAGACTGTAATTCCAGGTTCTCGCTATGTGAATTAAATTTTCTGCTTTTGATTTGGACCAGTGAGCAGCTTGGTAGTGGCCAAGAATTATTACCATAGCTTTCGCTCCTCCGTGGAAAAAACTACTCTTCTGTGCACAAAAAGATCACGTGTGCTATCCATTCTTCGAATACGTTATAGGACGAGACCTCTGGAAACCCAGTGTTGGAACACACGTCCGTGGTTCAGATGGTGGAGTTCAGTGTGATACTACCATTACCCCTCTGGCCGCTTTCTTATTACATTCACTAACGGTGCATAAGAAGAAAACATTGGGTGTAAGTCTCCTTATAAGACCGAATATATCTAATTTTGCCATATTCGTGATTTCGAGAGATGTACGTGGGAGGCAATATGATTCGTTTAGAACATACGCTCTCGGAATTATAAAAGTGAGCACAACGCCTCTCTGCTATTCGACTTTGGTGAGTATCTCCGTGATGCTCTCCTGCTGGAAAACACTTCATAGCCATTTATGTAGCCTACTACTAGAGGAGCAGAGGTACTTAGTAGTTGCCAGTCTCTGGAGGCTGCTGAGATGGTCTTACGTACACTAATGGAAGAAATACAAAACCAAGAAAAAGTTTTCAATAAAACATTAAATTTATACCACAAAAGCTGATCTTGACAAATTTACTACTACAATTTAAGATCAACACAGATATAACGCTGTAAAGACCACTTATTTTCAGACAACACTCAAACATGAAGTAAGACGTCTTGAAGATGAATTCATCAAATGAGAAAAGCATTTCACGCATTCAACATACATTATCAGTCAAGCTGTTTGGATCAGAGTTTATGTGTCTTTGATAATAAGTTCTGCAGGACACTGATGGACCTTTTGCGAAGCGATATAATTCTGTACGATTTAAACCGGTGAAATATCAGTCCAACTGGCAGATTCTTAGACACCCATATGTAATGCAGACCCGTCAGTATCAAATGAGGCGCTGAGTACTTTGTTGTCAGTAGAGAAGCAGTAGGGTAAGGTGGTACAGTTTCGATGCAGGTACAATTCCGATCAACATAAGGTTTCGCGCCGTTTGTCAGTCTCGTAGTGTTGGTAGCACTTTCCTTTGTGTGGCGTTGTAGTGTAGCAGGTTTCTATAGCTCCACCTCTCTTTTCCAAGAATGCACCACTTTGCGCTACGTGCTATGTGCTTGGCACAATTCACTATTATTTACTCGTGATTTCACTCACGCCAATAGTACATTTTCGATCAGAAAAATGGTACAATTTCGATACCCTAGAACAATTTCGATCAATGCAGTTTTTTAGTTTAGTCCGTCACGATTAGTTACCACAGACATATTATACACAATTATTGCAAATAAATTCTGTATATTTAAACATTTTACTACGCGATTTTTAAAGCCACCTGTTATTTTCTAGATGCCACGAAAACGAGCAAAAAATAAAAGAAAATCTACAATAAATGGAGTCCAGCTGCATTATATGAGGCAATAAAGAGTGTAACAAGCGGTCATTTGAGCCTTAGAGCTGCTTCAGGATTATATGAGATTCCTTTCATCACTTTACATCGTAAAGTGCAAATTAAAATTAAAATGCAAGCTGGATTAACTCCAACTAGTCCTATAGAAAACAGAATTGGTCATCCAACGGTACTCAGTTCTGAAATGGAAGATGCTTTGGTCCAGAGAGATTTATTTCTAGAACAGCAAGGACTGAGTCTGTCGCCACTCCAGTTAAGAAAAGCTGCATTTCGGTTAGTTGAGAAACATAACTTGAAACGTACATGGAACTTAAAAAGCAAGGTTGCTGAAATCGATTGGCTTAGAGCATTTGTTAAGAGACACACTCACCTTAGCCTGAAAAAAACCGAGGGTCTTTCGAGAGCCAGAGCTGAACGTTTAAATAAAGCAGAAGTAAGTAAATATTTTCAGAATTAAGAAGAAATCTTAAAGGAATATGATTTGTTTGATAAACTAGAGAGTATCTATAATATGGATGAATCCGGCTTTCCTCTTAACAACAGACCCACAAAGATAGTGAGCCGTAAAGGAAAGCGAGAAGTTGTTTCACTAACAAACGTGGAAAGAGGACGAAATGTGACTGTTGCTGCATGCATGAATGCAAGTGGTACGTATTTACCACCAATGGTAAGTTTTAGAGGAGTGAGGAAACGCCCTGAATTTCAAGAGGGCTTACCTCCTGGTTCCATTACGGAGATGAGTGAATCGGGATACATTAATGAAGAACTGTTCATGGTCTGGCTTCGACACTTCAAGAAATACAAACCAATGGGTCGTCTTATTACACTTCTTATTATTGAGAACCATGGCAGCCATTCCGGCTTAGATGCTGTAGAATATTGTCGGGAAAATGGGATAGAACTTTTGGGATTGCCTCCGCGCAGTACACAGGTACTGCAGCCATTAGATATAACTTTCTTAAAGTCCCTAAAGGCTCAGTATCACAGAAACGCAACTGACTGGATTCATCGCAGTCCCAATGAAAGCATTACAAAACAACGATTCTGTACTATTTTCTGTGATGCCTGGAGCAAAACTGCGTCCGTTGGGTGCGCAGTCAAAGAGTTCCAATGTACAGGAATAATTCCCTTTTGCAAAGACATAGTTCCCGAGGAGAAATCTGCACCTCCAACGTTATTCGAGGCTCCTGCTCCTTCAATCTCTGCCAGTCAAGCTACTAACAGCATTATAGGAGAAGATCCGTTATCTTCAAAAGATGTAACTGAAGAACACGGCAAATCCGTAGCGCCAGGATCTAGTACCATTTCTCAGCACGATGCTGTCAAGGACATTTTGCCAAGTCCAAAGAAAAAATTATCGTCTCGGAAGAGGAAAACACAGACATCAGCTAGACTCACTTCAGATGAAAACCTGGAAAACCTCAGCAGCAAGAGAAAACTTTTTCAACAGGGCACAAGGAAAGCAATGAACAAATGCAGCAAGAACAATAAACAGAAATATACGTCTGTGAGTAATGATGAAAGAAGTGTACCAAGCTTCAAATCGCCAGCAAACAACAAGAATAATTTTATATTTTGTTTGTTGAATTATTATAGTTCAGAATCAGTAGCTAAGGGTGACTGGATTCGCTGCCAAAAATGCAATGTTTGGTACCACGAAGTATACGTTGGTGCCCGAGGGAAAAAGTGTTTTTTATGTGGAAGATGCCAGTGATCAAAACCTTACCAGGAAATGATCACAATTGTACCTAGTGTGGTACTTTTTCGATCGATTTTTCTCAATTCTGTAACCTTTTTTGTGTTTATACCAACATTTGTAATTGTCTAATATTTGTGTTATATATTCATTAAACATCCAAGAATAAGTGCCATAGTTAAAATTATTTCTTTTCTCAATATATTTCCAGTTACAATAACATTTGTCCGAAATGATCGCAATTGTACCATCTTACCCTAACAGCAGAATCGGTCGGTAAGGGAAGCTCAGGAAATTCGAACGTGGACTGTTCATTGGATGTCACCTGCGTTACAAATTCTTCAGAACATTTCAGTCCTACTAATGCTGCCCAAGTCGACTGTCGGTGATGTGATTGTGAAGTGAAACACGAAGGAACCTGGAATTATATGAATTCATCGTGTCTGTTTTTTTTTCGGACATGTCCGAAAGAACTAACACCACGCATCCATATAACTGATTCGCCTCGATGGGCAATGAATCCACAACCTTCAGTGCGGATGCACGACATCGTCCGGCCTTTAGCAGGGATCTAAAATTAACGAGCGGATATATGGCGCTTGGGTGGGGAATTTGAGTCGGCCGGGGAACGTGTCGAAATAGCCCGCGCATTTCCGATAAACTCTGTTTCTGGATGGCGCAGTGGTTAACGCAAGTGCCTAGTAAGCAGGATATCCTGGATTCGAGTCCTGGTCTGGTACAAATTTTCACTCGTCGCCGCTGATTCTACATAAAGTCCTGAGACAGCTGATATCATATTATCTCCCTTCCCTTTCATTTCTGTCCCTTCCACCTTCAATTTACATGACCTCAGCTAACCAAAGACCATGCAGACCTACCGGGTGATCAAAAAGTCAGTATAAATTTGAAAACTTAATAAACCACGGAATAATGTAGATAGAGAGGTAAAAATTGATACACATGCTTGGAATGACATAGGGTTTTATTAGAACAAAAGAAAACAAAAAACAAAAAAACGAAGTATTGCTAGACGCCTGAAAGATCTCTTGCGCCCGTCGTTCGGTGATGATCGTGTGGTCAGCTGCCACTTTCGTCATGCTTGGCCTCCCAGGTCCCCAGACCTCAGTCCGTGCGATTATTGGCTTTGGGGTTACCTGAAGTCGCAAGTGTATCGTGATCGACCGACATCTCTAGGGATGCTGAAAGAAAACATCTGACGCCAATGCCTCACCATAACTCCGGACATGCTTTACAGTGCTGTTCACAACATTATTCCTCGACTACAGCTATTGTTGAGGAATGATGGTGGACATACTGAGCATTTCCTGTAAAGAACATCATCTTTGCTTTGTCTTGCTTTGTTATGCTAATTATTGCTATTCTGATCAGATGAAGGCCATCTGTCGGACATTTTTTGAACTTTTGTATTTTTTTGGTTCTAATAAAACCCCATGTCATTTCAAGCATGTGTGTCAATTTGTACCTCTCTATGTACATTATTCCGTGATTTATTCAGTTTTCAAATTTGTACTGACTTTTTGATCACCCGGTATGTACGTACTGACAGACAGGTACCATCGAGGATTGCGGATGGTGGTTGTAAAAATCGTATGAAATCAGCTGAAGGAATCACTCGGGGGTTTAGAAGTGCTACCAACAGTCTAGCTATGACTGTGCATAGGAGTTAAAAAGAATGGGATACAATCAACGAGCAGCTGCTCACAAGCCACAAATTTCTGGAGTCAGTGCTAAGCGATACCTGGGGATGATGCAAAGAGTGATGGCAATGGACAGTAAATGACCGGAAAAAATGATGAATCACGCTGTACCCCATGGCAATTCGATGGAAGGGTTTGGGTTTGGCGAATGCCTGGAGACGGCTACCTGCCATCACGTATAGTCCCAACAATGAGGTATGGAGGAGATGGTGTTAGGTTATAGGGGTATTTTTTGTGGTTAGGCTGTGATCCCCCTATTGAATTTAAGAAAACTCTAGATGATGAAGGTTACGAATACATTTTACGGCACTCTGTACTGAATATTGTAGAGGAACAGTTCGGAGACGATGACTATTTGTATCAGCCTAACAATGCACCATGCCATAAAATAGCATGTGTGAGGCCATGGTTGGTGGACAATAACAGTCTTGAAAGGTACTGGCTGTCCTAAGTCCCAATCTGAGCCCAGTGGAACACTTTTGGGATGAGTCAGAATGTCAACTTCAATCCACAACCCAGCGTCCAAAAATAAAACGTTCTCTGGTTCGGCTCTTGAGGATGAATGGTCTGTCATTTCTCCACAGAAATTCAGAAGCTTCATTGAAACTATACCTAGCAGAGTTCAAGCCATAATGAAGGCGAAGGGTTGACTTAGCTCACACTAATGTCCAAATGCTTTCGATCAGATGGAATGTAATCGTGTCTTGGAGGGATACAACCTGACGTGTGTGCCGGCGGAAGAGAATGATTTTTTCTCAAATACTTCTCAGATGCAGAGTTCCTGTGGAGAACATCTGCTGTTTATAATACCCTATGGTGGACTGATAAGAAGACATCACGTGATCTGCCGAGTTGGTGATGACGTCTGGACGCGATGCAGTATGGGGAGCGTGAGGAAGACCATGAAACCATATACAGGGTGTAAATTTTAAGTTGGCAGACCAGAATAACTCGAAAAATAAGCTTCACACGAAGAAATGTGTAGAATCAAAAGTTGATTATTTTCGAGGGGGACATCTGCTGGTGCTAAAGTTATCCCGCCACCCCAGCCCCCTGGGGGCGAGGCGGGAGGCAAATATTTGGGTCAACGTTTGTAGAACTCTAATTCCTCCTCCAGATATTTGGGTCAACATTTGTAAAACGCTAATTCCTCTCTCTCAAATCCCACCCTATGCGGTGAGAGGGAGAGTTTTAGTTTTAGTGAATCAAAATATACGAAGTAAATAAATATTTTTTATTTATCCGTAACCATTTTCCACACAAAAATGAGAACATGGATTTTCTTGAATTGCAGCGCCAACTACCAAGAACCAAAACAAATGTTTAAGACAAAATGTACGTAGTTTTTTATGTAGAATCTGATTCTGCAATAATAAATGGGGGTTCCCCATTGAAATTTTAAAGTTGCCTCCCACCCCATCCAACAGGGGCTGGGGTGCCGAGATAATTTTAGCACCAGCAGATGTACCCTTGAAAATAATCAACTTTTGATTTTACACATTTTTTCGTGTGAAGCATATTTTTCAAGTTATTTTTGTTTGTCAACTTAAAATTTACACCCTGTATAACCATATAACCAAGGGTGGCTCATAGGTAAAAGTTCTGAGGCAGAGCTGACGCAAAAGGTATGTTAAAATATATTATTCAATAATGTATAACAGAGTTTAAATGAAGGGCTTATTTCAATAGTGGTACAAGTCCATTTTTGTTCATTTTGAGATACAGTGTCCTAAAGTTAAATGAGCGCTGAAAAATCTGCAGTTGAGATACCAGAAATATTCAAGCACATGGCTTCTTGCTAGAGATGAACGTTTCTTTCCGTTTTTTTTGGATCATTAATTTTAGAAGCATTATAGGCAGAAAAGTGGAGGTAATGGACTTGTACCACTACTGAAATAAGCCCTTCAAATCATCAGGGATATTTCGAATATTTTTAAAACGGATTGAAACGACAGTCAACTATTTTAACACTGTAGGGACTGAGTGACATTTTCCAAACTTGTAGTAGGTAGAGGTGCGGTTTCTACGCAGTAGGGGAATGCATGCTCTGCAACGTTCTCTACCGTTGGCCATAAGGTTGATTGCGGTAGATAGTTCCATTTCTCCACCAGCTCAGTTGACAACTACTGGATGGTCATTGGTGCATGTTGTAACCACTCAGGGGTCTACTCGCATTAAGCACTGAAAATGCACGACCGCGCCATCTGTCTTCCATATTAGACAACACGCAGACGAGCGTGAGTAACGGTAGAACCTACGCCAATGACGGGAGATGCACGTTTATGCCATCTGGTAGCCGAATAATCAAACGGCAAATTTATTTACATCTAGGTACCACTAAGCAGCAGTGTGTACTTAGAATCGTAACAAGAAAGGGGGATATTTATCAAAGATGGGCAAATGAGATATATTTGTGTTAATTTATTTAATGTATTTTGTGATGTTGTAACGCGAATTTCTTTGGAAAAATATTATAATTATCTAACAATGTTGCAAACCATATGGAATATGAGAGACAGAGTTTAGTTAAGAATATCACCGTGTAAACGTTTCGGTATTTTTTCTATCACTACGTTTACATGCGACATATCTTCCGGAAGATGAAAACCGAATTTCGGAAACAGTTTTTCCTATATAGAAAGAATCACCTAAAACTTGCACCGTAAACATTGCAGACATTGAAAGTACTATTGATGTGCGGTTTTCACAAAATGGTTTGGTAGTCAGTGGCTCGTACTATTAGTCAATCAACAGATTGTAAGGGACCGATGACCGTAGCAGTCTGGTCCCTTTAATCCCACAAACCAACCAACCAACAGATTGTAATAACACTTGTAAAATGTATTTTTTGTGTAAACATACACTTCTTTAAATGTAACAGCGCCTACTGAGATTAACAAACAATAAGAAGGGCAAATTAGAATATCAGTGATGTTTGCTGCAGGATTCTAGTACTTTACGAGATATTGTGTTCTGAAAGGATCCCACACTGACACATGTACAATACTTGTGGCAGCACACACTAAAGAACAACAAAAGTGCATACGCTGTTTATGAGGATTCTGACCAGTAACGAGACACTTGACCAACACAGGTTGTGTTCAAAATAACCAGCAGGTATGTCCGATCAGGCTGCAGTAATACGTCGTTGCATATCATTGGGTGTAGTTGGTATGTCCTTGCAGACAGCGTCTTTCAGCTTTCCCCATAGAAGAAATTCTACAGGAGTCAACACCGGGAAGCGGCTGGTCAAGGTCCAGTTCCTCTGCGTCCAATCCAACGATTTGGAAAGAATTCGTCAAGACATGCGCAGTGCGCTGACAGCCATCGTGTTGGTACCACAGGTTCCTCCTAGTCTGCAGAAGAACGTCTTGTAGCATCAATGGAAAATGGGCTGTTAGGAGTATTCGATACTTATACACGTTCAGTGTTCTGTTATGAACAACAGGTCTATGAGCTGATGGTTCACTATCCCACACCACACGTTTACACTCCATGGACACTGACGTTCCACCTGACGAAGCCAGCGGAGATTGTCAACAGACCAACAATGCATGTTTCGACCGTTCACCTGGCCGTGGTTGGTAAATGTGGCTTCATCACGAACAAGATACATGGTACGACTGGAGTGCTCTGTCTTAATACAGTACCCATGTACATAAGTTAACACGATTCTCATGAGCGGTTCCCTGCAGCTCTTGACGAAGAGAGATGTCATAGGAATGGGACATATGTCGATGGAGAATGCGTAAGACACTTGCCTGGCTCATGCCACTTCCTTTCTGCATTGGTAAATCCTATTTTATACTCATACCTACTGCTTGGACTGTCACACACTAACTGACTAGCAAGTCGCAAGTCACATCTTGTAAACGACTCGCATTAGAACCCTGCAACAAATGCCAGTGACAATCTAATTTACCCTAATTTTAGTCTGTTAATCTCGAAAGGCATTCTCCCATCTAACAACGTGTATGTTTACATAAGAAATACACCTTATACTGGGCATCGTTGTGATAACCTCCGTCACATATGCGTCTAGTCAAGAGGAGGATTGAGAAGCGTTTAGGGCGGGGGGAGGGGGATGGGGAGGGGGAGATGAAAGACGACAGTCTCATCGTGTGACACGTCCACGGTAGCATTGTAGTGAAAGTTGATGCCAATGTGACATAATACATCTGCCTCACACCTCATATGAACTATGAGTTCCGGTTTGTTTTTCGCATCTACATCTACATGGATACTCTGCAAATCACATTTAAGTGCCTGACAGAGGGTTCATCGGACCACCTTCACAATTCTCTGTTATTCCAATCTCGTATAGGGCGCGGAAAGAACGAACACCTATATCTTTCCGTATGAGCTCTGATTTCCCTTATTTTATCGTGGTGAACGTTTCTCCCTATGTGGGTCGGTGTCAAGAAAATATTTTCGCATTCGGAGGAGAAAGTTGGTGATTGGAATTTCGTGAGAATATTCCGTCGCGAAGAAAAACGCCTTTCTTTTAATGATGTCCAGCCCAAATCCTGTAATATTTCCGTGACACTCTCTTCCATATTTCGCGATAATACAAAAAGTGCTGCCCTTCTTTGAAACTGTTCGATGTATTCCGTCAATCCTATCTGGTAAAGATCCCACACCGCGCAGCACTATTCTAAAAGAGGACGGACAAGCGTAGTGTAGGCAGTCTCCTTAGCAGACCTGTTACATTTTCCAAGTGTCCTGCCAATAAAAAACAGTCTTTGGTTAGCCTTCCCCACAACATTTCTTAAGTGTTCCTTCCAATTTAAGTTGTTCGTAATTGTAATACCTAGGTATTTAGTTGAATTTAGGCTTTTAGATTAGACTGATTTATCGTGTAACCGAAGTTTAACGAATTCCTTTTAGCACTCATGTGGATGACCTCACACTTTTGGTTATTTAGGGTCAACTGCCGATTTTCGCACCATTCAGATATCTTTCCAGAATCGTTTTGCAATTTGTTCTGATCTTCTGATGACTTTATTAGTCGATAAACGACAGCGTCATCTGCAAACAACGTAAGACGGCTTCTCAGATTGTCTCCCAAATCGTTCATATAGAAAAGGACACTAGAGGGCCTATAACACTACCTTGGGGAACGCCAGAAATCACTTATGTTTTAGTCGATGACTTTCCGTCAGTTACTACGAACTGTGACGTCTCTGACAGGAAATCACAAATCCAGTCACATAACTGAGACGATATTTCACAAGCACGCAATTTCTCTACAAGCCGCTTGTGTGGTACAGCGTCAAAAGCCTTCCGGAAATCCAGAAATGTCTCGACACCTTGCTGTTTGAAGCATCGTCCAACCCATGGTTGACGTTGCAGGGTGCCGCGTTTTTGCAACATTACAGAGGAAGGCTGTAGGCACCTTTTAACAAATTTTCACACTTCTGCGTCGGAATGGGGGGAAACGACGGAGTTTCAAAGACGTGACCCTATAATTCTTTTGCACAGTATATATTAGGGTGGTTGTTTGTTAATAAATTGCTCCTATTTCTGAAGGCTTATTCAGTCACTGAAACTCTTCTTTTAATATACATTGTACTTCTTCTGGCGTCTGTTATTTGTACTTTCCTAGTAGCAAAATCCATTTACTTAAACTAGTAATGTGTTTCTCACCTTAATGTCTGTCCTTACTTGTCTGTTCGATTTATCTAACATCATTACTTTAATCTTACTCATGTTTGTTTTTAAGTTTGTGGTTGTCAAAGGCAACAACCAAATTTTTAACACATCCAGTGATAACCCTAAATATTATGGCTACCTACTTAACAGCGGTCGGTCCACCTTTGGAACGGAGTGCAGCAGTGACTGAGCGTCACATGGATTCCTTGGTATTTGTCCGGATGTACGAGGGCTATTCGGAAAGTGAGGAACGATCTGTCGCGAAATGGAAACCACTGTGAAAATCCGGCGAGAATTTTCACAGACGTTTTGGGCAGTGTCTCTAGTATGCCCGTCGATCGCATCAAGACGTTGTTTTCAGTTGTGAGAGCACTGTGATCTAATATAGGTACCTAGAACAACAATGTCTCCCGCCAAGTAGGAGGACATGCTGAGAGGCTTCGCCTTAATGAATGCAGCCCACCTAACACAACTGCCACGCACTTCCTTCTTCATGGAAATTGTCAGCCGCACTCTGCAGGGGCAGTGAAGAAGCTCCTGCAGCCTTTTCGATGGGAAGTGTTCGATCACTCACAACACAGCCCTAATTGGCACGTCCTGAGTATTAACTCTGTTCACATGAAACGCTGGATACGATGACAACACTTGGGCGCAGGCTACGTGCTATAGACCAGCGTAGAGAATTATCAGAAAGCACAGGCGGCTGCCTTCTATGACGATGATGTTGGAAATTTGGTGTAACACTCAGGCAAATGTCGAAGTCGGAGCGGCGACTATGTAGAGAAGTATCTGGAAGGTGTACCTAAATGTGCAAAGAAAACAGTTTTGATTTTCACTGTGGTTTCCATTTCGCGACCTATGGTTCCTTACTTTCCGAACAACCCTCGCATATGGCACCAGTGTTTCGGACAGATCAAGCAGTTCCCGTAATTCACGGGCTCTTCGTTTACTGGTGCGGAGCTGGCACACGATAGTGTCCCAGATGAGTTTCATCGAGTTCATATCAGTCTATTTTTATGGCCAACACATCAGTGTGTGTTCATTATCATTCCCCTCAAGGTTGTCAATGTGCTGCATGAAAGTTATCCTACTGCTAGCTGCTATCGCTGTCGAGGAGGACATCAAGCGTGAAGGGATGGAGGTGGTCACAGAGTCCACACCTGCCATTGTGACTTCGATTAGTACGATAGATCCCACGGAAGCCCAGGTGAATAACCCTATAGCATAGTATAGGCCCCATCAGCGTGCGCCTGTGACCCAGTGGTGCAACAAGAAATGTGAATCATACGACCAGGCGCAATTTTTCCATTCATCCTCAGTCCAATCTCGATTAACCTGTACACAGTGCCATCGTAATTGATAATGTCAGTGGGTCGACATGGGAACATGTGGTTATCATCTGCATTTGAGTCCCATGGACAACAACGTGCGCTGAACGGTATACTCTGGTATACTCTGAAACACTCGTGCGTGCACCAGGACTGTAATCTGTCGGCATATCTGCGACAGGTCGCTGCCTATCCTGCATTACAGAGGGCCTCCGACCTCCACGTTTCGTTGTAGCGATGCAAGGGGTACCAAATTTGTCATAAAAGTCCGTAAATTACTCAACTGATAGCATTTTTCAGTTCAGGTATTTCGTTCATTCCAAGCAAGTATCAATTCGCGACGTCATCGTCCAGACACGAGTTGACAGTAATCTGAATCCGTTTTAGCAGACTAATAGTTTCTTTCATGGGACAAAATTCTATTGATTATGAAATACAAGTTCTTGAAGTTTATTTAGAATAGGAAATGTTTAATTAGTAAGTGTATGCCATAATTTATCTGTTTAATATAAAAGTGTTTTGATTTTTGTATGCACGTAAAAAGTGTGAACTTATGAGCGGCTTTTACTCTTAGACGAGTTACCTCTTAGAGTGCTAAAAGTGCGCGTATACAGTTCGCTGACCAGTGCGGTGAATTTCGTTTTGTGATTTTGAGCCGAATAGAGACAAATCCAGTTTCATTTAGACTTTATGCGAGATGGACACATCACGTTATTACAAAAAGTCGTTTAGCCCATCAGGTAAAATTGAAACCTGCGCCCTCGATTTGAAACACCTTACACGTAAGCGCGTGATTGAGTTTTCCATTAAATCGCGTATAATAATTGCAAACGTGCTTGGACTTAATGCACGAAGTTTGAAATTACTTTTCGAAACAAATACTAATTTTTGATAAAAATGAACCGACAATTTATTCTAAATATCGAGGTTCTGTCTTAATTAGGACACATGTCACCTTGTTGATCACGTTGCTGAGCAACAGTGTAATGCAAATTAAAAAAAAATGGTTCAAATGGCTCTGAGCACTATGGGACTTAACATATATGGTCATCACTCCCCTAGAACTTAGAACTACTTAAACCTAACTAACCTAAGGACATCACACAACGCCCAGTCATTACGAGGCAGAGAAAATCCCTGACCCCGCCGGGAATCGAACCCGGGAACCCGGGCGTGGGAAACGAGAACGCTACCGCACGACCACGAGCTGCGGACAGTGTAATGCAAATCAATTCATTCATTAGAACGATTTGCGACGTAATAAGTCCCATTACACATACAAACTGTTACACGGAATTTGCTGATCGAGTGAGAGTACGACAGTGTTCTTTTTCAGAAATGCAAATAAACCAGAGGTTTTAAAACTTAAATTATGAACTGTTGTGTAACTTTATTATATTGCATTTCACTGACGAACACTATTCTTATTGGTAAATGAACATTAATTGCAAGTAGATTTTGAATACTCACCAACACTGCCAAGCAGCAGTTCACACCACAACCAGTAATAAATGCCAAATAACTGAAAGTGCATTACTTCATTAAAACAGAGCAATCAGCTTCCAATTCTAGGGTAAACGGTACCAGGTGGAATTATTAAAATCTTGTGGAAGTGTAATAAGGTTTATGTGAATACTTCTATCATACATCATTATTTCACATTAACTGGACAGATTATTAGTCGGAAACGAATTCACCCACAATAGATTGTCCCACGCCACTACTAAACTTTTATCGTGACTCTTCACAAGAGATCTCAAGAAGCCGGGATCAAGAAACAAGAAAAGAAGATACATAGGTATATCGTGATGAGGCTTTTATGTCTAACACCTCGTCGCACACTCGTTGTTTCACTGTCCTTCAACCGCTTTTCATAAATGAAAAATTGGAAAATTGTGGTAAGGTCTTATGGGACCGCCGGCTGGTGTGGCCGTGCGGTTAAAGGCCCTTCAGTCTGGAACCGCGTGTTCACTACGGTCGCAGGTTCGAATCCTGCCTCCGGCATGGATGTGAGTGATGTCCTTAGGTTAGTTAGGTTTAATTAGTTCTAAGTTCTAGGCGACTGATGACCTCAGAAGTTGAGTCGCATAGTGCTCAGAGCCATCTTATGGGACCAAACTGCTGAGGTCATCGGTCACTAAGCCTACACACAACTTAATCTAGCTTAAACTAACTTTCGCTGTGGACAACATACACACACACACCCATGCCCTAGGGAAGGTGCAAGGCACCTCAGACCGCGCGGCTACACCGAGCTGCTTTTCATAGATGCTTAAGACTGTAGCACACTAGCAGCCGACCAGGTTCATCCTTTCCGAAACGCCCGTTCTCAGGCACCGTGTCACAACAATCTTCCGTTTGTCATAGTTGCTTATGTTAGTGGATTTCTTCCTTTGCTAGAATGAATCTCCATAGGTCTCTGCTCGGCTCACTTATACCGGAGCGAGCAGTACTACATGCAGTGTGGTTCAGCGTATCGTGTCGCTGGCTGGTGTGATGCGAGTCACCAGTTCGCACTGGAGCACCTGCAATTATTTGTCATTTAATATTTATCACTTCTGAAAGGTTTTCGAAATTTTTGTGTTGGTTATGTTGCATATTCTGAAATATTCGATGTTTTGGGCACATACTTGTTATTTAGTGTTTGGTTTTTCTATATCGGTTAGAATTATATTTTTCTCAACCTAATTGGTTCTTTTATGAGATTGAGTATTGTTCACGTCATCCATGATTTCGTCCGCCTTACTTCCTTCTTCCATATTCCGTTCTCCTTCACTCACATGTCTTCTTATTTCCCCCAGTTTACAGCTCCCTGAAGTATCTTGTCTGTTTCCGTTCTAAATTTCTCAGCTGTGTCTTCATTCTTTAGACCTTCTGTACACCACTTCGACCCAGTTGTACTCTGTTGCTTTTTAAAATTAGTATCTACTTGAGTATCACTATTATGTGACCATTGTCAGTGTTAGACCTGTGTAGAGATTACTATAATTTATTTGATTTCTTTATCTTTGCCTGAGAAGTATATAATCTATTTGTCATCTAGTGGCGTCTCCTGGTGCTTTCCATGTTGTATTAAGAGCTTTAAACCATGTATTAGTTTGTACCATTTCATAGTGTTCCGTAGCGGAGCGAGCCAAAAAAGGAACCATTGCCTTAAACGCGCTGCTTGCCATAACTAGCTGGCGCTGCGTTTCGGCAACCAGCCTGCCTCAGTACACTTAGCACAACCGTTTGGTCAATGAGCAACAGCATTATCGTAGTCTGAGATGGCTCGGAGGCGTTGCAGCAAATGGTGAGTGTGAGAGACACCTAGGGACCCGCTCATCAACAAGCCAGCCCGTACACTTATAGCCAGAGTGAGGATCGAATCAGAGAGTCATCGAGTCGGTGTCCTCTGTAGGGTGGTCTTCCGCCGTTAGGCCACCATCGCACAACCGCCATCCTGACTGGATCACCTGTCTGAGGCTCCAACTGCAGCACCGATGGGACAGCCACTGAACACCGGGCGTCTGCTGACACCAGACGTCGCTAGCCAGGCGCCGAGGCCGGATTTGCATCCCAGATACTCTTCTGTCACTCACCACAACTGGGCAGGTCCACCAGACACCTTGCTAGCAGGATAGCCGGCCGAGATTACCACGCCATCACCTGACACAATGCAGAAACCACCGCCCTGGAATGCATATACCGCGAGCTCCCTCCGCTCCCGAACCGCACTGGGCGTAGCACCTGCAGACGTCTTCACGAGTATACATCGGGAACTGTGTTCCATGGGTTCGACGACGACCACCATATGCCCGCCTGATTTGGACACGAGTGTGCTGTAATACGGTAAACTGTTGGGAAATAAATGAAGGTTTCAAATGTCTTCGAGCTAACTTAGCCTGCCCACCTCACCATTAAAAGTGGTGTCAAAAGTACAATGGTGATCTGATGCACTCAGCAACGAAAGAAAACAATGGCAACAGCAGTCAAACAGTCGTGTTCAACACAGTGATACAAGTGCGTGCCGAATTTAAACTTATGTGTTGGCCTGTATGGTATTTCCTTTCCTTTTTCTATACTTGGTGATATTTTTATTTTGTGCTCCTTGGAACTGGTTGAAAAGATGTCACCTAAGGATATAATGCAACACTTTTCTTGATCAGATTGCACAAATGCTAGAATTAGATAGGGAACTGGAAAGGTAGCGTGAAGAGAGAAGGGAAAGTTGCTCTTCTAACTTGTCCCTACCTGTCCTAGATACCAGCAGAGCCTGGTTAGTAGCTCCTTGGGATGATATTTCGACTTTTGTATATAATTTACTTACAGTTGTAAAGTTGGAGGGATGGAATGACGATCGGTTATTAAGTATGATTCGGTTAAATTGACAAGGAATGCGAGGGTATATGTCATGTGCCATGATAAGTCATGAAATGCTCGATCACTCAAGGACCAGCAGGAAGGACTGGTGAAACGGTATAGGAGAAAAGGTACCTCTAGGAATTATAGAGAGCAGCTCAGTAGTTTAACTCAAAGGGAAGGACACTCCGCGGAAAGTTTCGTTGTCCGAATTAGGAAGTTAAACATTAATGATTTTGAGTTGGCGGATAACGACAACGTCAACAAGGCCATTCTTCAAGACGTAGAGCAGAGGGTTCCAGACGCATTCTTGCGGGGTTTGCCGGCTTAAGTTTCTCCTAAAGTACCACTAGAATTTACAGAGTCTTTAAACGAAGCTGTGGCGACTTTGACAGTTTTAGTAGGAATAGATGTGGTAACCGGAACAAGGGAAAATAAGGTAGATTTAGTGTAGAAATCGTATGCTATCGATGTCGCTATCCTGGCCACATTCGGCAAAACTGTAGAAAACATCATTGTGAAAGGTATAAGCGAAGTGGGCTGTCAGTACAGATTTCCACAGGCACAGGCAGGGTGGTCGAAAAAAATGGCTCTGAGCACTATGGGACTCAACTGCTGTGGTCATAAGTCCCCTAGAACTTAGAACTACGTAAACCTAACTAACCTAAGGACAGCACACAACACCCAGCCTCACGAGGCAGAGAAAATCCCTGACCCCGCCGGGAATCGAACCCGGGAACCCGGGCGTGGGAAGCGAGAACGCAACCGCACGACCACGAGATGCGGTCAAGGGTGGTCGCTGGTTGGACCCCGCACCCAGGCGGTAAGTAAGAAAGGGAATGTCGTGACCATTGTGCAGTGTTCCTAATAAATGTGAGCACTGGTTCCTGTGTGCGGAACCAGTGACAGATTCGTTTTTGACTGGCTATGTAAGAGGTAGAGTGCATAAATTTTTTACTGGATACTGGATTGCTGGTATTCGTAGCAAGTCAGGGGTAATTGGTTTAAGGTATTTAAGCCTGCCTCAGTGTAGATGAAGTGGCATAGATGCGGTAGTATTCATTCGCCCGATTTGTCATACATTAACTTTAGAGTGGGAGGCAAAAACTACCGGACTGGCTTGGAAGTACTTTCTTTAGTTAACAATAGCTACGTTTCATACTTGTAATAAATTTTCTGAGTAAACATCACGCCAAAATCGATCTGGAACGGCGCATAGGAACGCGGGACGGGGGTTTTTAATGCCGGAAAAACCGAAATGCCACAAGGTATACCAGATGTCGGTGAAACCACCTAAACTGCATGAACGGTCTCTTATAACCTCTTCTATAATGCCGCAAGTGGCAGGAGAGCTAGCTTGAGTATATGCAAGAACAGGTTGTCAGTTAATGCATTTCCGGAAAAAATGAGAGTCACCCAGACGGAGTGGTAGAAATGAAATTAAATTTCATGCGTTGGGAGATGTGTCCGCCGCCGCCGCCGACAGTGGCAGCACAGGAAAAATACCCAGGTATAAAATGAAAATGAAGTGTATTGTAACACACACATAAACATTCTTCTCTGACAAAAGTTAGTTTGAACACAATAATTGGGAACAAGTCACATCTTGAATATTGAGAGAAGTAATTATATCTGAATCCCGAAGGCCTGAAAATGTCACAGGAAATTGAAATCCAAAGTCCAAACACTCAGAGTGCTTCAATCAAGAACGAGCAGAAGTTAAAGTACCGAGAGAACGAGAAAAAGTTGAATCCCGAAGGGACACCTAAAAGTTCAAGTCCCGCATATTGCAGATAAAAAACGAAGACAAATATTACAAAGTCCAGTTGCTGGTCAGAGAGTCTCAGGTTGCGAAACTTCGTTGTAGAGGCTATGAACGGTGCAGATCCATAGCTGAAAGCTCCTGGAGGCTAAAGTCGTAGTGGAGGGCGTCATCATCGTAACAGCGGCTCCGGAATGATATGCTGATTGTGGGGATGCTTTCGTAATTGGTGTCTGGCCCAGGAAACTCAGTTGTAATGAATTGCCAACGGTCTAATCATTATGGTTAGATAAGAACATATGTTCAATGAACTGTGATTTCGAAACTGAAAAAAAACCACTTTCAGTCGAAAGTGAGCACTTTGTAATACTTTATTACATTAATGATTCTGTTTATTTAGTTATTTATATTCCAGTTAACCCTTATTTGTATGACACCTTGTCATGGAACATGGCCTTACATATCCGGGAGTGATTAAACGAGAAGTTTCTTGATCTGTGCAGTGAAAAATTTCCAAATGTTCATTACTAAGATTCCCACACTTAATACAAAATTTTCACTGCCTACACAATGAGCAAGACGTATTTGGGGGAAGTAATATGCTGCCCGACTCTTCTTGGAACGACTCTGTTATAATGCCTGCTACTTGAGTTTGTTGAGAATGTCCGTAACACTTTTTGCGTTTTTTGAACTAACTCGAGGCGAAACCACCGGTCTTCGTCGTATCTTCTCACACTCTTCTATTAATAGAACCCGATAAGGATCCTCGACTGACAAACAGTATTCGTGACTCCATAGAACGAATGTTTTGTTAGCCACTTATCTAGTGGACGAATTGCATTTCTTTACGATTCTCTCAATGAACTTCAGCCTGGCATCGGTTTTTCGCGCTACTCGGTTTCTATGGGGTTTCCACTTTAGGTAGCTCTAGACGGTTATATCTAGATGTTTTACCACTGTTATCGTTTTCATTGATTTATCCAGAATAGTTTAATATAACAATAATTTGTCTTTCCGGCTATTAAAGCACTATATGTTAAATTTATTTACGTTGAGGGACAACTGCCATTCCGTACATCAAGTCTCGATGCTCTACAGAAATTCCTGCATTTCGCTACAATTTCCTGGAATTGCAATTTTGTTATGGACAACAGGATCGTCCCTGAATATCCACATGGATTTTCCGATGCTGCCCAGCAGGTCGTTTGTATATGACTGGAGCCGTAACGACCCTAACAACACTCTCTTGTGGTACCCGAAAGTTACTTTTACATGTTTCGTTTTTATTCTTATAGAATTTAAGAGTTACGTTCTATACGTTAAGAGGTGTTGAATCTAGTCACAAAGATGGTCCGATAACACTTAAGCCCGTATTTTGTTCACGAAGTGCCAGCGCGAAACAGTATCGAATGCCTTCAGAAAGGCAAGGAACACAATGTCAACCTTGACGCCGCTATCTACTGACCTCTGGATCTCATAGATGTAAAGAGATAGATGAATTCCACGAGATCTCTGTTTGAAAATCCAATTCTCCTACAGAGGAGAACTTCGTTCTCCAAAAGGATCATAATACTCGAGCATAAAACCTGTTCCATAATGGCGCAACAGATCAACGTCAGTGATATAGGTCTACAATTATATGCCATAAAAGATAATCTACAGGACTACTTCGACCACGGTGCACTGCAGCGGACGCTGAGATGCCCGCAGTGTCTATTTGATGTCATCCGCAGCGGGCGGGATTTGTAGTAAGGAAAGCATTACGTCAGCTTCCATTGTCCGGAAATCACAATTATCGCAGACTGCTGCGGACACTGAACGACTTCGCTGATATGTTGAATGGTAAAATATTATCCCATTTCATCCTGTCACACAATGATGGCAGCGTACGTGTTAGACGCCACCGTACTGACAGCAGTGCAGAACACAGGATCGCTGAGCGGATGGAGTGCTTTGGGGTACCATTAAAACGAAAATACGATCTGGATTTCTATATATTGATAACGAACTGAACGCAAGCCACTGCATCAGAGGGCTTTAGAGCTAAAAATTGCTGTACTACGTTTCAGCGGGACACTGCCCACCCATATGTCATTATGGATGTGCACTTTCACCTGACATTTGGCCCCATGTTCCGAATGTGGTTGACGGCAACCTGTTGGTTGTTGTTTCCTCATGGACTCGCATACAATCCGCTTGGATAAAGAGTCTCCATAACCATATCCGTATCCTCTTCAGTTATTCCTCATGAAGCTTAGAGACGATAATAGTAACACGTGGAGCCTTTATAAACTATCTGATCAATAGTATCCAGACACAAAATAGTGTACATTAATATGGAGTCGACTTTACACTGAAATGAACTATTACGAAATGCAAGCAAATTACTGCAATTATCTTTTCAGCAGAAAGTTAAGTGCAAAACTGAGTGATAGGTCAACATTTTAGTGATGACTTACGCGTTTATTACTTTTCTTTAAGACGAAAATAGTTTTCATTGTGGTAAGAATAACAGCAGACGCTCATCGACTACCATGTTGTTGACAAACATTACAGAATAGTAGCAGCTCTAAGTTACGAAAACTGACAGTGGTTGGGAGAGCTGCTTGCTGACCCCACGTCCCTTCACACTGCATCCAGTGACTATGGGAGGAGGATGACACGGTGGTCGGTCGGTGTCGATGGGCCCGCCAAGGCCTGTGGACGGAATTTACGTTTAGGTTCACGTAATGAACGGCACCTTGCTCTAAATATAGAAAAATGTAAGTTAATACAGATGAGTTGGAAGAACAACCCTGTTATGTTCGAATACAATATTAGTGGTGTGCTGCCCGACACAGTCACCCCGATTAAATATCTAGGCCAGGGGCGGGCAAACGTTGCACGCGGCTCACGAGCGCACAGCGCTGCACGTGTGCTGCTCGCGTGCAGGCGTCGACCGGGGCTGTAGTGACAGCCGACAGGTTGCGGCAGTGTAGTGCCAGGCTAAGCTGCGGACGTTGATGCGAAGCGAGCACTATGTAGTGAACGTTGTATTTCAAGAAACGGAGAAGTGGAGATTTGCTATCTTTTAAAAAGTAATGGGAGAATCATTTTTTCTTTGTGCAAACACGTGAAAATTCGAAATGTTTAATATGTGGCAGTATTCTCGCTGGTCAACGGAAGTTTAATATTGGAGGCCATTATAATAAATTTCACAAGGACGAGTACAATTTATTGTCGGATTCTGAGCGGATGGGGAACTGACTGAGCTTAAGAAGAGCGATCTGACGATACCAGATGAATCTGTCGTAGTTGGCCGGCCGGAGTGGCCGAGCGGTTCTAGGCACTACAGTCTGGAACCGCGCGACCGATATGGTCGCAGGTTCGAATCCTGCCTCGGGTATGGATGTGTGTGATGTCCTTAGGTTAGTTAGGTTTAAGTAGTTCTAAGTTCTAGGGGACTGAACGACCACAGCAGTTAAGTCCCATAGTGCTCAGAGCCATTTGAATTTGTCGTAGTTGCTGTTGTCACGAGAGATCTGCGACATTCTCTCGTCATGTCTCCCATCTAATTGATTTAACATTCTATGGAGCACTGTTTCCAAGTTTTCAGGAGGACAACAATAATAGCCCAGCGGTATGTGCAAGTTATAAGACTGCGCTTAATATAGCGAGAGCTGGAAAACCATTTGCTGAATTAATAAGTCTCGGTTAAGAGCAAACATCAGTGATGAAAATTTACGTAACTGTTTGTGTTTGTCTGTATGTAGAAATTTTGTTCCAGATATTAAACGTATTGTAAACTCCACCTGTGATAATTAAATAAAACGTATCGTGGGTAATAGGTACTCTTTCAAACCATGATTTCTTTCAAGCACTCCTACTAACCTTATTCATTCACTCAATAAAGCAAGCTAGGAAACAAAACGCATTACAGAGGAAGGAGCGAACAGAAGGTATGGTGGGGATGGGAGATAAGCGGGTGGCCAGCTTGCCCCTGTGTGCACGCGGAACACCTGTTAACTGCACGCGTGCAAGTGCACCGCACATGTGCAGGATTCCTGCCCGCCCCTGATCTAGGCGATATCAAATTGAACGAGTACGTAAAGGCGATAGTCGAGAAGGTGAATGATCGAATTCGGTTTATTGGGAGAGTTTTAGGAAAGTGTAACTCATATGCAAAGGAGACGGCGCGTAGAACACTTGTACGACCCATTTTGTACTACTGCTTGTGTATTCTGAATCCCCACCAGGTCGGGATAAAGAAAGACATCGAAGCAATTAGAGACATGCTGCTAGATTTGTTAGCAGTAGGTTCGACCAATACGCGAGTGTTACGGAGATGCTTTGTTAATTCAGATGGGAATTCCTAGAGGGAATACTACGTTTTTTTCACGAAACACTATTGAGAAAATTAGGCATTTGCTACTGACGGAAGAAGAATTATGCTGACGCCAATGTAAATTTCGCAGAAACAGCGAAGAGAAGGTAACAGAAATTAGGCTTCGTTCGAAGTCATATAGACATTTGTTTCTCCTTCGCTCCATTTGATACTGGAACAGGAAAGGAAACGACTAGTAGTAGTAACAAGGTACCCTCTGCCATACATGACCTCAGATGTTAAGTCTAATAGTGCTCAGAGCCATTTGAACCATTTTTTGATATCTTGTTATTGGTTAAGCTTTGTATCTGCAAATCTTTAGTTCATTGCATTTTATCACAGTGAAAGACATTCAGATTTAAAGAAAAGGATAGCTCTGTGGCTATGTGGTAAAGTGCCAATCTGCAGACGTGAATGTCTAGTGTACAGTCGCTAGTTAATTATAACGCTTTTATTTGTCACTTATCACTTTCTTCGTCTCCGGCAGTGTTTGTTAATGTGAAAAATTCCGACTTAATCGTGATTCGGTGTTAATTTTTACCTGTAGGTCTGCCTATAATTTTCAAGGCAAGTAGTTTCATAGGTCGAAGGAAGGCAAGGACATGTAATCTCCAACAGGACCATGTCTAGTAAGGCACTGTGGTGTTCAAACCAACCTTCGGGTTTTTGCGAGTTCTTTGTCAGATAATCATTGTGTTATTTCCGTTAGTCCAGTTTTAGAATTCTTCGAATGGCTCTAAGCACTGTGGCACTTGACATCTGAGGTTATCAGTCCGCTAGATTTAGACCTAGATTTAGAACTACTTGAACCTAACTAACCTAAGGACATCACACACATCCATGCCCGAGGCAGGATTCGAACCTGCAGCCGTAGCAGCCGCGTGGTTCCGGACTGAAGGGCCTAGAACCACTCGACCACAGCGGCCGGCTTTAGAATTCTTTTAATTCATTGTGGTATTCCTGCTATCGAATTTGTTATATAATGATCATTGTTTATT
The DNA here is from genome assembly GCF_023864275.1 of Schistocerca cancellata. Lineage (NCBI taxonomy): Eukaryota > Metazoa > Arthropoda > Insecta > Orthoptera > Acrididae > Schistocerca > Schistocerca cancellata. The sequence continues at coordinate 656,025,666 of NC_064629.1, read as the reverse complement.
TATTTCTCTTTACCCTTTTACTTCATTAACTAGCTAATTCAGGATAAGATTTTTTCGGAAAGTCTTAATTTTAGAAGTTTTTCCATAATCTATTGTTTGAACAAAACTTATGTGTCAGGGCCTCTCGGTTTCTCGTCCCACTTGTTATAATTTTCCACCGAAATTATCTTTAGTTCTTTCATATTTTATAATAGAGGCTTCGTGCCTATTATACACATGTTGCGACAAATGAAAATCTTGGTTACATGAGAACTGCGTACACCGGGTTACACCTCATTACGTTGCCATGGGAACTGCGGACCGAGCAGGCTTATCGGCTCATCGACTAATCCGACGATCGCCCCTCGACTCTCGCTGTCGAAAATAGCGAACTGCGGAGAGTCATGGAAGCAACCATAGATTCCCTGGATAGCGAACAATTCCATCGGCTACTTGTAGTGGATGAAGAGTGGCGATATCGAAACTCCCACACAGGAAGACGAAAGCCGCATTCGGTACAATATACGAGGCTATTCGGAAAGTATGTTCCGATCGATCGCGAAATGGAAACTACTGTGAAAGTCAAAAATGTTTTATTTGCAATAGTAAGCTACACCTTACAGCTACTTTTCTACACTCCGCCGCTCCGACATAGACCTTTGTCGTAGTGATGTACCAACTTCCCGATACCCTCGTCATAGAAGGCAGCTGCTTGTGCTTTCCACCAATTCTCTACGCCCGTCTACAGTTCGTTGTCTGTGCCAAGACGTTGCCTTCATAGCCTTCGGTTCGTGTGAGCAGAGATGAAACTCAGGACGAGCCAATTACGGCTGTGTTGTGGGTGATAAAACACTTCCCATCGAAAAGGCTGCAGCAGCATCTTCACTGCCCCTGCAGAGTGCAGCCGATAACTGTCCTGAAGAACGAAACGCATGACAGTTATGTTATATGGGCTGCATAATATCAGGCGAAATCTCCCACTAGGCCCTCATACTTGGAGGGAGACGCTATTGTTCTCGGCATCTTTATGTTCTCGCTGAGGGTCAGAACCGAAAAATGCGACGTACCGCGATCGACGCGCGTAGTGCAGACGCGTTTGTGCAAAACTTCATTGGATTTTCGCAGTGGTTTCCATTTCGCGACCGATCGAAACTTATTTTCCGAATAGGCCTTGTACATTGTGTACGATATGCAGTCCACCCAAAATTTTCCCGTAGCAAAAAAGAAACGCACGACAATATTAAGCTCCACACCCTGAAGACGAGTCGCGACAAACACCTTTTGATGACGAACGTCGATGTGAACAACTTATTCTGTTTTCAACACCTACTAATTTGAAGGTACTGAGTGAGGTGTCGCAGATACACTCCTGGAAATTGAAATAAGAACACCGTGAATTCATTGTCCCAGGAAGGGGAAACTTTATTGACACATTCCTGGGGTCGGATACATCACATGATCACACTGACAGAACCACAGGCACATAGACACAGGCAACAGAGCATGCACAATGTCGGCACTAGTACAGTGTATATCCACCTTTCGCAGCAATGCAGGCTGCTATTCTCCCATGGAGACGATCGTAGAGATGCTGGATGTAGTCCTGTGGAACGGCTTGCCATGCCATTTCCACCTGGCGCCTCAGTTGGACCAGCGTTCGTGCTGGACGTGCAGACCGCGTGAGACGACGCTTCATCCAGTCCCAAACATGCTCAATGGGGGACAGATCCGGAGATCTTGCTGGCCAGGGTAGTTGACTTACACCTTCTAGAGCACGTTGGGTGGCACGGGACACATGCGGACGTGCATTGTCCTATTGGAACAGCAAGTTCCCTTGCCGGTCTAGGAATGGTAGAACGATGGGTTCGATGACGGTTTGGATGTACCGTGCACTATTCAGTGTCCCCTCGACGATCACCAGTGGTGTACGGCCAGTGTAGGAGATCGCTCCCCACACCATGATGCCGGGTGTTGGCCCTGTGTGCCTCGGTCGTATGCAGTCCTGATTGTGGCGCTCACCTGCACGGCGCCAAACACGCATACGACCATCATTGGCACCAAGGCAGAAGCGACTCTCATCGCTGAAGACGACACGTCTCCATTCGTCCCTCCATTCACGCCTGTCGCGACACCACTGGAGGCGGGCTGCACGATGTTGGGGCGTGAGCGGAAGACGGCCTAACGGTGTGCGGGACCGTAGCCCAGCTTCATGGAGACGGTTGCGAATGGTCCTCGCCGATACCCCAGGAGCAACAGTGTCCCTAATTTGCTGGGAAGTGGCGGTGCGGTCCCCTACGGCACTGCGTAGGATCCTACGGTCTTGGCGTGCATCCGTGCGTCGCTGCGGTCCGGTCCCAGGTCGACGGGCACGTGCACCTTCCGCCGCCCACTGGCGACAACATCGATGTACTGTGGAGACCTCACGCCCCACGTGTTGAGCAATTCGGCGGTACGTCCACCCGGCCTCCCGCATGCCCACTATACGCCCTCGCTCAAAGTCCGTCAACTGCACATACGGTTCACGTCCACGCTGTCGCGGCATGCTACCAGTGTTGAAGACTGCGATGGAGCTCCGTATGCCACGGCAAACTGGCTGACACTGACGACGGTGGTGCACAAATGCTGCGCAGCTAGTGCTATTCGACGGCCAACACCGCGGTTCCTGGTGTGTCCGCTGTGCCGTGCGTGTGATCATTGCTTGTACAGCCCTCTCGCAGTGTCCGGAGCAAGTATGGTGGGTCTGACACACCGGTGTCAATGTGTTCTTTTTTCCATTTCCAGGAGTGTATATGTGGATGGTACGTTCAAGATTGCCCACGGTATTCCTCACAACTGTTCACCATTCGCGGTTTCAAAGGCAGTGTCTAGTAACACTTGTATTCGTCGACGTGCCTGATAAACGTACATGTTCATACACGACAGCGTTACAGTATGTCAAAATTCTCATGGCTACGACATCCAGCCGAAAGAGGTTTTCATCGATTTGGACATTGCCATTCATGGAGCAGTGAACAGCAGTGAACAGATTTACGTAAGAGGGACTGTCAGTTGCACCTTGCTCATTCTTACATTAAATGTATTCGCAATTGCGAATATGGACAACCATCAGCTGCAGGATGGAATGACGACAGTGGAAATTTGTGCCGGACCGGGACTCGAACCCGGATTTCTCGCTTATGGTGAGCTTTCGCCTTACCATATGGCTATCCTTGCACGACTCACGGCCAGTTCCAAACTTCTATATGTCGCTAACCATGTGTGTTCAATCTGTATTCCTATATCCATACCGTAAATACAAAAATTTTGATTGTTTTTTCGAAATATTGAAATCAATTTTCAATATTTTGACACAGACAGCAAGCTGCAGTCCGGTTCATGGCTCCGTATTTCATCCCGTCTTTAGGATTACGTTTAGACAACGTGTTGAACGGAAAAAATTGTTTGTTTTAGTTGTGCTTTCCATAACTTCAGTTTCATTTGGAACACTTTTACTGTTTGAAACAATGTAATGATAAGTAGATTTCTACCTAGAAGACGTCTGTTTAAGCCAGCTAAATGAGCAGTAAAATCTAGCAAATAACCGAAACGTTCCACCCAGCTGGCATCGTCAAGTTCTGACATAAATTTTGTTTTTGATATCACGAACGATTTGATTTCATTGATTATGCATTAAAATCTTTTTAACATCTGGCCTCGACTGAGCCACGTTACTGCTGTAAAATATACAATATCACCATACTTAGTACCCAAACTTCTGAGGAATTCCTAGAACTGACGATGATTCAATTCCATAGGAAGCTGGCCCGTGGGGTTTCGAATGAAGAAACTGAATTGCGTTAAAGCTCGTCCCTCTGTACCGATCATCTACAGTGGTAGAAATTGCATATGAAATTAAGGAGATTTTTATGAAAGCCCATTATAAAGAGTTTCATGTTCAAATGTGGTTCTTATTTGTAGCAGAAGATATGATATCAAGTTAAATCTGTTACGAGGGTTATTCAGAAAGTAAGGAACGATAGGTCGCGAAATGGAAACCACAGTGAAAATCAAAACTGTTTTATATGCAACAGTTAGCTACACCTTTCAGCCACTTCTCCACACAGTCGCCGCTCAGACTTAGACATCTGTCGTAGCGTTGTACCAACTATTCAAATCCCTCGTTATAAAAGACAGCTGCCAGTGCTGTTTGACAATTTTCTACTCTGGAATGCAGCTTATTGTCTGCGTCAAAATATTGTCTTCATAGCCAGCGGTTCATTTGAGCAGAGATGAACCTCAGGGGTAGCCAATTAAGGGGTCTATTGTGGGTGATCAAACACTTCCCATCGCAAACACTGCAGGAGCATCTTTCGCCAGGCCCTCACACTTGGCGGGAGACGCTAATTTCTAATCCATCTTTACGTTCGCACTGTGAGCTCAGAATTGAAAAGAGCGACGTGATGCGATCGACGGGCGTCCTAGACACAGTGCCCAACGCGCCTGTGCAAAGCTTCATCAAATTTTCACTGTATTTTGCATTTCGCGACCGATCGTTCCTTGCTTTCCGAATAACCCTCGTATAACAGAATTATGGTACTGTTAGATAGCAGACATTGGTAATAGTTGCAATCCACATGAAGATTTTTAACTTCTGCCGACTCATAGCGATCTGAACTATGATGGAAAAGGTTGTTTATCACAATTGTACAGAAATAACACAGAATTTTCTTGTATTTCCCCCAAATTAATTTCATGATACGCCTCTAAAGCTCTAGTTTCGCATTTGCAACTGAAATAGCAGTAAGATAACAGACCAGCGCCTCTGAGAGATTAGCCGTTTATAAGAACGAGATTCTGGGGGTTGAAGTATAGCACTGGTGGCTTTTCTTTTACTTTTTTTTTACCCGTCGTGTGATGGACTCTTACTTCTCGGGCCTCTCTCACTCTTGCTATTGGGCCGCTGGTTGGACATCCTTGCTCTAACGTCTTGATAAATAATGTACAATATGGGTCGTCATCTTTAGACACAATCTGCTACATTATTACTCTTCATAATTTTATGCACGCACTTGGTGGTCCTTAGACAAAGCACACGCGGTACGATCAAGGACGCTAAGGGTAGACCCAGAGGAAAGCTGAGGTATTGATGCTGAATCAGCTTTACGCCTCCAGTCCAGCGGAAAGATGAGACATGACAGATCGCCACTATAGGCGGGCACGACGCGTGGAGGTCTCCATCTTTCACTTCTGGCCCTCTTAGAGACCGGGGTCCTTACTTGTCCCTTGCGGATTTTGAAACACATCCCTGCTGGGATTCTGTCACCCTCGTCCATATGCCGCAGCACCAATAGCTGCTGAATATTCTCCCTCTCCTACCGTTTTCCCTCGTCTGGCTGACGCCTGGGGTAGGCAGATTCTAGAGTGTCTTTGGACGAGTTTGCTTCTACTTCATTTTAATCTCGGGAAATTGATTTAATTCTTGAAACTTCCTGGCAGATTGGAACTGTGTGCCGGACCGAGACTCGAACTCGGGACCTTTGCATTTCGCGGGCAAGTGCTCTACCAACTGAGCTACCCAAGCACGACCCACGCCCCCTCCTCACAGCTTTATTTCTGGCAGTGCCTCGTCTCCTACCTTCCAAACTTAACAGAAGCTCTCCTGCGAACCTTGCAGAACTAGCACTCCTGAAATAAAGGATATTGCGGACACATGGCTTAGCCACAGCGCGGGGGATGTTTCCAGAATGAGATTTTCACTCTGCAGCGGAGTGTGCGCTGATATGAAACTTCCTGGCAGATTAAAACTGTGTGCCGGACCGAGACTCGAACTCGGGACCTTTGCCTTTCGCGGGCAAGTGCTCTACCAACTGATTTACCCAAGCACGACCCACGTCCCCTCCTCACAGCTTTACTTCTGCCAGTACCTCGTCTCCTACCTTCCAAACTTAACAGAAGCTCTCCTGCGAACCTTGCAGAACTAGCACTCCTGAAAGAAAGGATATAGCGGAGATATGGCTTAGCCACAGCCTGGGGGATGTTTCCGGAATGAGATTTTGACTCTGCAGCGGAGTGTGCGCTGATATGAAACTTCATGGCAGAGGTCCCGAGTTCGAGTCTCGGTCCGGCACGCAGTTTTAATCTGCCAGGAAGTTTCATATCAGCGCACACTCCGCTGCAGAGTGAAAATCTCATTCTGATTTAACTCTTCCCAAATCTTTATAACTCACATGGTCTCTTTCATGTTGCTGACGTCAAATGCTTACAAATGGTCAGTATTCTGACCAGGTAGCCTCCTATTTTCGCATTTAGTATCAGAAGTGGCATTGTGCGTATATTCGCTGCTTGTGTGTGATAGCCAGGGCAGGCAGAAGAAGAGAAGTCGCAACTTGTTAGGCAAGAGACGTGGCTACGCATCAGCAGCGACCAGCAGCGCGGACTAGAGCCTTCTTTAAAGCGTGGACTGCGCTTTCGGCGCTCTGCCCCCGTCGCTTCTTTCCGCCGAGCGGCTGAGCGTTGGAGTCCGTTCCGTAACGCCCTCACCAAAATCTCTAGAGGAGGTTGCTGTACGGGGTTTCCCTCTGACAGCCTTCGCACTCGAGGTGCATTATTGCACTGCAAAGTCAGCTTACCACGTGCAGTGTATTTTGATGTTTTCGGATACCAATGGCGATGTGTTTTATTGTTAATTTTACTATTCTTATTTCAGTTTGAATGCTTTGTTTTGCCGTTTTCTTTTACGTTTTAATGCGAGTTTCCTTTGAGAATTTTTAATTATGGTAAATGCCTCACAGACACTCCCATATAGTAAACATTTAGGAAGCGTTGAGTATATTTTACATTTCCGCACAATCAGATAGGCGCATTCTCTGTACAAAACCTTCAACTGCAGGAACCACTACTAGATGCGAACGACAAACTTCTGCCGAAAAGTCCGGTTTAACCATCCAATCAACTGAGACAGTCAATGTGTCCATATCTTATCTCATACAGAATGAACGAGTTCTGCTTTCAGTAGATTTGGGTGCTGCGTATGATTTTTTCCTGGGTTGCTTTATTCCGTAATTTGTGCTAAAACAGAAAAATGTAGAAAGATTTCTGCCGAACACTAGCGACGTGAGTAAGACGTGGTCCTGATTTGATCAGTTTCAGATAAAGATTGTCCGCTGCTCGTGGTCTCGCGGTAGCGTTCTGGCTTACCGAGCACGCGGTCCTGGGTTCGATTCCCCAAGGGGTTAGGGATTTTTCCCTCCCTCAAGCTGACTGGGTGTTGTTGTGTCGTCTTCATCAACATCATTCATCCCTATTACGGTCGGTGGAAGGCAATGGCAAACCACCTCCACTAGGACCTTGCCTAGTACGGCGGTGCAGGTCTCCCGCATCGCTCACCTACGTTTTGTTACGGAGTATGGGACTTCATCATCAATTAAATATTGCACTCCTGAAATATACAGATGATGTAAAAGGACTTCTGGGTTCCATCCTATCCTTCAGGCACGCTCCGACGTCATGGGTGCTTGCCAGAAGGCAAGGGGAACGATACGTTGATAAAAAAGGTACGATATCCACACTGAAGCAAAAATCAGCTGAAGAGTCCTATAATTTTTCAGATTAAGTAACTTGTCTGTCTTATATTCTGAGACCAATAAATAACAATACGGAGTTGTAGGCCTACTCAACGATATGAAAGCTCGCGAGTTTAGCGTTTTCGTTAATCAGACTCACTAGTATATATGCAGTACGCTGTAGATTAGCGCTCAAACGTGAAGAAGTGAACCAGTTTGTATTGGTCCCTGAGGGAGACTCTATATTCGCTTCGTGTTTTCATTTTAGGAGCTCATAAAGCGATTCCTGGCCTAAAAGCCAGCGTGTGCACGAATGTTGCACTAGAACTTGTGGCTGTTGCAAGACGCTCAGTAACCAGAAGACTTTTGGCAACAATGTGAAACTGGAAGAAAAATTTCGGAGTCCCTTAGTGTATAAGGAATAAATGTGATGAACTTCTCTGTCGTTAAAATCATGGAAAATGGGGTGCAGCCCGTTTATCAACTTTTCCGAACTTCCAAAGAAGTAGGCGAACTCGATTACATTCAGATGCTTGGTTAAAGTGTCTAATGCAATTTTCTGACAAAGCCGAATGATAAACTAGTGAATCTACTAGAAGATGGTCAACAAGAGCCGTTTTATGTCAACAGTTGTGTAAAATATTCATTTAGACTTTTTCATACATTATGTCATTTAGATAAATGTATCCATGTCGCTTCTGTTTGTCGTCAACACACTTCCCGTTAGGTCGAAGTCTCGATCTTGTTTTATCTCTCCAGGCAAGAACTTCCGACTACTATCCATTCGCCACGCTACATGTCCCACCAGCCTCCATTTTAATTGCGCTCATAACTACGTCTTACAATCAGTCTGTCCCCTGATACGTTTGTTCCTTGTCCTGTGCCTCCTACTAATTCCAAATATAAATCTCAACATCGTTCATTGAACATCTCTCAGTTTTTGAACGGTTTTCGCATGAAAAGTCCCTGACTCACTGTCGTAAGTCAGGCGCGTAAAACACACAAATTGTAAACATGAAAGTAGTCTACTCTAAACGCTTTATATGTTAAGCATCACAGTGCTAGTTGTGAATGACTCACATGACTGAAAGACTCTATAATTCATATTTTCGCTGCTAGAGAAGCCTTACCTTTGGTTCAGTTGTGAAAAAGCATGTCTTCAAGCTGTACTTTGAGTGCAGAGCCTAGTCGGCCAATCAGGTTGCTTGGTATGGAGTTTCAAGTTCAAATAGAGCTATGTGGAGACACTCTTCCTCTTCCCCTGATCATCACCTGGAACTGTTAACATCGTCCTGCTTGCCGAAGATTTGTCAATTTCAGACATTTTGTCTTTTTTATTACTTATATGCTAATTTCTAATCTGATGTTTTCACAGTTTGCATATCCATGTGAGCAAGGTTAGCTTTCTTCAAATCACGTCTTTGTTTTGAAAGTGCAAGGATTAATACTGGTTTTTCCTTGAGTCATCTGAAGTTGAGGTCACCCTCCTACTATCTAAATAGCACAACGGGGATTGAAAAACATATGGGATCAATTTCCTGCTTTTGTAAATAAGTGGTATTGTACAACCACGTGGTTCGTTTGGAGACGTTTATATACACTGAAGCGCCAAAGAATCTGGTATAGGCATGCGTATTCAAACACAGATATATGTAAATAGGCAGAATACGGCGCTGCGGTCGGCAACGCCTATATAAGACAAAAAGTGTCTGGCGCAGTTTTTACATCGGTTACTGCTGCTACAATGGCAGGTTATCAAGATTTAAGTGAGTCTGAACGTGGTGTTATAGCCGGCGCCGACCGATGGGACACAGCATCGAGGTAGCGATGAAGTGGGAATTTTCCCGTACGACCATTTCAGCAGTGTACCGTGAATATCAGGAATCCGGTAATACATCAAATCTCCGACATCGCTGGAGCCGGAAAAAGATCCTCCAAGAACTGGACCAACGAAGACTGAAGAGAATCGTTTAACGCGACAGGAGCGCAATCCTTCCTCATATTGTTGCAGATTTCAATGCTGGCACATCAACAAGGGTTAGCATGCGAACCATTCAACGAAAAATCATCGATATGGGCTTTCGGAGGCGCAGGCTCACTCGTGTACCCCGACACAAAGCTTTACGCCTCGCCTGGGCCAGTCAACACCGACATTGGACTGTTGCTGACTGGGAACATGTTGCCTGGTCGGACGAGTCTCGTTTCAGATTCTATCGAGCGGATGGACGTGAACGGGTATGGAGACAACCTCATGAATCCATGCACACTGCATGTCAGTAGGGGATCGTTCAAGCAGGTGGAGGCTCTTTAATGGTGTGTGGCGTATGCTGTTGGAGTGATATGGGACCCCTGATGCGTCTAGATACGACTCTGACAGGTGATACAGACGTAAGCATCCTTTCTGATCACCTGCATCTATTCATGTCCATTGTGGATTCCGACGGACGTGGGCAATTCGAGTAGGACAATACGACACCCCATACGTCCAGAATTGCTACAGGGTGGCTCCAGGAACACTCTTCTGAGTTTTAACACGTCCAGTGGCCGCCAAACTCCCCAGACATGAACATTATTGAGGATATCCGGGATGCCTTGCAACGTGCTGTTCAGAAGAGATCTCCACCCCCTCGTACTCTTACGGATTTATGGACAGCCTTGCAGGATTCATAGTCAGTTCCCTCCAACACTACATCAGACATTTGTCGAGTCCATGCCATGTCGTGTTGCGGCACTTCTGCTTGCTCGCGAGGGTCCTACACGATATTAGGCCGGTGTACCAGCTTCTTTCGCTTTTCAGTGTATATTGTTTAGGAATTTTAGTGCCTATTTTTAGAATAATGACTGAAGTTAAGTTAAAATCTCTCACGAATTATTCTCCTTCCTAAGTCATTTTTCAATCCTACTAACTTCCACGTTCGTTTGCTCATGTGATCTCTAATCTTTTGTTAATACTCGTGGCAGGTGCGAACACAAAACGTTTAAAACGTACTGCTTTCAGAAACATTAATATTCTCATAAACTTCCTTGAGGTTTGCTTTCAAATGTAATATTCCTTATACGATAGGTGTTGGAATGTCCAGTTTGGAGTTACATCTTCATTGCACCTGATTCAAGGAGGAATGCATTTACACATAAAGGTGTCAGGAGAGATGAAAATCTTGGTTACAATTTATCTTCATTTACTTTATGTTCAAGGCTTTTTTATTGTTCCGCTGCACTATGAGAGTTTGTTCACCACCTTGTATTTCATTAACTACAGTCACATAGCGTTGTTGTTCATTTAAGGGTCAAATTTCACACAAAGGGAAATAATTTCAGGGCATTAATATCGTAGTCAAAATTTACTACGTACTCGGGTTAAATTCTAACATGTAATAGCGCTTCCAAACTTTTTTTTCAGACTCATCGGTGCTTGGTTTTGAAAATTCTGTTTACCTTACCAAAAGCACCTCAGACCCTTTAAACTCTTCTGCTTATTTCTTTCATTGTCCATCCAGCCATTGTCTTCAACTGACGTAAATGTAAACACTAATCCGCTTCATTGTTAATTTGTAATATTTTATTTTCGATGTCTTAATCACACATTATTTACTCTTATTGTAAAGATTTTCAGGTTAACTTCGATCTAACTCTTCCATTAAATATTGAAGTTTATTTGCACTGTGTAATATCACCAGCAAAACGAAGGCGTGTGAGCGTGGACTACGGCTCCGTCGCCTTCAGTTTATCTTTTCTGGGTATGTAACCGGTCGCTATATTTTTATATAGAGCAAAACTGTAAGTGGACCACATCAGAGTAGTGCGTAACTACGAAATGTTACTGAAGGGCCGGCCGGTGTGGCCGAGCGGTTCTAGGCGCTTCAGTCTGGAACCGCGCGACCGCTACGGTCGCAGGTTAGAATCCTGCCTCGGGTATGGATGTGTGTGATGTCCTTAGGTTAGTTAGGTTTAAGTAGTTCTAAGTTCTAGAGGACTGGTGACCTCAGCAGTTAAGTCCCATAGTGCTCAGAGCCATTTGAACCATTTTTTTTTTTTTACTGAAGGAAATCATCTTGGCTCAGATATTTGGAATCTTCGTATACTCAGTTGAAGGCTTTTAAAAATTCCCCTAGGGCTAATCAAAATGCTTTTGGTGATAAAGGATCTCCTTGCCTGACTACGCCGAAAGTGTATTATTGAAGTATATGTTTTTGAATGGTTCAAATGGCTCTAAGCACTATGGGAATTAACATTTGAGGTCATCAGTCCACTAGACTTAGAACTACTTAAACCTAACTAATTTAAAGAACATCAAACACAGCCATGCCGCCGGCCGCGGTGGTCTAGTGGTTCTAGGCGCGCAGTCCGGAGCCGCGGGACTGCTACGGTCGCAGGTTCGAATCCTGCCTCGGGCATGGATGTGTGTGATGTCCTTAGGTTAGTTAGGTTTAAGTAGTTCTAAGTTCTAGGGGACTGATGACCACAGAAGTTAAGTCCCATAGTGCTCAGAGCCATTTTTTGAACAGCCATGCCCGAGGCAAGATTCGAACCTGCGACCGTAGCAGCTGCGCGGTTCCGTACTGAAGCGCCTAGAACCGATCGGCCACAACGGCCGGCGAAGTATATGTTCTTTAGTGCGTTAACATAAGTTGACTCATTGTCTTGATTCTCAAGAAGTGGCATTATAGATTTTGTTGAAACGGAGTTAAAATTATCTTCAAAAACTACACTGTCTGATAAAAAAAGTGAACCACTCAGAAGAGGGGGGGAGGGAGGGGGAGGGTAGGAAACGAAATGAAACTTTACGAGTTGAGAGAGTTCGTGATGTTATTTCAGTGATTACAATATCGAGTCAAATTTGCAAAGAACTTAGCAGTATGAGCCCACTTACCGGTATGACGTTACTCCCAGTCTGGCGTGGATGTATGCACTGAGTCAGCTGGAAGAGTGTCACAAACCCGTTGTATTCTCTCCTAAAGCAAGGTGGCCCACAACTTTTGTAAGTGATCCGTGATATCCTGGGTACTGGTACTGGCACAGAGTTGCATCTGAGGTTGTCCCATACATTTTCTATGGGGGACAGATGTGGCGATCTTGGTGGCCACGCGAGTACCTCAACATCATGTAGACAGTTCATAGATACACGTACCATGTGAGAACGAGAATTTTATTGTGGAAAAATGGAACCATTCTACACTGTCCAGTCAGATTAATGTGACCACCTTTCAATAACCTGAATAACCACCTTTTGCAGCGTGAGACGTGGAGGAAGAGAGTCAATGAGGTTCTGGAAGGTACCGGCAGGGATGTGGAACCATGTTGATTCCAGTAGTCCAGGTGGGATAGGTTTCCTGGTTGGGGACTCATGGCACGAACAGCCTGGTCGATGTGGCCCCACATATTCTCGAGTGGGTTTTAATCCGTGGAGTTTGGTGGCTAGGGGGAACGGTACACCTGGTGCTTTTCGAATCGCCCGTGTGCACTGCGAGATGTGTGACACGTTGCGTTGTCCTGCTGGGAAATACTATCGTGCCGAGGAGAAAACAAAACATATGTACGAGTGGACATGGTCTCCAAGGATAGATGCATACGTTCGTTGATTCATTGTGCCATACAGAATGACTATATCAACCAGGGAATGCCCTCCGAATTGGTCCTTTCCGAAAATTCTTGCAGGATGTTTTCATTCAGGTGTTTCACACCTTACATGCCAACGACCATCTCTCTGATGGAGCATAGAACGTGATTCATCTAAAAGACTAACTGTCGCTACCAAGTAGACTTCCAGTTGAGATATTGGAGTGCAAATTACAGCCTTCGACGCCGATGAACAGCAGTCAGATGGGTGCATGAACCAGGCACCTACTATGGAGACCCATCACAGCAACGTTCGCTGAACAGTAGTTGAGGAGACACTGCTGGTAGCCTCTTGTTTCATCTAGGTGGTCAGTAGCTCAACAGTTGCAAGTCTCTTCATTCGTACACATCTTCGCAGCCGTCATCCACCCCTGCCATCTAGAGCCCATGGTGTATCACAGTTGGCTCGGCACTAGTTTTGGATAGCGTCAGTTTGCAATGCAGAGTGTATTTTAACTCCGGTGGTCCAAGAACACGTTGTGAACTTAGCTGTTTCAGAAATTCTCTCGCCCTTGGCCTGGAAACCAATGATCATACCCCTTGGATGTCAGATAAACCGCTCAACTTCACATTATGACAATGACTGCACTGAAACTTCCTGGCAGATTAAAACTGTGTACCGGACCGAGACTCGAACTCGGGACCTTTGCCTTTCGCGGGCAAGTGCTCTACCAACTGAGCTACCCAAACACGACTCACGCCCCGTCCTCACAGCTTTACTTCTGCCAGTACCTCGTCTCCTACCTTCCAAACTTTACAGAAGCTCTCCTGCGAGTTTTCTGTAAAGTTTGGAAGGTAGGAGACGAGGTACTGGCAGAAGCAAAGCTGTGAGGACGGGGCGTGAGTCGTGCTTGGGTAGCTCAGTTGGTAGAGAACTTGCCCGCGAAAGGCAAAGGTCCCGAGTTCGAGTCTCGGTCCGGTACACAGTTTTAATCTGCCAGGAAGTTTCATATCAGCGCACATTCCGCTGCAGAATCAAAATCTCATTCTAATGACTGCACTGTTTTCTGTGTCCCCTCGACACGCGTTATATACCCTCCACTTGCCATCCGTGTGTGGTTGCTGCATATTGACATCGAAAATAGGTGGTAGTCACATTAATGTGACTGGACCGTGTACTATTGCATGAGATACAATACATGAGGACACAAAATGTCCGTGATGTACTGTCGTGCCATCGGAGTTCCCTCAGTCACTACCAACTCTGATATGGAGCTACACCCGAGACTCCCCCAAACATGGCCACACGAGTAACACTGATTTGCCTCTCCCGAAAACATTGGAAGAATGGGACCTCTCAAAGGTCGCTGCCATACTTCCCGACGATAGTCATCTGGGGTCGAGCAAATTAGCGATTCATCACTGACCACAGTCTGACACCATTCATTCATTAACATTCTGATCACAGTACCACTCCAATCACAGCCGTTCTGACCAATAGTGCAGGTTGATACAGAATGTTGCACAGAGTCCACTACTTGTTCTCGGATGGTGGACACCGACATCAAGGGGTTACCGTGTGCTTGGTGCACAATATGACAATCCTCCCTTGTCGTGGTCAGATGTGTTCCGCTGGAACTTTGAAGAGTATGCGTGCCCACATATTCCCATGCAGCCAACATCGGGCCATTGTCACATTTGAATGAGCCACAAATATGGATACTGCATTATTCGACCACTGAGTCAGGTACCTCAGTGGTTAGCACAATGGAATATCTTTTGGCAGAACGATGGTTCAAACCTACGTTCGTCAATCCTGATTTATGTTTTTTGTGATTTCCATAAATCGCTTCAGGCAAATGCCAAGATGGTTCCTCTGAAAGGGCTCGGCCGATTTGCTTTCCCATCCTTCCCTAATCTGAGCTTGTGCTGTGTCTCTAATGACTTCGTTGTCGACGGGACGTTAGATACTAATCTCCTCCTCCATGATTTGATTAGCTGGCCAAATGGAGACTCTCAGTGAGACTCCCTTCAAACTCTGCCATGTGCTCATAACGCTTTCAAGACACTAGCGCACACAGCACCGTTGTGTCCTTCACAGTGATCACTCAGCATCTGATGCTGTCCACGCCCCTTATACAGGGTGATTCAGTTCTGCAACACACAATGCCTTCAAAAACCACACACAAGATTTTCATATTCTCCCGCTCGCTACGTGAAAACTGTTAGTGCTAAAGATAAAATAATGATATTTATGCAGGAAATTTAATGTAGTTACATTCTGTACTAGGGTACGTTTCCGCTGGAGGCCACGGCTTTAAAGTTACTGAAGAAAAACTTCTGTTCGTTCTTCTTGAGTAATTCGAAAACTACGGCCTCTAGCGAACATGTACCCTGTAAAAAATTTACCTACATTAAATTCTTCTGCGAAAGGGTCCCATTTAGTTTTTCTGCCGCACTAATACTGAAACTTCCCCCTTTTATGTAAAGAATGACAGTGCTGGAAAAACTCTTACGTTATTTGATACAGAGACAGCTGAGCAAAACTGAACGTACTCAGACATTTCGCTCTTGACTTATTCTGATCATCACTAAAATGACACACAATATTTTTAGCGCAACGCAGTCTGACTTTCAATAACCCCTACAAAAGAATGGCCTTCACTATCAATAACCTATACCTTTCATGAATCACTTACCTCACAGAAATATTTGTTACTCGAACTACTGCAATACAGCGAGCGCCAATACTAAATAAAAGATTCTAACTCCTCAAGGCACTACCTACTGATAGGCATATTTGGCAAATGAAAGATTTTGATAGAGAACAAACATTGTACCGGGTGATCAAAAAGTCAGTATAAATTTGAAAACTGAATAAATCACGGAATAATGTACATAGAGAGGTACAATTTGACACACATGCTTGGGTTTTTATTAGAACCAAAAGAATTCAGAAGATCAAAAAATGTCCGACAGATGGCGCTTCATCTGACCAGAATAGCAATAATTAGCATAACAAAGTACGACAAAGCAAAGATGATGTTCTTTACAGGAAATGCTCAGTATGTCCACCATCATTCCTCAACAATAGCTGTAGTCGAGGAATAGTGTTGTGAACAGCACTGTAAAGCATGTCCGGAGTTATGGTGAGACATTGGTGTCGGATGTTGTCTCTCAGCATCCCTAGAGATGTCGGTCGACCACAATACACTTGCGACTTCAGGTAACTCCAAAGCCAATAATCGCACGGACTGAGGTCTGGGGACCTGGGAGGCCACGCATGACGAAAGTGGCGGCTGAGCACTCGATCATCACGCAAGAGATCTTTCAAGCGTCTAACAACATGGGGTGGAGCGCCATCCTGCATAAACATCGTACGTTCCAGCAGGTGTTTATCAGCCAGGCTGGGGATGATGCGATTCTGTAACATATCGGCGTACCTCTCACCCGTTACAAAACCAGAATCACGCAGTTCCTCGAAGAAAAAAGGCCCGATAACGGTAGATGTGATAAATCCAACCCATACCGTGACTTTCTCGTCGTGCAATGGAGTTTCCACGACAGTTCTACGATTTTCGGTGCCCAAATTCTGCAGTTGTGGGCGTTGACAGACCCTCGGAGCGTGAAATGAGCTTCGTCGGTCCACAACACCTTACTCAACCAATCGTCATCTTCCGCCATCTTTTGAAACGCTAATGCCCTCCGCTTCACTAAATCGCCAGGTAACAGTTCATGATGCCGATAGATTTCGTACGGATAGCATCAGGAGGGTACGCCTAAGTGCCAACCAAACAGTAGTGTATGGAATGTCGGTGCGACGTGCGACTGCACGAGCGCTGACTTCCCCGTGCATAGACGAACCCGCTACAGTCTCCATTTCTTCCTGAACTGTCTCAGCAGCTTTACGCCTTGTGCTTGGTTGGCCACTACGGGGTCTATCGTCTAAACAACCCGTGGCTTCGAACTTCGAAATCATTCTCGCCACAGCTGCATTTGTCAAAGGATCTTTACCCGTTCGAATCCCCTTCCTATGGCGATAGGATCGTAACGCTGAACTAGCACGTTCCCCATTCTTATATTATTGTATTATCATACAGCTTCACTAAAAGCGCCTTTTCAGGTAACGTCAACATGCTGAGACTGCTGGCGCATCGGATTCTCTCTCTCATTACAGCTCCTTTTATACACGATTCTCATGCTCAGTTTTTGCTGTCCATCGCCATCTGTCGGACATTTTGTGAACTTCGTTTTTTTTTTTTTTTGGTTCTAATAAAACCACTTGTCATTCCAAGCATGTGTGTCAGTTTTTACCTCTCTATCTACATTATTCCGTTGTTTATTAAGTTTTCAAATTTATACTGACTTTTTGATCACCCAGTATTTACCTTAATAATGTTCAAAAGTCATCATATATATATCTATCAATTCATGACAACCATCTTTACAAACTTCCTTTTTCTGGCGGACACACGTCCAGATCGTTCGCTTATAGTAACTTCACAAAACTCTGGCATCTCTGTCTCCACATCCACCACTGCTGGAGGCTCACCTCCAACTGCGCAACGCTACGCGCTGTTCCCATCCAACTGCCCAACACTACACAAGCGAATAGTCCAACAATGAGTCCAACCAGCCACTGTCTGCACACAGCGCAGTCAGCGATTTTCATACAAAGCACTACATAGCATTACCAACATAAAACCTAAACAGTCTACTTACAATACTTTGCTTGTACCGAGTGAAAGAATATGAAAATCGTGCACCTATTATTTGAAGGTGTTGCAAGTTACATAAAACCAAGTGTAGGAGCAGCTGTGTGCCCTATCAGAACTGGTCACAACACTAAACACGAACGACGCTAATGCACTCTGTAGCCTTTCTACCAGTCACAGAGAAATGTCACTCTAATTATTTACATATCCGCTAATGGTGTGTTCGTGTACAAAGTTACATTGACATCCGACGGTGTCTTCTTTGTATTTCAATTTTTTTTCAGACAGTACATGGATCGCAGACATAGTGGTAGTTCGTATTCGTTGCTCTGATGCATAATTTCGTTTAGGAAATGGTCTTTGTACTATATTTGTGGTATCCCGCCCACTCGTCTGTTACAGTATACCTAAAGGGTAGTGCTTTCTCAGATAGCTATACAACAAATCAAGCAAATCACATTAATAGTTCTTATTATTACACTAAAGTAGATTGACAATACTTAGCTTTGATTTACAAGAACGTGTCGCAAGCAATTGGCGATATGCAAACAATCAATGTCCTTCGCTGTATACACTATTAATTGCTACACCAAGAAGAGATGCAGATGATAAACGGGTATTCATTGGACAAATATATTATACTAGAACTGACATGTGATTACATTTTCACGCAATTTGGGTGCATAGATCCTGAGAAATCAGTACCCAGAACTACCACCTCTGGCCGTAATAACGGCCTTGATACACCTGGGCATTGAGTCAAAGAGAGCTTGGATGGCGTGTACAGGTACAGCTGCCCATGCAGCTTCAACACGATACCACAATTCATCAAGAGTAGTGACTGGCGTATTGTGACGAGCCAGTTGCTCTGCCACCATTGACCAGACGTTTTCAATTGGTGAGAGATCTGGAGAATGTGCTGGCCAGGGCAGCAGTCGAACATTTTCTGTATCCAGAGAGGCCCGTACAGGAACAGCAACATGCGGTCGTGCATTATCCTCCTGAAATGTAGGGTTTCGCAGGGATCGAATGAAGGGTAGAGCCACATCTGAAATGTAACGTCCACTGTTCAAAGTGCCGTCAATGCCAACAAGAGGTGACCGAGACGTGTAACCAATGGCACCCCATACCATCACGCCGGGTGATACGCCAGTATGGCGATGACGAATACACGCTTCCAATATGCGTTCACCGCGATGTCGCCAAACACGAATGCGACCATCATGATGCTGTAAACAGAACCTGGAATCATCCTAAAAATGACGTTTTGCCATTCGTGCACCTAGATTCGTCGTTGAGTACACCATCGCAGGCGCTCCTGTTTGTGATGCAGCGTCAAGGGTAACCGCAGCCGTGGTCTCCCAGCTGATAGTCCATGCTGCTACAAACGTCGTCGAACTGTTCGTGCAGATGATTGTTATCTTGCAAACGTCCCCATCTGTTGACTCAGGGATAGAGACGTGGGTGCACGATCCGTTACAGCCATGCAGATAAGATGCCTGTCATCTCGACTGCTAGTGATACGAGACCGTTGGGATCCAGCACGGCGTTCCGTATTACCCTCCTGAACCCACCGATTGCATATTCTGCTAACAGTCATTGGATCTCGACCAACGCGAGCAGCAATATCGCGATACGATAAACCGCAATCGCGATAGGCTACAATCCGACCTTTATCAAAGTCGGAAACGTGATGGTACGCATTTCTCCTCCTTACACGAGGCATCACAACAACATTTCACCGGGAAACGCCGGTCAACTGCTGTTTGTGTATGAGAAATCGGTTGGAAACTTTCCTCACGTCAACACGTTGTAGGTGTCGCCACCGTCGCCAGCCTTGTGTGAATGCTCCAATCATTTGCATATCACAGCATTTTCTTCCTGTCGGTTAAATTTAGCGTCTGTAGCACATCATCTTCGTGGTGTAGCTATTTTAATGGCCAGTAGTGTATTTGGTTTTTCTTTTCTGATTTTTTGCTGAAATATTGGATTTAAGAAAGATGGGCACTTATAATTCCCACTGTAGGCCATAGTTAACTTTTAAGTCAATATTGGTAATGACAGGGATGAATGTATTATTCACAGCTTTTCTATGGAAAGATAGACCAACTTCATCTGATTCTAGTATTTTTTATGTTTCAGGTAATATGTTACATATTTGTTTATACAACTGATACTAATACCTGTTCATTTATTGCAGAGATAGGTATATAATATTGTGTTACAGCTCCTAAAATGTGCATAGACAGTACAGTGTTACGTAACATTAGTTGAACTTGATAATTAGCTGTAATATTCATGCCATACATCTCCAAGATGTTTTTATTGTATTGCTATTTACTTATTTTAAATCATTTCTATATTAAAGAGTTTTTGATAAACTTTTGATCGGTGTACAAATATCTTTCCTTTCATTCTCTTTTATTTATGTTGCCATGTTTTAGTTAAACACATCTATTTTACGTTTTTAAGAGGAATATTTAATTGTTGTTAAGTACCACAACAACATGTTCATGTTTTCAGTTAAGATCATATTGAAATCTACAGCATTCGAGATACACCATGTGATCAAAAGTGTCCGGACACCTTTAAAAACATACGTTTTTAATATTATGTGCATTGTGCTGCTACCTAATGCCAGGTACTTCATATCAGCAACCTCAGTAGTCATTAGACATCGTGAGATAGCAGAATGGGGCGCTCCGCGGAACTCACGGACTTCGAACGTGGTCAGGTGATTGGGTGTCACTTGTGTCATACGTCTGTACGCGAGATCTCCACTCTCCTAAACATCCGTAGGTCCACCATTTCCGAGGTGATTGTGAAGTGGAAACGTGAAGGGACACGTACAGCACAAAAGCGTACAGGGTGACCTCGTCTGTTGACTGACAGAGACCGCCGGCAGTTGAAGAGAGTCGTACTGTGTAATAGGCAGACATCTATACAGACCATCACACTGGAATTCCAAACTGCATCAGTATCCACTGCAAGTACTATGAAAGTTAGTTGCGAGGTGAGAAAACTTGGATTTCATGGTCGAGCGGCTGCTCATAAGCCACACATCACGCCGGTAAATGCCAGACGACGCCTCGCTTGGTGTAAGAAGCGTAAACACTGGACGATTGAACAGTGGAAAAACATTGTGTGGAGTGACGAATCACGGTACACAATGTGGCAACCCAATGGCAGAGTGCGAGTATGGCGAGTGCCCGGTGAACATCATCTGCCTGTGTGTGGTGCCAATAGTAAAATTCGGAGGCGGTGGTGTTATGGTGTGCTCGTGTTTTTCATGGAGGGTTCTTGCACCCCTTGTTGTGTTGTGTGGCACTATCACAGCACAGGTCTTCATTGACGTTTTAAGGACCTTCTTGCTTCCCACTGTTGAAGAGCGATTCCGGGATGGCGATTGCATCTTTCACCACGATCGAGCACATGTTCATAATGCACGGCCCGTGGCGGAGTGGTTACACGACAATAACATCCTTGTAACGGACTGGCCTGCACAGAGTCCTGACCTGAATCTTGTAGAACACCTTTGGGATGTTTTGGAATGCCGACTTCGTGTCAGGCCTCATCGACCGACTTCGATATCTCTCCTTAGTGCAGCACTCTGTGAAGAATAGGTTGCCATTCCCCAAGAAACCTTCCAGCACCTGATTGCACGTATGCCTGCGAGCGTGGAAGCTATCATCAGGGCTAAGAGTGGGCCAACATCATATTAAAATCCAGTATAACCGATGGAGGGCACCACGAACTTATAAGTCATTTTCAGCCAGATGTCCGGATACTTTTGATCACATTGTGTACTTGTCAGAACATTATATAGTCACGAATAACAGTATTATTATTATTTTTGACACTTACTTATTCGGTGGCTTCCTAGTCTGTCTGTCTGCTCGGTATAGTTTTCCCAACTGATTTTAAATTAATTTCCCGACGAGCTTGAGACTTGAAATTTTAAACATAACTCAGAACTGGATGACAATGTAGTACTGACTCGTTTTCTTGTCTCTCTGATCTTCCTAGCTCTCAGAGCAAGACTACGACGTCAACGTGAACCCTATACTCAGTAGGTAGCTGACGAGGGAGATTTTCACTTATCCATAAACAATTTTTGTGACTAAAAAGCAGAAAATAATTATTTAAATATAAATAAATTTTAAATATAGCATGTTTTTAAATTGGACGGGAAAATATAAAATAATTTCTCCTACCCCCACACAGGTTCCTGACTGCCACACAAATAGTTTTGAAAATTTGTGATTGTTAATTTTTAATAATTATGAAAATCCTTGTAAGGTTTAAAACGAAAAACCTGGGGTGCATGCAATACATAGCTGATGCAAGAGTAGTTTACCACCTCAGCGTTACCTATCTCATGCACCCCACGTTTGTTGTTTTCAGTTTCAAAGTATTTTTAAGTTTATGAACTCTCTGTATGGGGTTAGGGATTTGCATTGGGATAGGAGAAATTATATTGTAATTTTTAGTCCGACTGAAAAATGTGTTATATTAAAATGTATTTTTAGTTAAATAATTATTCAAAAATTTAATCTACACTGTTGCCTCTCAGACGAGATAGACGCTCAGCAGTCAAGGGTGTTGGATGTACAATCAGACGCCTATGCTGCTGAATAAGCTTTTCGGCACGTTTGCCAGCTGCTAATCCACCGGAAACATTTTATCTACTCTGGTTTCTCCTTTATGCCCTTTAATTAAAAACACAGAGAAAGTAATTTAAATCTGACTTTTCTTTTGTTCCCTGGCCTTATCCTTTGTCTTCACGGGGCCGCCTTGCTAAACTGGATTTGGCAATGTTTGTGGTTGAGGGTGGCCGGGTGGCCTTCCTGCCGCCACCACCCCTCTGTCAGTACCAGTTTCCCCAAACGTATAACATCGCCAGTACACTCTGTGTTTGTGAAAAACATATTCACCATATTATTGGCAGATATTTGATTTGATCTTCCTGCACATATGTGACTCCAGCATCGTGGACCCTCAGTTCACTTTGCTCATCTTACTCGTGAACATCTGCATCAGACATTGCTTGACAGGTGGATAGGATTGAGGAAGTCGTATTTCATGACTAGCTCGTTCACTTGATCTGACATCATTTGATTTCTTCCTGTGAAGTCATGTGACAAGTCTTGTGTATGATGCACCTGTAGATGCTACAGAGCATCTGCTAGCAAGAACTGTCGTTATTTGTGACGTTGTTCGACCTTCATCGGGGTTGTTTTACCGAATACGACAGAACTTTACGCGACGTCATACGGGCAACGTCATTGGGAACACCACTTTGAACAATTATAGTGAATGTAACACGTTGTGCAGACAAACAAACTTATCATACAGTGATGTGTACTTCGACTTTTATCGTCGTCGGAATATCGACGATAAATTTGAATTTTCACATTTTCGTTTATAATTTTTTACTTAATCGTTTCCAGCCCTGGTTTCCGATCTCAGAATGATCCATGGAAGTTTGTTTCATCATATCTGAAAAACCTCATATTTTTTCGTTTCTGATTTTTAAATAATTTCGAAAAAAATACGATTTCAATGTAAATATTAGGCTGGTGCGTAAGTTCGTGGAATTTTTGTTTTGTATGTTGGTATTCCGGTTGTCACTGGTTCGTCTGTCGGTTGTTTGTAGTTCCCTATCGCTATCTGAGTTTACATACTGTCATTTGGAGATAGTGAATGGAGCTGTGGACTAAAGAAAATAGGGCGCCAAGTATAGAAATCGGATCATTTTCGATATATTCTTACGATTTCTTACGGATTTCAGTAGAGGGGTGGGAGCCACGGAGGCAGCCAGAAATATTCGTCCCGTTTATGAGGGTAATGCCATAGGACAGAGGGCGGCAAGAAAAAGAAAAAAAAAAGTTCAAATGTGTGAAATCTTATGGGACTTAACTGCTAAGGTCATCAGTCCCTAAGTTTACACACTACTTAATCTAAATTATCTATGGGCCGTGCGGTTAAAGGCGCTGCAGGCTGGAACCGCAAGACCGCAACGGTCGCAGGTTCGAATCCTGCCTCGGGCATGGATGTTTGTGATGTCCTTAGGTTAGTTCTAAGTTATAGGGGACTAATGACCTCAGAAGTTGAGTCCCATAGTGCTGAGAGCCATTTAAATTATCTATGGACAAACACACACACCCATGCCCGAGTGAGGACTCGAACCTCCGCCGGGACCAGCCGCACAGTCCATGACTGCTGCGCCCTAGACCGCTCGGCTAATCCCGCGAGGCGGCAAGAAAAAGGTTTTCTCGTTTTAAGGAGGGTCGTTTTACATCAGTGACTCTCCAAGTTCGGGAAGACCTTCGGGGTTTGATGAAAATCATTTAAACGCATTAATCCGCAGCGATTCACGTAATTCTAGTCGACAACTGGCAATGTGATAAAATGCGATCCTTCCACTTTTGTGCGACATTTGCGTGCAGAGGGGAGGGGGGTGTTTCAGAACTCGGATGTGTACCGCAAGCGCGTGGCGTATGTGCATCTCTGCTGGCTCGTCATCTACTGGCTCTTGAACAACACCGGCATTCCTGTCCTGTATCGTTACAGGTGACGAAGTGAAATGGTGTCTTTATGCTAACACAAGGAAAAGAAAGGTATGGTTGAGCACAAAAAAAGCAGCAACACCCCTTACAAAGACTTGCGTGCATCCACAAAAGATGTCATGCATCTGGTGGAACAGCGACGGTGTGATGTACTACGAACTGCTTTCCCGGGGTGAAACCATCACTACTCAATTTACTGTCAACGCCTAAGATATCTTGCAGACGCATTCCAAGAACGACGACCAGAAAGACTGAGTGAAGTGATGCTGTTCCACGATAACGCCCGCACGCATTCTGCTAGACTGACAAAAAACACTATACGGGAATTGGGGTGGGAAGTCATTCCGCACACGCCATACGCATTTGATCTTGTGCCCTCAGATTTTCACCTCTTCCGCTCTCTCTCAAACAGCCTTTAAGGAACTTCCTTTCCGGATGAAAATGCGCTCCAAACACGGCTCGACGAGTTTTTCACCTCAAAACTAAGTGATTTCTACAGTCACGGAATCGAAAAGTTATCCCAGCGTTTGCATACTATTTTGAATAGTGAAGCAGAATATATTATTGATGTCTGAAGTCTCTGTTATGTGTATCTGTCATGCTTAGGCACCAACCCAATACTTAAGTCACGCCTTTATTTCTGGGTATTTACCTTGTGAATAACAATGAGCTTCAGTTTCCTTATTAGCTTTTATTTATTTATTTTCTTCATATGGGGAACACAAAAGCAGAAACAAAAAACAGACAAGTACGATTGGGACTCGCACACTGAAAAGTTCTCATGAGTGAGGTTGCAGGTATCAAAATATGTGACGTAAATGGCCGTGTTTCATCTACATCTACATCTACATGTACATGGATACTCTGCAAATCACATTCAATGTCTGGCAGAGGGTTCATCGAACCACCTTCACAATTCTCTATTATTCCAATCTCGTATAGCGCGCGGAAAGAATGATCACCTACATCTTTCCATACGCTCTGATTTCGCTTGTTTTATCGTGGTGATCGTTCCTTTCTATGATGGTCGGTGTCAACAAAATATTTTCGCATTCGGAGGAGAAAGTTGGTGATTGGAATTTCGTGAGAAGATTCCGCCGCAACGAAAAACGCATTTCTTTTAATGATTTCCAGCGCAAATCCTGTATTATTTCTGTGTCACTCTCTCTCATATTCCGCGATAATACAAATCGTGCTGCCTTTCTTTGAACTTTTTCGATGCAGCAGTATTTCGATGCAGCAGTATTCTAAAAGAGGACGGACAAGCGTAGTGTAGGCAGTCTCCTTAGTAGGTCTTTTACATTTTCTAAGTGTTCCTTCCAATTTAAGTTCGTAATTGTATTACCTAGGTATTTAGTTGAATTTACGGCTTTTAGATTAGACTGATTTATCGTGTAACCGAAGTTTAACGAGTTCCTTTTAGCACTCATGTGGATGACCTCACACTTTTCGTTATTTAGGGTCAACTGCCACTTTTCGCACCATTCAGATAATTTTTCGAAATCGTTCTGCAGTTTGTTTTGATCTTCAGATGGCTTTATTAGTCGATAAACGACAGCGTCATCTGCAAACAACCGAAGACGGCTGCTCAGATTGTCTCCAAAACCGTTTATATAGATAAGGAACAGCAATGGGCCTATAACACTACCTAGGGGAACGCCTGAAATCACTTCTGTTTTATTCGATGACTTTCTATCAATTACTACGAACTGTGACCTCACTGACAGGAAATCACAAATCCAGTCACATAACTGAGACGATATTCCATAAGCATGCAATTTCACTACGAGCCGCTTGTGTGGTACAGTGTCAAAAGCCTTCCGGAAATCCAGAAATACGAAATTGGTCTGAAATCCCTTGTCAATAGAACTCAACACTTAATGTGAATAAAGAGCTAGTTGTGTTTCACAGGAACGATGTTTTCTAAACCCATGTTGACTGTGTGTCAATAGACCGTTTTCTTCGAGGTAATTCATAATGTTCGAACACAATATATGTTCTAAAATCCTGCTGCATATCGACGTTAACGATATGGGCCAGTAATTTAGTGGATTACTCCTACTACCTTTCTTGAATATTGGTGTGACCCGTGCAACTTTCCAGTCTTTGGGTATGGATCTTTCGGCGAGCGAACAGTTGTATATGATTGTTAAGTATGGAACTAATGCATCAGCATACTCCGAAAGGAACCTAATTGGTATTACTGTCTGGACCAGAAGACTTGCTTTTATTAAGTGATTTAAGTTGCTTCACTACTCCGAGGATATTTACTTATACGTTACTCATGTTGACAGCTATTCTTGATTCGAATTCTGGAATATTTACTTCGTCTTCTTTTGTGAAGGCATTTCGGAAGGTTGTGTTAAGTAACTCTGCTTTGGCAGCACTGTCTTCGATAGTATCTCCATTGCTATCGCGCAGAGAAGGCGTTGATTGTTTCTTGCCGCTAACATACTTCACATACGACCAGAATCTGGGTATTGGATTTTCTGACAGGTTTCGCGACAAAGTCTCGCTGTGGAAACTGTTATAGGCATCTCGCATTGAAGTCCGCGCTAAATTTCGAGCTTCTGTAAAAGATCGTCAATGTTGGGGATTTTGCGTCTGTTTAATTTTGGCATGTTTGTTTCGTTGTTTCTGCAACAGTGTTCTAACCCGTTTTGTATAGCAAGGAGGATCACCTCCGTCGTTTGTTAATTTATTTTGTATAAATCTCTCAATTGCTGCCGATACTATTTCTTTGAATTTAAGCCACATCTGGTCTACACTTATATTTTCAATTTGGAATGAGTGGAGATTGTCTCTTAGGAAGGCGTCAAGTGAATTTTGACTTAGAAGCTTAAGTTTTTTATACCGCCAGGGGATCGTAGACCTTAGTATCCGACATACATTTCAGCGTCATACCTCTACCCGTTCGTGAGGAAAGGGTCTCTTAACAGACGGACAGGCGGACGGATAAAAATGTGATCCCATAAAGGTTCCGTTTTTACCGATCTCCCTATAAATGGACAGAAAACTGCAATGAATATTAAAATAATTAAAAAATGTATTAATTTTGTGGTTTGTAGCTGTTTTTCAAATACCTTCACATAATAACAACCACTATCGTACTCAATAATCAATTGATTGAGATCAATCTAGTTGAGTTTCTTTGAATAACACTAGGAAATCCAGTTTTAAAAATACCACATGCATCTGGAAAGTGTTATATGTTTACCTCTGTTCAGAGAATATTTCGTTAGATACTTCCAGCAACTACCACAAGACTTCAGCTTGCTTCAGCTACAACTGAGGTTCATTCAATTTGGGAGCCTTCCCATAGTTACGTTTAGTAATGTACTCTATTAGGTTTTCTACACCTCATTCAACCCAGGTCAAATCATCACGTAAGTCGTATAGGAGCTGAGGAGCCGGACCTGTGGGTTTACGTCTTTGTGGCGACACATTTTTCCCGGAAGAGACGCATTGTGTTAGTCTGCTTCGGTCTGTTTGTTATTCGACGCAGTAAAAGCAAAAACTGAAGTGTTAGCTATTTTTTCTTGCGATGGTGACACAATAGGTGAATGAAGAGACAGACTACGGCAGGGGGCTGGAGAAGGGCGGCGGTAACCGCTTTCTTGCACTTTCACTGGACCCCGAGTCACGTCTTCACGGCCGCCGCTTCCGCTCCCAGCCGCGAACAAAAGAATCGCACACAATTAACGCAGAAGTCGGCGGCCGCGCACTCCGTATTCTGCATTTGTAGAATACACGAACGTTCTCATGTTTTCTCTCTTACTCGTAGACAACGCCTGGAAAGTCCAAATTCAAAGAGATGCGCTGCATACGGGGACTTCCGGGAGGCGAATGATTGACTGGGAAATCAAGGGTCAGTTTTAGTGTTTAGACGTCTGTAAACACATCCCAAACACTCAGTGTTGCGCGTATTTGATGTTTACTTCGCCAGCGTAATCAGAAATATCAAAAAGGAAAGATTAGTTGATTTTTCTGTATTTTTTCTGTCTTTTTTGGTCAAGATTATGCCTGAAGAATCCATGACACTGGCTTTATGGAGTACGATAAGTAAACATTTTGAGAACGAACGCCTAACAGCACCAGTAATCTTAAGTTACCTACAGTTTACAATAGTGCTCAGAGAGCTCATGCGTTGAAATTTTCACGGAATGAAACAAAATGAAACAATTTTGTTGATTATTGATAAGCCATTTAGAGTCGACAAGGTGCGCTGAGGACAACTCACTGAATTCAAGGTAATTTCCTACGTTAAAACTCAATTCAGTTAGGAGCATTTCTGCTGCACACTTACTAAATCACAAGAAATGTTCCAGGTTATGGTGATACACTGTCTGACTCGCTGTAACCATGTTGATATGTTCAGGTTATGCCTAAGAATGAAAGCTTTTCGTATTGATATTTATAAATGGTCAGTTTCTACATGTCACAACGGGAGGAAGATGTAGTCCTCATTTTCAGTATAAATGTTGTTCACTTGTTGGTAAGTTTATATCCATTATTGTAATCAGGCTCCCATCGAAATGTATAAAAGTTAGTCCTAAAATCAGATTATCAACGACTGATGGTGATTTTTCGTGTTGCTGCCTATATCGGCCATCAATTAGTAATCACTGTGTCAAAAATGGCTCTGAGCACTATGGGACATAACACCTCAGGTCATCAGTTCCCGAGAATTTAGAACTACTTAAACCTAACTGACCTAAGGACATCACACACATCCACGCCCGAGGCAGGATTCGAACCTGCGCCGTAGCGGTCGCGCGGTTCCAGACTGAAGCGCCTAGAACCGCTCGGCCAATACACTGTGACACAGTCATACCCCATAAACAATAAGTTTACCAAAACATGTTTATGTATTTTAGGTATTTCAGGTATGCTCTGTCCTCTGGTTGTCAATTATGCATCACAGTTACGTGAAAAAAATATGCAAGAGGATTTCGCCAGTGTTAGACGTAGTGTAATAATTTTGCAGATTATAGATGTATCGTGTAAAGCTGACACAGTGCGATACCCACAGTCCAAGATTACACGATGATTTCTAGAAGTCTATGTTAATGAAGCACGGACTAGGATTTATTCCTTCTTTTGATGTCGTTTTTAGGCCACGTAGTATTAATATTCACCGTTTTGGTTTAGTATATCATGACCCGTTCTTTCACATTCTAATACCTGGTTTTACTATGTAACGCCATTCAGCCTCATATTAAAAAATTGGGCTCGCATAATGAAAGACGGTAGTTCAAATCCTTATCCAGTCACATAGATTTAGGTTTTGCGTTGTTTGCCTGTATTGTTAAGATAAGTGCGTAGATGATTGCTCTGAAATGGACGCGGACGATTTACAGGGTGGTTATAATTAAACGTCCGCTACTTGATAGGGCCCCCACGAAAATTGACTGATAGTAGGACAATTAAACTATGTGGAAACATTTACTAGGACATTGTTGTTGTTGTTGTTGTGGTCTTCAGTCCTGAGACTGGTTTGATGCAGCTCTCCATACTACCCTATCCTGTGCAAGTTTCGTCATCTCCCAGTACTTACTACAACCCACATCCTTCTGAATCTGCTTAGTGTATTCATCTCTTGGTCTCCCTCTACGATTTTTACCCTCCTCGCTGCCCTCCAATGCTAAATTTGTGATCCCTTGATGCCTCAGAACATGTCCTACCAACCGGCCCCTTCTCCTTGTCAAGTTGTGCCACAAATTCCTGTTCTCCCCAATTCTGTTCAATACCTCCTCATTAGTTATGTGATCTACCCATCTAATCTTCAGCATTCTTCTGTAGCACCACATTTCGAAAGCTTCTATTCTCTTCTTGTCTAAACTATTTATCGTCCATGTTTCACTTCCATACATGGCTACACTCCATACATATAATTTCAGAAACGACTTCCTGACACTTACTTCTATACTGGATGTTAACAAATTTCTCTTCTACAGAAACGCTTTCCTTGCCATTGCCAATCTACATTTTATATCTTCGACCATCATCAGTTATTTTGCTCCCCAAATAGCAAAATTCCTTTACTAAAAAAATGGCTCTGAGCACTATGGGACTCAAATTCTGAGGTCATTCGTCCCCTAGAACTTAGAACTAGTTAAACCTAACTAACCTAAGGACATCACAAACATCCATGCCCGAGGCAGGATTCGAACCTGCGACCGTAGCGGTCGTGCGGTTCCAGACTGCAGCGCCTTTAACCGCACGGCCACTTCGGCCGGCAAACTCCTTTACTACTTTAAGTGTCTCATTTCCTAGTGTAATTCCCTTGCCATCACCCGAATTAATTCGACTTCATTCCATTATCCTCGTTTTGCCTTTGTTGATGTTCATCTTATATCCCCCTTTCAAGACACTGTCCATTCCGTTCAACTGCTCTTCCAAGTCCTTTGCTGTCTCTGACAGAATTACAATGTCATCGGCGAACCTCAAAGTTTTTATTTCTACTCCGAATTTTTCTTTTGTTTCCTTTACTGCTTGCTCAATATACAGATTGAATAACATCGGGGAGAGGCTACAACCCAGTCTCACTCCCTTCCCAACCACTGCTTCCCTTTCATGCCCCTCGACAAGGACATGCGGAAGAGAAATAGCGAATAAATCATGGAATGAAACACATTTTAATTTTCATACGAGAGGGTAATATTTTGTAGTTGTTTACGTTCCAGGTTACAAACGTTGCTCAATGTGACGACCACCTGCATCCACGATGGCCTGGAATCACACTAGAGATTCCATTTCACAATTGTTCGCAGCGCTTTTCAAATGGTAAAATGTGCTAATCCCTGCTCATCTTGTCCAGACCATGTTGACGTTTGCAGCTGTAATGCACACTGATACATGTGTTTCAACCCTACGTCGCCGAACCACTACCAGTGCCTAACAGCAAGTCATGACACAAACACTACTAACAACGCAAATCCTGCAGCGCACATTCTGAACATCATTCATCAATGTTGGACACCAATGCGGTAAACAGTCTGCTGTCTACACTGGCTTAAGTAGCGAAAGTGTAATTATATGCACCCTGTGCTTCCTCATCTGAATTTGTGCTC
Source organism: Schistocerca cancellata (assembly GCF_023864275.1). NCBI lineage: Eukaryota > Metazoa > Arthropoda > Insecta > Orthoptera > Acrididae > Schistocerca > Schistocerca cancellata. The sequence continues at coordinate 655,994,233 of NC_064629.1, read as the reverse complement.
TGTCTCTAAGAGTCTCGTCGTCGACGGGACGTTTCTTCCTTCTTTGTTCCAACTTCAAAATTAATGATCGGCTATAATTTGGTAACAACGGCAAATGGAATCTTCTTTCCTTTAGTTCACTCTTTGAGTTATACTGAGGGTCTATGGAATTATGAGAATATTTGTGTTGGGAAAGACGTCAGCTTTGAATAAGGAACAGCAACAATTCGTTTGGTGCTTAACTAGAAAGCTAAGTGCAAAGAGAAAGCGTTAAAGCTCATCTGAACAATGATTCTCTCTGTTCCGCAGGAAACATCTTTGCTTCTTAATGTCACGTTTAGCTGTTGTTAGCCACTCTTTTCATCTTCACGGTCAAACTTTATGCAGGAAGCGTAAGAAAATCCAAAGATACTACATTGAAAACCGATTTTTGTAATTTTCTAGTCATATTTTAGCAGAGTGGAATGATGTAGGGTAAGAATACATCCGACAATTACATAGTATTTTAAATAAAGAATTACGAGGACACCATAAAACTAAGATGTAGGCAAAAAGTAGAAGAATATAGAAAAATATACTATTTTGCCTTCAGATGGTGTACCTGCACTTAAATTCTCTCTTCATTTTGCTTTTTGTGCTTCCTGTTTTAAATGGAGCATTCTAGTGGCGTAGCTAAATGTAATTTCTCAAAATGTAACAATACAGAAGACCTGATACTTGAGCCGCTCATTTCAGTTTCTAAACATTTATTTTTCAAAAAGAACTGAAACATTCTCCTTGTTTTGTGATAATTACAGTAGAGTTACATTGAAGTGAATGTTTTCGATGAATTTGGGAGAGCTATCGGAATTTGAGATCTATTACTTTATTTAACGTTTCTAGCACCTTGTGTTCGTTAGAGTCTAGCAATGTATTATGTACATAGGACAAAAAATTGAGCGTGACACTGTTTAAGGAACTGTCTTGGCAATTGTTTGAGATGATTTGGGCAATGATTTATCTTGGTGACCAAAAGCAGACGTAAACTCCATCGTCTACACTAATGATGTCAGTGTCACTATTCGCATACGATACACTGAAGACAAACACCAAACTAATAATTATATCTGCATTTTGGGAAATCAATGTTAAATATGATTCAGAGCATTTTTATTGTATCCTATGTTATCGTTGGTGTACTCTTACTTGACTCTGCCGTTGTTAGCCACTCTTTTCATCTTCAAGGTCAAACTTTATGCAGGAAGCATAAGAAAATTAAAAGATACTACAATGAAAATCGATTTTTGGAATTTACTAGTCATATTTTAGCAGCATGCTCGACTATCTTCATGTGTCTTTCAGTGCCGATTTTCAGGCTCTTCGACTATGTTCATTCACGTCACGCTTCTGTGTATACGCTGGATGTTACCTATTCGGCAAACTCGTTAGCAATGCCTATTTTCCCAGAATTTTGCATGTAAGGTTATTGTAAGCAGTTTTTTTTTTCGTCCGCCATCTGCAGTGTCCCTGCATCCTAAAAATGAATCGAAACGTTTCTCATTGCTGTACTCTCAACAGACCCTAAGTATTAGTTCCATTTCATATACTTAAGATTGTTACTTCCACGTGTTTGTTTTAGTTTTACATATCTGACTACAGTTGTGACTCATTAATCTTGTGCCGAAGTTCAATAGACTAATACGTTTTGTGAAGTGAACAACTTCATATTTTTCTACAATAAGAGCAACTTACCAATCTTAGCCCCAAGTAATGAATTATTACACTTTTTATCAGACACAATTCGGCTTCATATGGGAAATTCTGACTTACAACTGACATTATTAGCGAATTTATTGAAATACACCATTACCTGAGGAAAAAAGTGAAGCACCTAGAAGATACAGTTGGTTGTCTATGTAAATTCGTTCATGTACACACCATCATCGAGTATGCAAGTGATTACGGTTCCATTTCTCTGGGACCAGAGCGCGTTAGTGTTGTTTGTGTTTAACGTTGTATCAGGCTTGCATTGCGTATAGAACCGGGTACCTAGAAAAGACGGAGAGGCTTCTTGCCCCCGTAGCACTCAGTGGTTCACAACCCCACAACAGGCTACAGCAGTCCACCCACCCCACCCCACTACCGCACCACCGCCCCACACTGAACCCAGGGTTATTGGGGTTATTGTGTGGTTCGTCATACTGGTAAGTAGGATCATACTGACAATTTTTTTTTAATTTGACTAGATTGTAATCAGTGGAGTAACATCACATATCTTCTCAAATCCTTCTGCGTGCTACACTTTTTTGTCAGCCAGTGTATAACACGGGCAGCAACTATCCTGTTGTACTTCAGTGGGGGCATTCAGAATTATGTCTGGATCTTAGGATGACACTCAAACCAGGATAGAAAACTTGCTAGATATCACATATAAATGCGTCAGTGTAGTTAATCGGAAGCTCTTCGAAAATCCAGAAAATATCGTTGTTCTTCACGAGTGTTTTGATATTACGTGTGAACAGCTAGAGCATCAGTTATTTCATTTCCAGTTACTTTGGAATCCAAGTAGCTGTCATGGACGATGCGGTGTTTTCTTCAAGTAGACAATTATTTTTTAAATTCTAAACATCGCCTAGAATAATGGGTAAAGGTATTACTACTTAATAAAACATAAAGAGTAAGTGCTGCGAAGATTAAAAATATATTTTAGCATTATGCTTTAATAAATAAACAATACAGCACTGCTAAGTATTTTACAGGAAGCAATTCTGCAGTCAATCGCTGTCACGATTGTGAAGGGAGTAGGGAGAATACAATGGATGCATCATTACAAAATATAATGAGCAGGTTAAGGAAGAAGAGAGAGCGCGGCGGAAGTGGTGAGCCAGCACTGGGGCGGCGGCGGCGGCGGCAGGCGTCACTGCGCGTAGTCCAGCTCCGGCTCGCCGGCCAATATCCAGTCCAGGCGACGCGGGGGCGCCATGCGAGCACTCGGCCGCTCGCTCTCCACCAGCTGCAACACAGCAAAGTGGCCGCTGCTCTTACACAACCTGCACTAGGGCCAATCAGCGAATTATGCCGAAAACTCAGACTGTAACACACCCTAAACAACTGAATCGATATCTGAGGAGCAACAACCAAAACATATCTCAGTGAGCTACTGTTCCGTAAAAAAAAAAAAAAAAAAAAAAAAGGAATCTTATAAATATTGTATCTTGACATTTGTTTTCAGATATATACACGGTGAGGCAGCTAAGACAGGCCACTCCATATAAGAACACTACTGGCCAATAAAACTGCTACACCACAAAGATGACGTGCTACAGACGCGAAATTTAACCAATAGGAAGAAGATGCTGCGACATGCAAATGATTACCTTTTCAGAGCATTCACGCAAGGTTGGCGCCGGTGGTGACAAGTACAACGTGCTGATATGAGGAAAGTTTCCAACCGATTTCTCATACACAAACAGCAGTTGACCGGCGTTGCCTGGTGAAACGTTGTTGTGATGCCTCGTGTAAGGAGGAGAAATGCGTACCATCACGTTTCCGACTTTGATAAAGGTCGGACTGTAGCCTATCGCGATTGCGGCTTATCGTATGGCGACATTGCTGCTCGCGTTGGTCGAGATCCAATGACTGTTAACAGAATATGGAATCGGTGGGTTCATGAGGGTAATACGGAACGCCGTGCTGGATCCAACGGCCTCGTATCACTAGCAGCCGAGATGACAGGCATCTTATCCGCATGGCTGTAACAGATCGTGCAGCCACGTCTCGATCCCTGAGTCAACAGATGGGGACGTTTGCAAGACAACAACCATCTGCACGAATAGTTCGACGACGTTTGCAGCAGCATGGACTATCAGCTCGGAGACCATGGCTGCGGTTACCCTTGACGCTGCATCACAAACAGGAGCGCCTGCAATGGTGTACTCAACGACGAACCTGGGTGCACAAATGTCAAAACATAATTTTTTCGGATGAATCCAGGTTCTGCTTACAGCATCATGATGGTCACATCCGTGTTTGTCGACATCGCGGTGAACGCACATTGGAAGCGTGTATTCGTCATCGCCATACTGGCGTATCACCCGGCGTGATGGTATGGGGTGCCATTGATTACAAGTCTCGGTCACCTCTTGTTCGTATTGACAGCACTTTGAACAGTGGACGCTACATTTCAGATGTGTTACGACCCGTGGCTCTACCCTTCATTGCCGGCCGAAATGGCCGTGCGGTTCTAGGCGCTGCAGTCTGGAACCGCGAGATCGCTACGGTCGCAGGTTCGAATCCTGCCTCGGGCATGAATGTGTGTGATGTCCTTAGGTTAGTTAGGTTTAACTAGTTCTAAGTTCTAGGGGACTAATGACCTGAGAAGTTGAGTCCCATAGTGCTCAGAGCCATTTGAACCATTTTCTACCCTTCATTCGATCCCTGCGAAACCCCGCATTTCAGCAGGATAATGCACGACCGCATGTTGTAGGTTCTGTAGGGGCCTTTCTGGATACAGAAAATGTTCGACTGCTGCCCTGGCCAGCACATTCTCCAGATCTCTCACCAATTGAAAACGTCTGGTCAATGGTGGCCGAGCAACTGGCTCGTCACAATACGCCAGTCACTACTCTTGATGAACTGTGGTATCGTGTTGAAGCTGCATGGGCAGTTGTACCTGTACACGCCATCCAAGCTCTGTTTGACTCAATGCCCAGGCGTATCAAGGCCGTTATTACGGCCAGAGGTGGTTGTTCCGGTTAGTGATTTCTCAGGATCTATGCACCCAAATTGCGTGAAAATGTAAGCACATGTCAGTTCTAGTATAATATATTTGTCCAATGAATACCCGTTATCATCTGCATTTCTTCAAGGTGCAGAAATTTTAATGGCCAGTAGTGTATATCCAGAATGAGTTAATGCATCGAGATGCTGCTTTCGCAAGTTATGGTGGACATATGACGAATTTCCCAATGTTCGCAAATAATTTTTATCCTTAACAGTCGCTGAATTATGGCACCGACTTTTTTTTTTTCTAGTTGAACCATACAGGGTGATTCAGTTCCCTCTAGCGCTGGGTTTTATGCAACCCGCAACGTCTTCAAAAACTACACACGAGAATTTCATATTCTCTTGATTGCTACACGTGAACTATTAGTCCCAGAGAAAAAAATGAACAGGGCGTTTCTGCAGGATATTTAATGTAGTTAAATTTTATACTGAAATACGTTTCCGCTGAAAGCCATGGTTTTCGAGTAATCAAGAAAAACGCGTTTGAAGGTCACTTCTGTACGTTTTTCTCGAATAATACGAAAACTACGGCCTCTAGTGAAAACTTAGCCCAGTATAAAATTGGAGTACATTAAATTTGCTACAAACAGTTCCTGTTCATTTTTATTGTAGCAACAATGGTTTGCACAGAGCGAGCGAGAGGATATGCAAATCTTGCATGTGTTATTTGGAGGCATTGCAGGTTGAATAAAATCCATCGGTACGTGCAGTTAAATCACCCTTCTGTGGAATTTGAAAGAAACTTCTAGGAGAAATTCTACGACATGACATATATGGGACTTGATCAAACAGTATCAAGATAACAGCGCCGAAAGCTATTGTCCCGCCATCAGGAGAAGACGTTCCACAAACATACTAAATAAGCAAACACCTAACTCAGGTATGGTTCTCGTTTGTACCAGTGCGCTAGAAGTCCACCAGTCTGTGTTCTGCTGTTGTAACAATCAGGTAACTTTAGACATTCACAATGTATGCGATAGTCGAAAAGGTGGATATAGTTTATGGCAAATGTCGCCAGCTGTAATTCCGAAGATATGCCGCCGCCACAGTTGTTGGAAGACAATCCACTGGACATAAAGCAATCGGTGTGGTATCAACAACACGGATGTCCCTCCCATTCCACAGATGTAGTGGCAGACCCTCTTAAGAGAACATTTAGAGAGTATCGGAACGGTCGTTCAGAAAATCCAAAATGGTCTGCACACTCAGCAAACTTAGCACTTCTATACTTTTATCTATGGCGAAAAATAAAACAAGAGGTCCATTAGAAAGCACCGACGACTTCCGAAGTAATATAATGCTTTCTAACACGGGCTTGTGCTGCCGTTAACTCCAGGTGAAATTCAACGTGCCGTATTGTCTCTCAAGAATCACCTTATCGCGCATAACAATACTCAAGATCAATATTTTGAGCACTTAAATGACTATCGTGATAATAAACAGACGAACCGTACCTTATTTACGTGTTTGTTTACATTTAGCATAAGAGGGCAGACGTTTGTAGAACCTCTTCTCCTGATGGTGGACAGTGGTTTGCGGCGTTATCATCTTAATATTATTTGATCAGTTCCGATACATGCTATGTCGTTGAAATTCTCTAAGTAGCTTGTTTCAAATGCCACAGAAAAAGTATATGGTTTCATTAGAAAATAAAGTCAGTGTCGGAATTTGGCGACTATAGACGATAAAAATTACTTGCGAAAGTTTCGCCATATTGTCTGCTATAACTTGGTGAAAACCACACCTCGAAATATTTACTGATTCTGGATATATTTGGGGGGTGTCCTGTATGACTTGGTTCACCCTGTATATGTAACACCTGTTATTAAAAAATTTGTGCTGGAAAGTGGACTCTGACCGAAATCACTTGTGCAGTTAAAAAGAAGTATACAGCAGCTTCACGTGTCACAATATGTCATTTCTAAAGAAAAGTCATTATTAGTATCATCATTGTTATTAATACTACATACACGTTTATATAGTGGTTGGACAAAAATATAGAAACACCGCGATAAATGCATGTTTGCACATAAACGAAGACACTAGCCAAGCCTGCAGGTGGCGCTGTTGTATTTCACCACGAACGGCACCTGCGCAATGCCCTCAATATGTTACATGTTACACATTGCCAGTCGTGTTCAGAACAATGTTGTGTGTAGTTGTAAGTGCATTATGTGGGAACTAAAAGAAGTCGAATGTAGACAAATTGTTGGTGCTCGTATGGTGTGTGCTTCCGAAACCAAGGAAGCCAATGTGTTTCTTGTTTCAAGAGGCAACGTATCGAACGCCTATACTGCATACAGGAAAACGGAAAAACATCATCCGATAAATCAAAACGTGGACGAAAGTGAGTATTGAGTGAATGTGACAGACGAGCACTGAATAGAGTTGTGACGATAAATAAAGAGAACGACAACAGCAAAAGCCACTGCAGAACTGACTGTCGCACTCGCGAAACCTGTCCAGCACTAATACAGCACGAAGGGAGTTTTATAGGGTGGGAATTTCAGGGCGAGCTGAAATTCTAAAACCACACATCCGCGATATAAATGCCAGTAAAAGGAAAACGTGGTGCCGAAGCAATAAAACCTGGACTATGGAACAGTAGAAAGAAGTAATTTGGTCTGATGAGTTTTATGTCACACTATTTCCAAGTTCTGGCCGAGTTAACGTCTGGTTACTTGAAATTGCCACTGTTTTGGAACACGTATTATGTTCGAGTGTAATGACTTTTCTGGAGATTAGAAATCTACTCTGTAGGAATCAGCATGGGTTTCGAAAAAGACGATCTTGTGAAGCCCAGCTCGCGCTATTCGTCCACGAGACTCAGAGGACCATAGACAAGGGTTCCCAGGTAGATGCCGTGTTTCTTGACTTTCACAAGGCGTTCGATACAGTTCCTCACAGTCGTTTAATGAACAAAGTAAGAGCATATGGACTATCAGATCAATTGTGTGATTGCATTGAAGAATTCCTAGATAACAGAACGCAGAACGCAGCATGTCATTCTCAATGGAGAGAAGTCTTCCGAAGTAAGAGTGATTTCAGGGGAGTGTCGTAGGACCGTTGCTATTCACAATATACATAAATGACCCTGTGGCTAACATCAGAAGTTCACTGAGGTTTTTTGCAGATGATGCTGTAGTATATTGAGAGGTTGTAACAATGGAAAATTGTACTGAAATGCAGGAGGATCTGCAACCAATTGACGCATGGTGCAGGGAATGGCAATTGAATCTCAATGTAGACAAGTGTAATGTGCTGCGAATACAGAGAAAGAAAGATCCTTTATCATTTAGCTACAATATAGCAGGTCAGCAATTGGAAGCAGTTAATTCCATAAATTATCTGCGAGTAGGCATTAGGAGTGATTTAAAATGGAATGATCATATAAAGTTGATCGTTGGTAAAGCAGATGCCAGACTGAGATTCATTGGAAGAATCCTAAGGAAATGCACTCCGAAAACAAGGGAAGTAGGTTACAATACACTTGCTCACCCACTGCTTGAATATTGCTCACCAGTGTGGGATCCGTACCAGATTGGGTTGATGGAAGAGCTAGAGAAGATCCAACGGAAAGCAGCGCGCTTCGATACAGGATCCTTTAGTAATCGCGAAAGCGTTACGGAGATGATAAACTCCAGTGGAAGACTCTGCAGGAGAGACGCTCAGTAGCTCGGTACGGACTTTTGTTGAAGTTTCGAGAACATACCTTCACCGAGGAGTCAAGCAGTATGTTGCTCTCTCTTATGTATATCTCGCGAAGAGACCATGAGGATAAAATCAGAAAGATTAGAGCCCACAAAGAGGCATACTGACAATCTTTCTTTCTACGAACAATACGAGACTGGTATAGAAGGGAGAACTGATAGATGTACTCAAAGTACCCTCCACCACACACCGTCAGGTGGCTTGCGGAGTATGGATGTAGATGTAGATTTTAGAGGAAGAATGGCATGAAATTCCGTTGAAAGCCATATAAGACCTGTATCACAGATTCCCAGACAACTGGAAACTGTTTTGAATACCAGCGGTCTTCCTACACCGTATTAGGCATGATAATGTGTTTTGTTTTTTGTGTTTCCATATTTCTACCCATCCCCTGTATCTGCCATACGTATCCTTACTAATTACATACCATGTAATTTTTTTGTTTATCGGGCTGTATTCTATATATTGCACATTTCATTACTTGTATTAATTACGTTTGAAGTTATTAGCTTTATACCGGAAAAGAAATACTGTGAAAGTTGGATAAATGTTTATCAATATTCTTGCCACATCAGATTTGATTATAAAGTCAATCTTCCAAGGAATTCCTCTGTCAAGAATTAAATGTTCCACTAATAGACCATACGATACTGATCTTTATGTTAGTGCGCATATTTTCATCATCCATTCCGAAAGAGAGCTGTTTTAAACACGCTGACAAACTGCCTGTTCGCTTTTGCCTCTAGTTCTTCGATCGACGGTTGTTTGATGACTTCCATGACTTTTCGAGAGCACAAGTGGCTGGCATTGTCAAAGTTTCACCCTCCACTGCTGAACACCAGAAAAATCATCAACAAACGTAGGCCAAAGAACCCAAGACTGAAGCAACAGATAATTTGTCTGTAAGTGGCCACGAATGCCTCAACGATTTTAAGCACGCTGTTATTACATAGGGCTAAAACTCTTTTGCAAATAAATTTGACACGACAAGAATACCGAGAAACATTTATCCAAGAATGTCGCCAGGAAAACTACATCCTTATTGTGAAATTATTTTTTTCTTTATTGTGATTTTATTCCCCTGCCCCATATGGGGGAGGGGAAGGGCTGGCAGTGGCACAATCCGCCACTCTTCAACCGAGTGACATGATGGCTAATAAAAGGAGAAAACTATACATATAAAGGCATTAAAAGGTGGACATAAAAACAGAGTAAGGGGAGACAATGGAGGTAAAATGTAGACTGACACGGAGATATACATAGTGGGACAGTCAAAAAGTCGACATGAAGTTAAAAAATCACAGTTGGCGATTCGTAGTGCACATAAAATACGCTGAAGTCACACGCATAGGGTAAAAGTTGGCCACAATTTTGAAACACTCCGGAACAAAGACACTTTAAAACCACTTTAAGAGATGACTATGTAATTATAATTCTGTAATGTAATTATAATTCTGTATAAGCTGATCTTGCCCAGAGGGGAAAAATATCATATCGCTAACTCGGTCTTTTATCACGAGGTACGAGACGTTCTAGCGTTCTGGCGCTTAACATCTTGGTGCGGGCAGGGAGTGCGTAGTCGGTCTATGTTTAACCACCGCTTACGTTAGTCAGCGTTGAATGGTCTTAGTCGTAGGAAGCAGTAAAATGCACCTACGAATGTTAAAAATTCCTCGAATGGAAGAATATGAATGCAAGCAAACGAGTTGATGTTCACTCCAAGGTCTGGTGGTGAATGACTGAATTATATACGGTGGAGTGGATACGACATGGAACTCATTGTAAAGTCGTGTTGAGCTGCGACACAGCTTGCTTCGGACGATATAAAGATGCTTCAATCTGTTGACTGGAAGATACATTATCTTTTTCAAGTATATTGAGGCACGATCATTTATCGTTACTTTTGGTTTCAAAAAGAGAGCTTAGTATTAGTTCTTTTTGATTATCATATTTGGTGTAAAATGTATTTTGATCACACATTCCTTTATTTTTTCATACTTAATGTCTGCGATTGTGCTCTTTGGCAAAATCTTTATTTTACAGGTTCATTTGCAGTATATTTGCATGCGTCTTCGTGTCACAGTAATACTTCAACTATCGCAGTTTCATTGTGGTGACTAAAGGAAAGTTATTTTCGCGTAGTTATTCTTCTAACATGAGAGCCACATACTACAGTAGCAGTTTCTTGAATGCTTCAAGAGAAGGAATGCTCCTATTTGTTACCACTTCATGAAGGATTTTGATAGGAACACATAGTTATGAGTTTCTTTCTTCAGACCTTTGTAGAATGTTCTTTCAATAAAAACTGAAAAACGAATGATTTTCAGACGTATATTTGTCTAGACTTTTCTCGTTTTAAACTGAAGAACGCACTTCGAAAGTTCCCAAAAGTGTATTTCCGATACTGTATTTTCTTCTAGCCAATAATGGAATACAGAATGGCAAGCCATCGACATCCTCAATCAACTACGAACAATGGGACCACTACGTTAAGGAAATCGGCCTCTTATGGCAATCGGCCTTGCAAGCTCAGATGATGGAATCAAATATATAGGGTGATTCTGCCAAATGGCGATCAGCTGCAGAAACCCATCCCTGATAGGATAAGGACTGTGGGTAGACGGGAAACTCTAGTGGATGGCACATATCCACAACTTCCCGGAAAATCTGAATGCGACCACTTTTACAATTGGAATGTCGTTCACAGTAAGTATCAGTTATACGATGAAAATGGTTTATTTCGCATACTTTTATACTTTCATGTCATTTGGTATAATACGTATAACAACGAGGACTAAATGAGGTGTCCATTCCAGAATCTCATTGAAAACTATGCAAGGAGCTGCAGATTCTTATACTCGCATCGCAGTATATCTGGTTGCTTATGAAATTTATGCACTGTACCTTGGTGGGCCCGTTCCCCAAATTTGGCGCTTTAGACTTTTTTCTGCGGGGAAATCTGAAAGACACTGTGTACAACGACATACCAACTGCACCCGATGATATGCAATGACACACTACTGCAGCCTGCTCGGATATCTCTGCTGAAACGCTAGCACGTGTGCAGCAGTCGTTCCATACCAGACTGGAAGCGTGTATTGCCGCTGACGGTGGTCATTTTTAACGCAACCTGTGATGGTCAGGTGTCTCGTTACTGGTCAGAATCCACATAACTTATGTTGTTCTTTAGCATGTGCTATCACAGGTACTGAATAAGTGTCGGTGTGAGATCTTTTCAAAATAAGATATCTCGCAAACGACTCACACTAGAAGCCTACAATAAACACCATTGACATTCTAATTTACCCTACTTTTAGTTTGTTAATGTCAGTAGGCATTCTTCTATTTAAAAAAGTGTATGTTTGCACAAAAAATACACTTCAGAAGTATTATTACAATTTTGTGATTGACTAACAATACGAGCCCGTGACTACCACTATATTCTGTGAAAACCGCACATAAGTAGCACTTTCAATTTCCGCAATATTTTCGGCGAAAGTTTTAGGTGATTCACCTGGTATAACAGTTAACGTTTTAATGTTTCCATTTCTTAAAAATAAGGTTTAGATGTGGTTCATGACCTCGTCTCGTTGGTGCCGTGGTCTAATTGAACAGACAAAAAAATAAATAAATGAAAATAAATTAATGCGAGTTTTGTAATTCGTAATTACAGTAGAAGTAGACTTTCCTTTCAAACATACAAAAAGGAGCGGCTGTTACTTTCCTGATATCTCGGTTTATCGCAGACACATGCCACTAATAACAATGCTGTATAGTTCCTTAATTATATATGTGTCTCATTCTTTCTCGGACGTAGACAATTGACCTCTTGAAGCAATACGTTCAGGTTTTTTATTCCCAAGACTTAAAAAAGAAGCACGAATTTTTTAGAAATCCGTCGTTTTAGGAGCCAGACAATTTTTAATCCTACTCAACGAATTGTCCTTCACAGAAACACAGAAACAAATTTCAGTGACTTGAGCCACATAGTGTTTCTGACACTCCGACCTTTCGCTGTAAATACAGCTGCTATTGTAGCTTGCAATCACGTGGCAGAAAGGCATCCTCTCGACTACGTAATTCCCAATACGGCTGAATAGTGATTCGTATATAACTTTAATAGGCAACCACATGTTATCAGTGAACTATGCTTTGGCGACTGTCGACCAGCTGAAAGCGGCTCACGGTTGTAATCGCTAAGTGAAAATGACTTTGCATATGCTCTTCTGTAGACAGTAAGTGTTATCACAGTTACGTTGTCATTTAACAAGTACAGGGGACACGCTATTTCTTAACAGCAGCACAGCCTTCACTCCCCCCACCCTTCAGCTAATGATTGGCACGTGTCTGCAATACTGAGTTTAGTTTTCAGCGTCTCTGTGAGTGAACGAAATGACTCGTGTCGAATATCACACACCTTTGAAGTCAAGGTCGCTAATGCACTGTACTTTGGTAACCGTCAACCTGGAGGTAGGAGGTAGACTTCCATTTGGTCATAACGGGTTTAAGATATCATCCCATAGTTCTTGATCTCTAAACTTTGTGTCAAATTGCTGGATTAAATCGTAAATAGCTCTGCAGTGTCTTATATAGAGAGTATATGAATTTGTGGTGTCTGTTCTTTCGGTCATGTCCAAAAGAACAGACAACACGCATTCATATAGCTGATTCGCCTAGATTGGCAATAGATCTGCCTTCTTCATTGCGGATGCACAAGTACGGTCGACCTTCTGCGGAAATCTCAGAGTAGTAAGCATGGACGAAATGGACTGGGGCTGCGGATAGGTGGCCCTCGGCCGTAAAGCGTGGCGAGATAGTCCGCGAAGTGGGCGCCGTAGTTAACGCACCTGCTTGATAAGCAAGAGATCCTGGGTTCGAATCCTAGTCCACTACATGTTTTCGCTGTCGCCGCTGATTCCGCATAATGTCCTGGTGCAGCTGACATCAGTAATGCCTTTCCTCTCTTTTATTCCCCCCTCTACCCTCAATTTACATTATATAGAGAGGGTCTATGTCATTATCGATGGCGAACCCTCCGGCGGACGGAGACTCTTGGTGCTTTCAAGCGAATGAGCACGAAGGAATGATGAGTGTAGTTTAACGTCCCGTCGACAGCGTGGTTGTTAGAGACGGAACATAAGCTCTGATCACGAAAGGAAGGGGTAAGAAATCGACCATGACCTTTTTGAAGGAAACATCCATGCATTTGCATGGAGCGATTTGGTGGAACCACGGAAAACCTAAATGTGTAGGACCGGACGGGGATTTGAGCCGACTTCCTTCCGAATACGAGCCCAGTGTGCTCTCCACCCCATTCGGTTTGGAACAAATGGGCTACGAGCTAGCGACGAGTAGCAACCTTACTCCGCATCATTAAAATAACAAGACAAAGAATACAATATATTTCGCAAGCGAGGGGCACTGAAAGAGCACCTACATGTTCTCGGACGTTCCCTGTGCAAAATCAAGACCAACACTAACTATAAGGGCCAGTCAAATGAAAAACGAACACCCGCCATAACGGGATCCTGGAATGGTTCCATTCAAAGGTAATCACCACATGCATTAAGGTATTTTTCCCTCTGGGGGACGATACGATCAATTCCTGTCTCATAGAAGGCGGTCGGCCGATGAGGATCCACAATCGCACTCACTCTTGCACTTCCTCGTCCGACTGACACCGACATCTACGCATATCTTTCTTCAGGTTATCAATGACATAAAAATTACATAGTGAAAGATCCGGGCTATAGGTTGGATGTTGCAGTGTTTCCAAAAAAATCATGTAAGTGCAGTGGTATCGTCCTCTGCACACGGGATATGTCTAAACCATCGCAGACGGCTTTCTGGCATTTTCTTCTGGCTCGGTGCGACCGCGAAACGTTTCCCTGCAAATTTCTGAGTTGATATAATTAATTAAACTTCAGAGATGCAGTACACTGCTGTCCAAAATTAAAACAACAAACCACTGTTTCCCCGTCCTGTGTCTAATTCACGATATAATCATACAAAGTGTCGATAAATGTCCGTACTATCGTGTTCTGCACGGAAGATGGCATTCTGCCCAACGGACAACCACGCCAACGATGACGTCAGGGCATCTGTCAAACGGGGTAGTATTTGCCGGGTAGTCTCACATCCACAATCGCTACCTACACAGTCACAGATGGTGCAGTATGACACATTTAAGACTCCTACCAGGCTGTCTGCGGTGGAGGGCTATGTAAGAATGGAAGCAAGACAGTCGGAAACTAATGTGGTCCTGTGGCTTGTTTTTCGGATGTGGCGACAGTTTATAGAGATCGAAACTGTATCCCGAAGACCAGGGCGGGCCGACCACGTGTAACATCAGAAAGAGAGAACTGTTACTGGGCTGTAAGGGAAAGACGGTACCGTCTTAGTACTGCACGGCAACTGGCATCTGGCCTCGCAGCATCCAATGCACGTGTTGTAGCGAGGCAAACGGTATACAGAAGGCTTCGGCAGAGTGGACTTTACTGTCGGAGACCTGCTGTATGTGTAGTTCTGACGCGTCTTCACAGAAGGGAAAGTCTAGATTGGAGCCGTCAAAATGACAACTGGATGGTAGAACAGTGGGTCAGTGTTTTTTTCACAGATGAGTCCCGATTTGGTGTGGAGACTGGTTCTCGAGGTATTCACATCTGGAGGGAACATGGAACACAATGTCGGGACCCAAACATTGTGGAAAGAGACTGATATCGAGGATGATCCCTAATGGTGTGCGCAGGGATTATATTGACCACTCGAACACCTCTTCTTGAAACTGTACGGTTAAATCGGCAAGGTTTAAGTGATCTCTGGTGTCGTAACGAGGTCTTGGGATCTCATGTGCGGTTTTTGCAAGTTGCTGATGGACGATAGCCGGCCGCTTTGGCCGAGCGGTTCTAGGCGCTTCAGTCCGGAACTGCGCGCCTGCTGCGGTCGCAGGTTCAAATCCTGCCTCGGGCATGGATGTGTGTGATGTCCTTAGGTTAGTTAGGTTTTAGTAGTACTAAGTCTAGGAGACTGATGACCTCAGATGTTAGGTCCCATAGTGCCTAGAACCATTTGAACCATTTTTTTTTGTGGACGATAATGCTCGACCTCATAGAGCAGGCGTGGTTGATGTTTTCTTGGAAACGGAAGATTTTGCACGCATGGCATGTCCTGCTCGCTTTCCAGATTTGAATCCCATGGAGCACGCCGGATCCACAAGGGAGACGGGTTGCATCACGTCAGCAGCCACCAACCACTCTCCAAGAGTTGCGAGCAGCACTGCAGGCAAAATTGGCGTTATTGCCTCAGAATGAGATTGCATCATTCACAGCATGCCCCGTCGTTTGTCAGGCCCGTATTGCTGCCAGAGATGATCACACCCCATACTGAACGCATTAACCAGTTGTCATAATACGTGTGTGAATCCGTCAAGTTGGAAAAAAACGAAAAACATTTTTGTCTACCGCTGTGCATACTACAGTTGTTTCGTTCTGTGTTGTTTATATTGTTGCTACTTTACTATCCTCTATTTATACAGTTTTGTGGCAAAATAAACGCAATCTTGCAAAATTTCCGTTTGTTGCGTTAATTTTGGACACCAGTGTAATACTGAGGTTTTAAATGTTAATTGTATTACTGCTGCGAACAGCTTTTCCTTAATGTAATTCTTGATGTTTTTTAAGTGCAGGGTGTTTAAATACAAATTTATCCGGTTTCACAAGACTATATCGTTACATGAATAAAGATAGAAACTCAGAATGGATTTTAACTTACGAGTCGAAACTAAAAGTTTACCTTGGGGCCAGTTGTAAACTGATAGTTTAGGCGGCTGCCGGTAGGGGTCTTCGGCTGCAGCTTGCTCGCTCGCTCATTTACTGCCCAATGTGCGAGAACGTTGAAAACTTCATTTTTCAACAGGGAATAGAAGCAACGCACTGGCACCTGCACCTGCACGTAACACGGAGCTTCCAACAACTTTGTGTAAACCCTGACACCGCTTAGTTGCACCAGTGAATGCAGTGACTGCAGAAATGCCCGCATAAGAATGGGACTGGTTTGATTATCGTCAGGACGTTTGTCGCGCGTCTGGTGACGAAAGTCTGGACATTTGGGAAAGGTTAACTTTGATACTGAACGCAATTGTAAAACGTTTCCAGCGATTTATGTACAGATATTTCCTTCTGAAACTGAATGGTTATTTTGAAAATAAGAACTTCGCAGTCGGATGCTTAATTTAAAATTGATCCCAAATTTCGATGGTCATTCATGCAGAAGAAATAGTTTTGTCCAATCGGGTGAAACAGTCCGTACTCTTGTAAACCTATAATTGATAATTGCAGTTTTCTTTTTTTCTGTCATTATATAAGTGCAATCTGTACGGATACTGCAAGCAGCGCTTTTTACACGAATTAAATAAATAAAACTGCGCAAGAACTTATGAAAGTCATCCACACAACTTTGGTTCACCACTTCACATGCTATGCTGAAAGGAAAAAACGGTTGCTACTTTATTAATTATGAAAAGCGTACATAATATCATGCAAGTGAGATATCAAGTTCGAACAAGAACTTATTATTAGCCATCGTATAGATTATTGGTCTTAATTTTAACAGTTGCTTAAAAATGTAAGTCTAAGTCATCTGTTCGACGTAACTCCTACGTTAAGCAAATAATAAGGAGGAAACTTCCTGCCATAACTGAAATGTAACAACGGCACGCCGTTAAGCCGCCAGAAAGCTTGGAACTTACAATTTCCCCATAGCCTCTCCACAAAATGCTACTCACAGTCTGAAGGTAGTCCGAACAATGGGATCTACGTTTATATAGTTAGTCAGGTAACCAGTACCATATGGTATGTACTGATATATTCATCCTTCTGTACCATATCAGTTTAAGGACGACACATATGCAATCTTTGATCATGCTTATCTGTTTGCTGCCTATTCCCTGTCCTATGCACTTTCAGAAAGAAAGGAAGGATAAGGTTTAAAGTGTTGACTGCGAGAAGATCACTAAAGACGGAGCACCACCTGGATTGTATTAATATTTGGAAAGATATCAGCCGTGTTCTTCTCTAAGGAACGATCGCGGCATTCGTTTTATTCAGTTTAAGGAAAGTACAGAAAATATAAACCTAAATGCCTGGAAGTTTGAACTCTGCCCCCTGCGAAGGCGGTAGAGTATACTAATCACTACATCAGCACATACGGAATGTGCAGTTTTATATTTCATGTTTTCTTATTCGGTATGTAAGGAGATGTAAAGTTTTATATGCAACGAAAATATTGAAAAAACAGAGATGTATCTTAAAAACCGGAGAGGTAGAATCAATTTGTAAACTACAAAACAAACGCACTGAAAGCGGAAGTGGTTCAACGTTGTGTAAGCCGATGGTAAGACATCTTGACCAGGTCGGTGCGTGGGAAGTGGTGGGGAGGGGACGAGGGGGAGGAGCCTTCGCAGTGTGAATGTGAATTTGAGAGCAGCTCTTCCACTTGATGTCGTTGTTGCTCACATCATAACGAGAATTTATCTCAGGAAGTATGTACTATGCAACTTTCACTGTCTCAGCAGTAATTTGTAATTCATATTTCCCAGGAGATGTCTACCAAACCGTACGTTGGTGCTCCGTGAGTTTCCCTTTGTTCACAGGATGATATCAAGTTCATTGTGACACTAAAGCGTTCACACACATCTGTAGGTGTAATGTGTGGTGTTGAAAATGCAGAAAGAATAAGCAGAATGCTACTGCAGGACAAAAAATATTATTTTTTTTAGTTAGTACTCATTACTGATAGAGAAATGTAATTTAATGATACATTACAGTCATTGGGGCTGTTTCTTTGATCAGTCTCTAGCATTTCCCATTTATCCACCACATATTACCTCAGTTATTCTTTTTTTTCGTCTGTGTACGACTCGCTTGTAACCGTGAGATATGAAACATTGACTAACACACTGGACCCGCATTGGAAAGGATCGGGGATTAAATCCCCGTCTGGTCGTCCTGAGTTAGATTTCCTGCTGTTTCCTGACCTGTTCTTGCCCGATGAGTGCTTGTGGCCCTTCGGTAATATCCTCGTCGTCCGCGGGACGTTAAAAACTAATCTTTGAACTTTCCTTCCTTCCGTAGGTAATACCGGTACTTATCTCATTGCTCTTCTCAGAATTTTCTCTATGTTTCCAATAAATACAACTCAGAGACAATTTCAAAATCAGGGACAGTATTCAGAAGCGTTAAACGATGTGTTTCTTAGCCACTTCCTTAATGGATGAATTACATTTCCTCAGTATTCTCACAACGAAGCTCAGTCAAGTATGTCGCTTCTCCTCGGAAAGAAATATGTGGTCATTCCCTCTGAATTCCTTCCGGATGGGTAACCCATAATGTTTGACTAGTGTGTATGTTTTAATTACTTTACCGGTGATGATGTAGTTACACAAGAGCTTCAATGGATTGGAAATAACAGCCAACTAGTTGCAAAATACAGGATTATTAAACCTTGACCATGGTTTCCACAGTTTCAAAACTGTCTTCTTCAAAAGGTATTGCAGTTAGAATCACATTAACTATATCCAATGTGGGAGTCGTTGACTCTATCTAGTACATGTGCGTGTCATGCATTTAATCACACAAGGTGGGGCCTTTTCATCCGTTTACGAGCGTTGCGTTCCGTTTGATGACAACGCCAATTAGATTACTTTTGGTTACATATAGCGACAAACTATAACCCTTAGACCATATGTTCATCATCTAGAGATGTTGCTTCATTTAGTATATATTATTATTATTTATTAAAGTGCCATCAGCCTTGCAGCAGTGGTAACACCTGTTCCCGTCAGAGTACCGAAGTTAAGCGCTGTTAGGTGTGGCTAGCACTTGGATGGGTGATCGTCCTGGCTGCCGAGCGCTGTTGGCAAACGGGGTGCACTCTGTTCTTGTCAGGCCAATTGAGGAACTACTTGATTGACAAGTAGCGGTTCCGATCACAAAAACTGGCAACGGCTGGGAGAGCAGTGTGCTGACCACATGTCTCTCCATATCCGCGCCCAGTGACGTCTATAAACTGAGGATGACATGGCGTTCGGTCGGTATCGTTGGCCCTTCCAAGGCCTGTTCGGATGAAGTTTAGCTGATGTGTTAATATAATCCTCCTGCATACTTGGTCATCTCTGAAATGCCTAAGACCCTTACTGGTATTGTTTAAGTGGTCGTTCATATATTTTGAAGACCAAATTAGGTACACAACAAATTCATGAGAATTATTTACAATACGTCAAATAAAGTGTGCACTGTAGGATACAATGGTAACAATGAACTTACAATAAAATTGTTGAGCTATTTGCTCTTACGTGGCATAGACCAGATAGTTTGGCAACAGGTAACACCAAAGCTTATTTGCATTGGAAATACACTCCTGGAGACAACCCTGCAGTATATCTAGCTTGGATCATAAGCGAAATGACCCCGTATGTGGATGTTGAGATGACAATAAAATAGATAATTAAAGCGAAACGTCTATTTCGGCAGGGACACCTACAAATGACGAACAGAAGTAGACGACTGAAAACCATATATGAGTGAGTACTTCCTGACAGGGGGAGTCGATGGCGTCCACCTAGAATCTAGTATGAAGGCTTTTGTGATGCGATGGCTGAAACAGCAATACGAGAAGAAGAATGTAAGATAAGAGGGTATACAAATTGTAAACGCTAACTGATACCTAGACATCTGGGCAGCAGAACTACGCTCTTAGTGTCTAAGAAATTTGCTGCTTAATAACTTTATCTTAAAATTTCGGATTCACTCAGTGATCATAATATCATAATACAAACCGTCTAATTTTATAGCGTCGACGCCTTTTTGCATTAACTCCTTTCTCGCGACCATTTTATTAACACAGAGAGATGCAGCTTTCTTCTTTTTCCGCTGTGCGCCAAGCACGTACACAACTTTCAGTAGGAATCTCTCCAGTTTTGCGGCGCACTTGGCATGCAAATTGCGATTAGTCACAAAAATGTTCAAACAGATCTTAAGACCTTTCTCTCGGGAGTAAGTGTCTAAAGCGTGACGGCTGATTTTGCGTACGGTCTAATTCTATACTGATAAGAAAGGGGAAGGCAGTACTTTCGCAGGAGAAATTTCTTGCGATGACTGCAGAGAAAAATGCTCAGGCAAGAACTGAGAGCGGGAGGTTAATCGGTTTTCCACATTAACTTCAAGGACACTGTGCCGGAAAGGAAAGGTGCGCTTAAGGAAAACGAAACTAAACCATCCCATCTAATCAAAGGACAAGCGCATCGAGGTTATGGGATTGCTGTATGTTACGATGAAACTGACTGATTTTTCAGAAAATCTCATTTACAGGTTGTACTTCAAATGTGCCTCTAACAAATAAAATTACACATACAAATATCTCTGCAAGATTTTACTTATAGACTACAAGTTATACTAAAATATGAAAGTCTTGCATATTAAGAGCCTACGCTAGCTTGAGCGTATTATTAAATGGCACAGCGACTGTTTTCATTTGTAGATCAAACTCAAGCACACGCAAGAAGGAGACTGTGGTTTGTCTGGGGTGTTTTCCTTACTATCGAGGAGAAGTCGTGGGCATAACAATGATATTAGTATCGGAGCTTTGAGTATGATGTGGAAATGTATCAAGCCTTCTGAGTGTGAAGATCGATGTTGGAGATACAAGACACAGACTTAAGATAATCTCGGGGGAACGTTTTGCAGCACGAAGTTTTTTACATGTATCACGGGCACAGGTGTACCACCAAAGAATTTACGTAGGTAGGAGGACTAGAACGAGGTCACCTTGCCTTGTGAGGACTTATTGTTACAAAGGCTTATAGTAGCAGCCAGTAAAACAGCATGCTTACTACACTGACCTCCAACACCTAACCTTTGAATGAAGTAGTGGTTCTTTCAAAGCATGACTAGCATAAGAAAGGAAAACTCTACCCCAAAATGTTGCAAACATGCTTTTAGTGCATCGAAATTCATTGATATTATTTTAGTGTTCTGCACTTGCACCACCTGAACGTTACCTTTAGGCGCTAATTTGAAGAATATAGTTAATATCGAAGCACGTTAATATACTGTGGACTACTAACTTCAGAGATCCACTGAGCTCCTACGACTGAATTTCATAAATGTGATGACACACTCCCGTATGATAAAGAAAGACTCATTATTATATTGTAATGTTCAGTCAATACACAGGCTTTCTTTATTTTGACACTGAAGCTACAGATGACTGCACACGTAAAGAAATTGTATAAAATTCAGAGAATACTTTAGACAGTCGGTAAATTATCATATCAGTTAGAGTAAAATCAGATGACATCAAGCTCCATCTCGTCACGAAACTCTTGGCTCTAATATATTAAAAGAGTCATGCCCTTTACTAACAAAATTTTAGAGTTCTTAGAAGAAAAGTGGTAATCATCCGGCAATGTTATTTTTAAACGACAAAGATGAAGTGTGATATAGTCTCTAATGGGACGCTGATTCCAGAAGGGTAGGAAAGAATCGACCGTGTCCTTGAAGAAACCTTCCTAGCATGCGTCAGAAACGGGTTTTAAGTAAACTACGAAAACTCTTATCAGTATGACCACTCTTGCTTAACACTTCGTAAACATTGGGTCACATTGCTCAGTTCCAGTTTTGGTTACGCATCCATGCATCAGCTAATATAACGGAATCCCGGTAAACATCTACAGTGATAATGACTCTCTCGCCACAGCAGCGACAATGAAACTTCGTACCTGTTGGAGGCAGTCTAGAGGTTTGCTGGAGGCAATAGGGTATTGATTTTACGAGGACTGGTATGATGTTGCTAATACGTCTTCCCCGTTAATGAAGCTGCTGTAATGAGCGACGCACATAGCTCAGGTTTCTGTTTTGCAAGAGGCAGAGATGTCTACAGCTAGCGAGAAAACCAGCCCCAATGATAACCACTTCTCCTTCTTTTACTTTTACATTTGTCCCGTTTCTACAGAGGCCCCAAATTCTCAACTGTTGCGTTTCTGAAATAAAATGTCCGCACTTTTTGAACTGCAAGCTTGCCAGCCTGTCTTCCTCTCTCAATCAGAGCTTAACTGTAATATAATCTATAGAGAGGGACTACCACGTCTTGAATTTGTGTCTGCATACGACTTAATCACTTAGCTACGTGGTTCTCTATTGTCATACACCTAGATGGTTATAGATTTGGCACAGAAGTGGACTGGAATTTGTTTCATGTGCTAGAGAAAATCTCCAAGCTACGTTTGTTCCACATTAACTTAGATAACGCAAAAAGAGATACTTCCAATAAACATGTAATTACCAAGCAAACATCCAATTGGCAAGATATAGGTGAAGTAAAACAGAATATTGTCTACTTTACAACGAAGGAAATTATTTGGAGACCAATTAATAATGCATGGAAAGCAAGCGGATCCAAGGTGAAGAATACATAAACGATTCGTCGCAAGATACCATCAATGAACAGTAGTCGGGGACGGAAACTAGACCACAGTGAAGGGGAGTGACGAACAGTGACAAGGATTGTGACAAAGAACAGTAGAAATAATGCGAGACATGTGATTTCGGAACTCAGTGGGCATCTCGAACAATGTTCTATTACAGTGGCAATCCTACGAAAGACATCTGAAGGAAGACAGGTGTGCCGGCCCTGTGGCAGAGCGGTTCTAGGAGCTTCAGTCCGGAACCACGCGGCTGCTGCGGTCGCAGGTTCGAATCCTGCCTCGGGCATGGATGTGTGTGATGTCCTTGGGTTAGTTAGGTTTAAGTAGTTCTAAGTCTAGGGGACTAATGACCTCAGATGTTAAGTCCCATAGTCCTTAGAGCCATTTGATCCATTTTGAAGACAGGTGGTTGGCAGAAGCTAAGACAAGAACGTGGTAATATGAAGAAAATGGCACCAAGAACATACGACATGGACTGTGATGACATGATCTGATGAGGTCATTTTACACGTAGGGCTTTATATCTGCTCTCGGCTTACGGAAGTAAATTGAACACTACATCCACGACTTACGCAACATTCTCTAGTCGTGTGCGTTAGTTCTACACAGTTGCCCTCAAACCTGAGGGATATCTCTTTGCCATACTAATCAAACATAAGTGATTCAATTACTTTTAATGTCTGTGCGTTATCTGTATAGACGTGTTACACAAAAAATACATACACTTATTAAAATTGTCTAGTACCCTATTCGGCATTCACAATAAACTTAGCCTCTCTGGAGACCGATTCGTATAAGTATTAAGTTGGTGTCAGTGGAATTTCATGCCATTCCTCGCAAGTAGTTGCTCCAAGTCTGCGTGAGATGCTGGATGGGGACAACAGACTCTTAACTTATCTGCCAGCGCAGACAACAACGGTTAAATAATATAATACGTAAGATGTTAGTTGAAGCCTGTTTAATACGTTGAACGCCACGAGGCCGACGGCGTCCTCAGCAGAGCCTCATGCCTGAAATCTGGCTGTGAAACATCACAAAGCGTGGGGCAGTCAACATGTTAATGCCACGTGTCTCTACCAGTAGGCTCAACTTTTATTCCACTGCTTTGTTTGGTAGCAAATATTTTCATATGAAGCTTATATCCTATCATGGCAGCAAACACAGTAGCTCTAGATATCCCAAGTAGAATTTAATGTTCATATCAGGAGTGCACCAATTAAGGGGACACTAACAATTTGCCCAGTCTCGAAGATTATAAGTTGCGATGTGACGGTACATCAGTAAAACATTACCAAGATAACAGATGTTCTGGCAGAAAACTTTTAGTGATGTGGTGTTTAGGGATGTTTTAGTGATGTTGGCTTGTAGAAAATAAAGTAACGCTAAATCACAGTAAGACAATTTTTACAGTTTCTGAAACACAATTCAACAAAATCTGGCGTTCTGATAACATACAATGGGCATATGAGTAGTGAGAACGAACAGTTCCAATTTTTAGGTGTTCAGATAGATAGCAAACTGTCGTGGAAAGCCCATGTTCAGGATTTTGGACAAAGTCTTAATGCTGCCATTTTTACTATTAGAACAGCATCTGAAGTAAGCGATAATTCGACACGAAAAGCAGTCTACTTTGCTTATCCTCATTCACTCATGACGTATGATATTTTATTTTGAGGCAAGTCTTTCTATTCTCAAATGGTATTTTTGGCTCAGGAACGGGCGGTTCAGGCAATAAGTGGTGTAAGTTCGCGAATCTCTTGTCAAGCCCTGTTCATTAGTATGGATATTCTGACATTGGCCTCTCAGTATATATATTCCTTAATGTGACTTCTGGTGAACAATATGAGATTATTTCCAAGAATTAGCAGCTTGCACTCAGTTAATACTACGCAGAAATCCAATCTGCATATGGATCGCACTTCCTTGGCTTTTGTGCAGAAAAGCGTGCCGTATTCTGCTGCATTCATTTTCAATAAAGCTACCACAAGAATTTAAAAATCTTAGCAGTAATCCACGCGCTTTCAAATCCAAACTGAAGAGTTTCCTCATGGGTCACTCCTTCTATTCTGTGGAGGAGTTCCTTGAAAAATTAAGCTAATTCCTATATTACATTGTTGATTATGGTTATATAAACTTATAGCTTGTCGTCTTTTTAGGAACCATAAACATTTTATTTTATCTATTATTACTTTTCTGTTGTAATTTCATGTACTGCCACGTTACATGACCATGAATATTTGCTCCTATGGACGTAGACATGCATAATAAAAATTAAAAATACGAAGGGAAAATCAAGTACAAGACAACAACGTCAATGCGTTACCCGTTAGTAAGTAAATAGGCTACGAAAATTACTTGTTTGCTACATTTTTTTGTTCAAATTTGTTAGGTAAAAGTATGAAGATGGTCTTAAGTTGTTAGAAAATTCAGACTGCAACTTACATCGTTGATGAGGTCGCGTAGCCGATCGAGACGGTCTTCCAGGGAGGCGGAGCTCCTCCTAGTGGGCAGGTATCTGGCCTGCGCCAGGCTCATCACCAGCATCACGACGACAATCAGCACCAAAGCCTTGCGCTGCGAAAACATCTGCAAACAACAAATACCGTCTAAGCTGTGGTACGCAACCTGAATGAGATTTTTCTGTGAATGCTATAACAGACATTAATTACCGTCAAAGAAAGTACAAGAATTGCACAACACTGAGCAGCTGACTCAGAGACAGCTCGCTAGTACCCCATGATGTTTCAGTCTTGCAGTCGGATGACGTCGGCATCTTGCCACGATATTTCGGCTGATAACTATTCAGCCATCTTCAGGTGAGTTTTACTCTTTAACTCATTGTAAATCTTACATGAGGACTGCTGAATGGGCCGGCCGGTGTGGCTGAACGGTTCTAGGCGCTACAGTCCGGAACCGAGCGACCGCTACGGTCGCAGGTTCGAATCCTGCCTCGGGCATGGACGTGTGTGATGTCCTTAGGTTAGTTAGGTTTAATTAGTCCTACGTTCTAGGCGACTGACGACCTCAGAAGTTAAGTCGCGTAGTGCTCAGAGCCATTTGAACCATTTTTTGACTGCTGAATGGTTGTCAGCCGAAATACGGTAACAAGATTACAACGTTATCCGGCTGAAAGCCCGAAACGTCGTGGAATACTCATTATAACGGGAAAATGTTAATAATCACAGCTTCCTAGTGGTGCGTAGTCTTCCTTCATTCTAACATGGTGGCTGCTCGTAACGGCATCGATTCACAAGAGGTTGAAAGTGCTGTACTGATCCAAGAGTGCTGAGCAGCCGTCAGCTACTCAAGGAAATTGGTAAAAGCAGGGTGCGAGGTGCATGTACACCTCACAACAGTATATCTGTTGTGGTCATAATGATTGCGTTTACATGACCTACGAGTTTTAATCAAAATACTCTGATATAAACCGGGAGCTTGTGACGGTATATTGTTCCTTTTGCACTTGCGGGTACAAGCGAACAAACAGATGCACTTTACGTCTCAGAAGATGACGAGAACGGTACTCTGCGACGAAAGTTGCAGGATGTATCGTGAGTCCCAAATACGAGTAAGCTTCCTCCATGTGGTGATATCACGACACTGCTCACCCGCTGCCACTAGAGATATACAGGGTGGTCAGAATTAGTATGGAAAGCCTGTACGATGTTGCAGTGGAGGTTGTGCTGAGAAATAATTGTTAAGCAGAAAAGTCGATACATTGCGCTGTTATTTAGCATTGAAGTTAGCCAATCAGGTCGTCGCGCGCAAATTCAAGCACCTTGCCAGAGACAGTGTCACCAAACTTGTTCTACGTATGGTTTCCTCAAGCCGAACAAACGTTGCTCTGGCTCACGTAGCTTACATTTATCACTTTCAAAAAAGGCACATTTGCACAGGTAATGAGCATCTGACAAGTGGTAACTCACAGACCCACAGATGTCTTGGCATTACCGCATTTTAGTACATGAAGATGCTTGAATTTGTCACGCACAACGACCTGATTGGCTAACTTCAATGCTAAAAACTTCGGAAACAGCACAACGAATCAATTTTTTTTCTTAACAATTATTTATCATCACAGCCTCCCATGCAATACTCTTACAAGCTTTTCAGACTGTTTCTCACCTCCCTGTATAGCCGCATGTGCGTTTCTGTCCACCCTGGCATCGTCGTGTACAAGTACGATTACTATGACGCGTTACTCTAGGTGACCTCTAGCCATGCATTTAGGATGGAATGGTTGTTAATTATTACAGTACCTGTACTTCTTCCAGCACGCTTGACGGGAACAGGCTACTACCCGTTCACGCATATTTGATCGCAGTACCGCTTGAACACAGCAACCTCTTTTTCCAGCAACAGAAAATCTCAGCTCGTTTCAGTGTTGCTACGTGAACACACAAAATTGTCGGCTTTGGTTAAACATTGGGTAGGTCGTCCAGGACTTTTTGTTTGGAGAATTTGTTTTCCTGTATCAGGCACGAATAATGAGTCTCATAGTAAAGTATTTATTGTTCATTCGAATGTTTCATAATGGTGATGAGCCAGCAATTTAACGACGTAGAACCATAATCATTCACACCACTTAAGATGGCTTTAATAACCTATAACTAGAGTATGATTTATATTATGTACTCCCAAGACATTGCTGAAGTCTGATATGTAACACGTGAAAAAGAATGTGACCATAAAGAAAAAATATCTGATGTAAGTGACCTGTCAGTCTTCAAGGTATGTAAGGGAGGTCCTCAAACAACAAGTTTATTAATAGCATTGAGTTAGTCAACCAACAAGTTACAGAATTAATTCAGTTTAAATACGATAGTATGGTGATCATTTATGGATGAGTTCAGGTAAGAGGAAAAAATTATGTTTAATAATAATAATAATTTTGAACTAAGTAAACTATACGTTTCAAACTAAATTTGTTCGGAAAAGAAAATGAGAAGCTGTCCAGAAGAAATTTTTGTCAATTTAGCTTTTAAATGTGATACATGTTTTATACATGGTCCAGTCACATAAATAAGACCAGCGCTTATGTTCGACGTCAACGTGAAATAACCACGCACAAACAGCAGGTCGCAGCAATAGCAGTGAACGGCATATAGGAGAGGTGTTTGAAAAGTCCGTGCAAAACTAAAAACTACTTACGTGTTTGGGGTAAAACTTTTTTATTTTTCGACATAGTCTCCTTTTAGACTTATACACTTCGTCCATCGCTTTTCTAATTTGTTGCTCCATTCCGAGTAAGAGGAATTGTCCAAGTCTGCAAAATAGCTATTAGTTGCTGCAATCTTCTCCTTGTTTGAATAAAATATTTGTCCCGCCAGCCATTTCTTCAAATTGGGGAACAAATAGTAGCCCGATTTTTTACTGTGAATACTGTGAATCGTTCTGTTGTTTCTCGGCTGTGGCGACAATTTATAGAGACCGAAACTATATCCCGAAACAGGCACAGGGCCGATCTCGTGTGACATCAGAAAGAGAGGACCGTTATTTGGCTGTAAGAGCACAACAGTACCACCTTAGTACTGCACGGCAACTGGCATCTGACCTCGTAGCATCCACTGGATGTGTTGAGTACCACCTTAGTACTGCACGGCAACTGGCATCTGACCTCGTAGCATCCACTGGATGTGTTGTATTGAAACAAACGGTATACAGGATCCTCTGGCAGAATGGCCTTTATTGTCGGAGACCTGCTGTATGTCTACCTCTGTCGCGTCTTCACAGAAGAGAAAATCTAGAGTGGAGTCGTCAACATGCCAACGATTTGGTGTGGAGAGTGCTTCTTGAGGGATTCGCATCTGGAGGGAACATGGAACACAATTTCGGGACCCAAACATTGTGGAAAGAGGCCGATTTCGAGGACGATCCCCAATGGTGTGGGCACGGATTATGTTAACTACTCGGACACCTCTTCATATCATTGCACGGGTGAACTGGCAAGGTTCAACTACTGTCAGGCATCGTGATGAAATCTTGGGGCCTCCTGTGTGGTTGTTGCGAGGTGCTACAGGCTCAGACTTCGTACTGATGGACGATAATACTCGACCTCATACAGTCTAGGTGCTGTTTTCTTGGAAAACACGCACGCATGGCGTGGCTTGCTCGCTCTCCCGATTTGAATCCCATGGAGCATGTCTGAGATGCATTATGGAGATGGGTCGCATCACGTCAGAATCCACTAACCACTCTCCAAGACTGGCGATCAGTTATGCAGGAAGAATGGGCGTTTTTGCATCAACATGAGATTGATGCCATGATTTACAGCACGCTCCGTCGTTGTCAGGCGTATACTGCTGTCAGAGGTGGTCACACCCCATATTGAGCACATTAACCAGTTGTCGGAATGTGTGTGCAAATACGTTAACTTGGAAAAAAACTAAGAACATTTTTGTCTAACGTTATGCACGTTGCAGTTGTTTACGTTCTGTATCCTTTACCTTGTTTCTACTTTACTATCACCTGTTTGTACTGTTTCGTGGCAAAATAAACGCAACCTTGCAAAATTCCAGTTTGTTGCTTTAATTTTGGACTCAGAGTATTTAGGTAAATCACGGAAAACCTAAATCTGGATGGCCAGAGGGGGATTTGAAGAGTCGTCCTCCCGAACGTGAGTCTATTGTGGCGTTACTGATTCCAGTTATGCCACACCTGCCTGAGCCTTAATCTGAGAATGACTTGTATGTGTTATAATGTTGGGAGACTATAAGATTTTTTGAATACATCTGCCATCTTTTGTTTCCGAAATTATCCTTTTCTCTGCTAACAATTACATGCCTTCTTGCTCCCGGAAATATGTTACCTACATAATTCTTTCTGTGACTTTTTGACTATTTCCGTTCCATTCTTAAATACTAGAGATTTACGTAATTTAGCCGGCCGCTGTGACTGAGCGGCTCTAGGCGCTTCAGTCTGGAACCACGCGACTGCTGCGGTCGCAGGCTCGATTCCTGCCTCGGGCATGGACGTGTCTGATTTCCTTAGGTTAGTTAGGTTTAAGTAGTTCTAAGTTCTAGGGGACTGATGACCTCAGATGTTAAGCCCCCTAGTGCTCAGAGCCATTTGAACCATTTTGTCTTATAGAGCGTACTTTTACCCATTCTTGTTCGATGACGACTACATTGTTTGTTAAATCAATGTTCATCTGCCTAAGTACCGATATACTCTTGGCAGTTACATTTTTCAAGTTGACGTATTCTTAATTTTTTATCGAATATGTTCTTCGCTATTACATATTATTATTAGATACTTTAAAACATTACAAACATTTTAGTGTATATTGCTTCAAACTTTATAATAAAATTATGCTGTTCAAAATTTAATTATTTACTCAGAAAACAGCAAAGCAAGAAAAACAGCTCTCAGGATTGTTTTTAGTTCAGGTGGATACTCGTTAAATAAGCTATAGACGTCTAAAAACCTGTGGTATAAAACAGTTCTTGGTTTCATATTCAGCGTAATCTGTGCAATCACTTGGGGTAGTTTTAGCAATCAGAGAAAATCTAAATGAAGCTAAATAGTCCTCTCTAACGGGATTAAATTAGATTCCTTTATATTTATGAACAGTATTCGAGAGGAACAGATTGCAGTCACCACCCTACCAACCTGCTTTACATTTTTGTAGTTTTCCATGGGACTGCGGGTCTAGTTTCCTCAACAAGTCCAGGGTAGAGTCTTTCATACCCCTGTACCAGTGCTCCATTTCTAATGAACTCAAAGTATAACAGTGACCCTCATTTCTTTTCACGAAAGAAGACTACTACTCATTACCACGAAGCTCCTTTCCTGATGAAAATCCGCTTTGTGCGAAAAAGAAATCATTTCTGCACCATAGGTACCGTGAGAAATAAAAGCGAGTAGATAGTAATGAAAGAAATAGTTACTCTTCCTCAGATGAAATGTTCTGTAGGAAAGGTGATTAGAAAGCTTGGGAGACAGTAATCACGAGCACATTCGCTTCGCGAGTTTCTGGTAGCTGGAGTCTGGAGAAGGCAGTGAGAGCGTCCGCAAGAAAATACGCCTGCCTCGAGCAGAGAATTTAGGTCTGCACTTAGCAACCTCCGGAAGATCCATTTCCTCTGCAAGCCGAGATTTTCCATAAAGTACTCCCGTTAAGTACGCTGCGCGCCTGGCACGTGTTTGCGAATGGACTACTACTGTTATGCGCTTCACTAAAGGGTTTTGACGAGTGTAATTAAGAGATGTAAGTGAATTAGGCAGCGTGCATGAGGAAGAGCAAATAACGTATAATGACGGATCTGCAGCACTGCTAGAAATTTAAGCTATCCTCGAGCGAAGTGGCACGAAGCTGGAAAAGGGAACCACTAATGACAATGAATGCACTAGCTTCAGCCTCGTATTCTGCTTTACTACTGCATCCGGCATCTCTCTAGGCTGACTAGATGTTTTAAGATAAGCTTTTTGCCATGAGTCCACGAAAACCTCTTTGATGATTTTGACCATCAACAATGGAATGTATGTTCTCATAATCCCAAATGTGCTTATTGCAACTGCTCATCACCGACAGAATTGAAGTAAGTCTTATGTTTGAATAACATATGAACGTAGAAGGCAGAATCATTAACATTCTGAAGATGATTTTCATATTTCGTGTAGGGCTTAGCGTCACAGACGTAAACAACGAGGAACAATAAATGCTTGGAAGTAGAACAACAACTGATTACGTTTTGAGTACAGTGCATCACGTACTATTACCAATGTGCGTCACACATGACACAAATTCATTAATTACGAATTAAGAAGGTATGTTCCTTAATAAAAAAATAGGCCCTGAGTACGATCTATCGGGATTCAAAATTTGTTGATGAGGTTACGAAAGACCTTGTGGATCGTGCAAATGATCCAGCGATAACTAAATAAATATTTTTCAGACGCATACGCCTGGGTCAAGACGTACATCTTTCTGTATTGTAGGGAACAGCCTGTAGATGGCAGTCATTCACTACGTTTCATGACGAGGGTGGGAAGGAAATAGTGTGCGTGACGCCGGAACAACTGGTGCTTCATTACTACTGGAATGACAACGGTACCCTTATCACAAACGATAGATCTGAATAGATCTCCAGGGCACTAATTCTAAATGAAAGAATCTATGTTTGAATGTAATTATCAAATTACTTGAAAAAAGAAAGAAAAGGTAGTAGAATCAAAACAATTCTGACAGCATTGTTTCCATTAGAAACCATTTCTTGGAAATATCACACTTGTTCAAAGAGTTAAAGCTATTTAAAGGATTGTATTAAAAAAAACTATCGCATAATGTAAGGTCTGAAAAAACAGAGAGTTAACAAGTTATATTCTGTAAATTGCTCCGAAGACTATATAATAAAATCTGGGAGAAGCTTCCTTCAGGGGCTCACGTGCGCCTGAAGGATTATTCACTTCGAAGAGTATTGTAAAGCTACGCACAAGCACAAAAACTGCCACAAAAAAGCTAGAAGAAAGTAATATTCTTCTATCTTTACGACCATAGTGAAAAATGAAATATATATTTAACAATGAAAACACAAAACTACTGATATTATAAAATATTTATTTATTTTGTGGAACGATAATCGGAATACAAGGCCATCATGAGGCAAATCTTAAGAAGCTTTTGAACTACTCTGTGAAAGGTATTACGCACGTAACATGAGTTGGGATTGTCACAGAGCAAAAATCAACTTTGACAGTCAAATCATGATATAGTGAAAAACGCTGAAGTGTGAAGGGATGTGGGTGAAAAGATTGTTTGCGATGGTGAGCCAAATTAGGTTACGGGTCCAAATTCTGTAAGAACTAAATAGAAACTTGCCGTTGATTCATATTATTAAAACATAAGACATCGCCTTGTGAAATATAATGTCTGCGAATCATATTGTGTTATCTATATCTCGATAGATTTTTGAATTTATTTCTGTACGAGCAGTAAATCGTACAAAGCCTTTTACTACAACCTCTTAGACATTACAGCACCCTTAAAACTGTGAGATACACTAAGTAGACTGAAAGAAACAAAAAGAATAAATCACGAAAATACTTGAAATAGAAAAACCAAAAATCAGGAACAATTTTCAACAGATGATACGCAAGATTCGTCAGTGTTATCTGAACGTACTGACTACACGTTCTCACCTTTCAAAAACTTGCAGTATTACATCTCTCCCTTTAAGTGTGATTTTAAGTAGTAGTCTTGACGATGTTGCCAGTTCACATTTGACCGAGCGAGGTGGCGCAGTGGTTAGCACACTGGACTCGCATTTGGGAGGACGATGGTTCAATTCCGCGTCCGGTCATCCTGATTTAGATTTTCCGTGATTTCCCTAAATCGCTCCAGGCAATTGCCTTGAGGGTTCCTTTGAAAGGGCCCTACTTCATTCCCCGTCCTTCCCTAATCCGATGAGACCGATTACCTCGCTGTTTGGTCTCTTCCCCCAAACAACCCAAACGCCCTGTTCACATTTATTTCTGATACACACTTATAAAATATTTTGTAACATACACACATTCCTTCAAATGCCTCAGAAAATCGTGTGATTTACTCTGAGTTTGTAAATCCCCAAACAACGAAGCTCGAGTTTAATGTTTCTTCAAATACGAGGTCATCAGAAACGGATTGCCAGCTCAGTCGGGGAGGAGGAATCGGCTTTGTACGTATGTATGGAACCTTGAAAATCAAATACTTGTACCAGGTCCTGCCAAATACGAATGCAGTGTCTTGACCACTAAGCGATTTTGCCAAGTCTAATGCGAGGCAGTGGCTAAACATTTCCCGTACACTATCTGATCATAAATATCCGGACATTAATATAGAGTGTGTCCATCCTCCAGAGACGTTAGTGATGTTGAGCGCTGGATTTTTGAGCGAAGTCAACGTTCTAACTCATCTCAAAGGTGTTCCACCGGTTTCATCTCGGGACTCTTGGCAGATCAGTCCATTTCAGGAAGGCTTTTGTCCAGGAACCATAGCCTCAGAGTTGCCGCTTTGTGACAAGGTGCATTGTCATATCGATACAAACCATCATCGTCTCCAAATTGTTCCTCTAGTGTAGACAGTACATAATACTGTAAAGGTGTTTATATCCTTCCGAATTTAGCGTTTTCTCGAGCGCAATAATGGGACAACATCCTAAACATGAAAAACACCCTCACACCTTAATACCACCTTCTTTATACTCCACTATTAGGACTACATCTGAAGACGGGTAACGTTGTCGAGAAATTTTCCAAACCGAGACGCTTCCATTGGATTGTCAGAGGGTGTAACGCGAGTCATAACTCCAAACCACTCATTATTCAATGATCCACTGTCCAGTGGCGTTGCTCTCTATACCACCCAAAGAGTTACTTGGCTCTGATTACAGAAATGCGCGGATTATGAAGAGGATCTCAAACATTGCACCCCATTCTTTTTAACTCCCTACGCACAGTCTTTGCGCTAGCTGCACTGCCGGTAACACTTTCGAACTCGCGAGTGATTCCTTCCGCTGATTCCATGCGATTTTTTATAAACACAATCCTCGACTATGCCTATCCGTCAGTACATGAGGTCTGGCTGATTTTTGGTTAGCTGTGGTTGTTCCTTTATGTTTCCATTTCACAGCACATCACCAACATTCAGCTTGGGCAGTTTTTGAAGATTTGAAATGTCCCTGATGAATTTGTTAGGCAGCTGAAATACAGTGACGAGTCCACGTTCGGAATCAGTGATCTCTCCTGACCTACCAATTCTGCTGTTACTGCTTGTCTAGTGACACAAAAAGAGAAAAAAAACCTCCCTGCCTCCTTTATGTTGGCTGGACCGCCTCTCGTGACATCTGGTGGGCAATTCGGCATTATATAGAATCCTGATAATACTCTTGATGAGGTGCTTTACACTCAGCAAATGTAGTCAGGCCCTTGCAACCTCCTGTTGATCACATTTTCAGCTAATCTGTGTTTCTGCCTGAATGACCAATGTAAAACTTACCACATTCAAGACATGTAAATTCTACGCAATTTACTGTTGCCTAGTCCTCAGCTCCTGGTCTTGCGGTAGCGTTCTCGCTGCCCGCGCAAGGGGTCCTGGGTTCGATTCCCGGCGGGGTCAGTGATTTTTCGCTGCCTCGTGATAATTGGGTGTTGCGTGTCTTTCATTATCATTGGCTCGCAAGTCGCCGAAGTGGCGTCAGCTGAAAAGGACTTGCAATTTCGGCGGCCGAACACCTCGCATGGGGTCTCCCGGCCAACAAAGCCGTACGATCATTTCATTTATACTGTTGCCTAATAATTCAGCTGGTTAATTTCTGTAAAGACGATAGTCACTTACTGCCTGATGACGGGCTCGAAAAACGAAAACCGGTTCATAAAATAAGTAACGGTATTATATAACCACATTTTGCGATTTCATTGTTAATCATGAAATTTTCTACCAAGCATAGAGACAAGATTTCTTAAACTTTATAAAATACACCGTTTTGGAGATGAAGAGTCAAAAGTTTACTTGCATAGATCAAATATGTGCTCCAAATACTCTGTCTGAATGATAAACAAGTAACCCAAGCTGTCATCGAATTAGAGCACCTTTAGTCTCTGCACAGCGGTTCGGTTAAATCGTGCCTTTGGCTCAGTGCCAGGCGGAAATTTTTGCAGTTGCTACACGAGTGCTGAGACCGTAGGAAGTGAATTACGAAAATGGGTCGGCAAAGTACGAACAACGCTGTGCCATTTAATTTCATATTAAGCTTGACTGATTTATAAAAAGTTACAAAAGGTTTATTGAAAACATTCCCTACCCAGGACACAATTGTTCAGATGGCACAAATCCTTAAAGGCAAACAGAAGAAGATGTGGTAGACGAACAGAAAGACGTTAACCTCATGAAAGAATGATAATCTGGACAGAATGACGTGTCTTGTGATGTCAAGGTTTCGATTGACGGTAAGAATGATCAGAAGTGGTCACGCGTTTAACGTTCATTAAATTTCAGCACAGGGTTTGGACATGAGAAAAATGAGTGGGAAGATGATTTCCAAAGAAACTCTCCATCGAACAAAAGAACAACCGGACGAATGTGAGCCTTGATCTTTAGCAGGAATCAGAACTGTTCATTCGCGTTATTAAGATGAGGAATCAAGGGTTTTCGAATAAAGTTCCGAGACGAATGTCGGAGAGGACACTTCAAACTCCTCCCGTCCCAATAAAGTGACAATAACCAAATCTAAAATCAAATCTACTTTTCTTTACAGTCGATAGACCATCCACAAAGAATCTGTGCGAAATATTAATAAAAATTTTTGAAAAACTCAGGAAAAGGGTGTCATTTGAGCGACTGGACGACGTCGTACGTACTTTCTCTGTTGACCAATCGTGAACATGGGACAGCGGCCGGTCAGATATTTAGCAAAGATAAATCACCAGACAGCCGTATGTTTTCAGAAGTTATTATTTTATTTACAAGACTAATTCCGGCATCTCATTAATATAATCTTCGGGCCTCTGTACATACCTTGTATAGAGAATCAGATACATCGATGCATGCGTAACCGGAGCTATCAATACCTGGATTCCGTGAATTTTTTGTGGAGAGCGTACTTAGAAGACTTGTCAATAACTCCGCACCTGAATGCTGCACCAAGACAAGGCGTTCTGTGACACGGGAACTTTAGGTAAGAAGTAGCATTTCTGAAGCTTCTCAGCCCCCTTATTCGTTACTTCTCCGTACCTGTGTTCTCTCCTCGCTGCTCTAGCTGAAAAACGGGTTGAAACGGCGTCAAATAGGTACTTCTGGAAGTATCCGAAAGAGCGTAGTCAACGAGATGAAATGTATTCCAGCAGAAGCCTTGCGCAACTGATACGGAACCTAGAAACAACGCCTCCATCCCTATGTAAGTGTGAAAGAAACGATTTTAGGACAACAATCTTGATGGGTAAAAAGAATAAAATTCATCGTTACAAAAAAAACTGTCACATTAATCTTCTAATAAACTTCGTACTATGGCACATATGGTAATGACTTTAAATTACTCACTTTCGACAAGATACTGAGACATCCGTCTGTAGTGAGGCTCTAAAAGCAATGCAGGATATTGTTAACCGTTTCGTGAAAACTGAAGGATATGTCGGTATCGTATCCCTTATACTGACAAAATATTAACTATAGATTTCCCTGGTTGGCTGATAATGTTATAAAAGGTAAACTGGGAAAGCGAATGTTGGTCTGAACAGAGCAGATCTTTTCTAGACGTCACCCTGCTGATGGGGGTATGCCATTCCCTTCATCGATCTCTGAACTCACTTACCCAGCCAGTACAGAGGGACTAACAGTTTAAGGTGGATACGAATGTGAAATTATTGCCAGAGCTGAAAGAAGCGATGTAGAAACTTAGGTCCTACAGATTTACAGTCTGGCCCCATCTCAATGAGCCATCTAACCTCACCGTAATGCTATACTAACAGATAAAAAACAAAGTTTCACCCTGAAGTTTAGAACTCAGTCGACTATGAAGTCATTATCATAATTTTCTGATCGATGAAAATGTTAAATTAATTGGTTGAAATTACCTTCTCGTAATCCACGCGAGATGGTTAGACTGAAAAGATGGTAAGGTTATGGAGAATTCTTTTTAATTAACAATCTGAGAATGGACTTCGTCGTATTTCATTTGCTATGCGATAAAGCGCATAATGGAAATTATCTTGGTAATTTAAAATAGAGACTGTGAATTTGACTGACTAGCATACGGCAAAAGACACGAACATGTGTGGTTTTAAGTTACGTCTTATGTCACCCTGATTTGGAAGGATAAACAAATGTGAGTAGGTTTCAAAAAAGAAAAACAATCTCGCTGCTAATGCTCACATTTGTTCTTTCCTGGGGCGGCAGGGACACATGACGCAATAAGCTGACGAGACTCTGAGGAGGGGAAGCTGTCAGAAGACAGTTATACGCAAGATGGATGCGGGTCTCAGGGACGGGTCCTGCTGAATTACAGATTTGAGTTCTTTCGATCGATAAGCTGTACTGTCACCGTGGAGCTACTGCCAGCGAAGAAGCCTCACACCACACTCACGGATATGAGGTGCCTCTCTCCTTCCGAAAGCAATATCATTTCAAGTGCAACGGACCTCGTAAACAATACAGGACTGCTGCCAGGGCTGATAATCTTGCTCGTTCGTCTCGAACCCTCCAGGACACGCTGCTGCGCACTCACTATAAAGGAATTCCGCTATTTTCCTAATTTCTGATTCAAAAGATTTTCTGGCGCGCAAATAGGTCGAAAAAATCTTCTGCATGGTTTCAAAGTAGCTTTGTTGCCTCGTAAAGCAGAAGAGGCTAATTTGAATACCGCTTCGAGAAATCGTATGGGTTGAAAATGTGTTTAACGATGAAACCAATGACAGATTTGCGTATGTAGGTATATGATGACAATTGTAAATATGTAGAGGATAAGGAAACGCATGTGAACACACAGGATGGTTCTAAGTAAAGTGCAGCTACTTAACGGCGGTCCAGTGTGGGTTGCAATTATTGTACGACAGCGAAACTTAGTAGATATGCTAATGCGCTAATGCGGAACCGATTCAGGCTGGAAAAAAAAATTGCTTCCAATTTCGGGCACCAGGTGCAAATCTGGCGCTGTACAGCATCTCGTCGGCGTCTGAGCACTATGGGACTTAACATCTGAGGTCATCAGTCCCCTAGAACTTAGAAATACTTAAACCTAACTAACCTAAGGACATCACACACATCCATGCCCGAGGCAGGATTCAAACCTGCGACCGTAGCGTTCGCGCGGTTCCAAACTGAAGCGCCTAGAACCGCTCGGCCACACCGGCCGGCTCCGGTGGTCATATTGAACAAACTGTGTAAGCGGCGGTTAATGATAAAATCTTTTCTCATTTGCTTGACCTTCTCTGTCCACGTCCTGTTGCTAATCAAATACACATGGAAACATTTCTATATGTCTTTCATACATTCACAGCTTTGTACTTGGTGGCCAAAATCTTAACTATGTTTTTCTAGCGTAAATCGGTACCGCATTAATGCATTAGAATATCTACAAAGTTTCTCTGCCACTCGATAATCTCAGCTTACACTAGATCTCTGTGAGTAGCTGCACGTTAATTATAGCCACCTGATGCGTATAACGCAGTTTGGCGTGGAAATTTGGAAATTTGTGCTGCTGCTAAGGTCATCGGTCCCTGAACTAACTTAAGCTAAGGACAATCACACACACCCATTCCCGAGGGAGGGTAGCCGAGCGAACCAAGACAAGGTGCCCTAGACCGCACGGCTACCCCGCGGTTTGACGTGGAAGAGAGGAAGTATTGTGTGTTAAATGACGCCGACAGTGAGGTCAGTGGACGTAAAA
Organism: Schistocerca cancellata; assembly: GCF_023864275.1. Lineage (NCBI taxonomy): Eukaryota > Metazoa > Arthropoda > Insecta > Orthoptera > Acrididae > Schistocerca > Schistocerca cancellata. The sequence goes on along the minus strand of NC_064629.1, from coordinate 655,954,942 downwards.
GTAGACCCTGACATGATTATAGACGATGCAATAATGCCGATGCTAAATACAAGTACAGTGTGCCATCTCTCCCGGTGCTGACACCAGAAACGGAGTATCAGCTCCTGTTGTAGCTCTAAATACTCTTGACTAAACCATCTTTTAAATTATTATAGTAATCGCAACTTGAAACGCTTGAGAACAGCACAAAGTTGTATATTAGTAATACAGGTACTGAGAGACGCCTTCATTTTAGTAAGCCAGTAACTCTATCACACCAGAAATCCTTACTGATATTCAAGGTATTTCTGTTTTAGCTGGAGTTGAATGTCCCACGAGACCAGAGTCTTTTTGAAGGAATCATCCCAACATTCGACTGAAACGATTATTCAAAGCACGAATAAACAAGGTCTGGCATGGAATTAAGCCTTATCCTCCCAGAACGTGACTCGATTGTCTGAATGCATGACGATCACAAGAAATAATTTATATGTTTAAAAAGCAAATACGAAACGTCTCAAGTTGATCTTTAGAGACTACTCACCTTTAGGTGGGAAAAAGCACGAAGAAAAGAAGTACGCGATGAGCGAATTTGTTGGGTGAGTCATTTTAAATCGTGGTTTCTGGTAAGTCAGTATCTAAACGGTAAATAAGTGTAATACAGACGACTTTAAAAAGGTGGGAAGCGAGGTTTTTTATGAGGCCGCTGATCCTTATACGAGATGTTGTGTGGATACGTACCCTTCTTTTTTCTTAGTACTTTAAATTAATTCCTTCTTCAGCCGAATAACAAATGAAAACATACGGGTACGATAACGTTTGTAAATTGTCTAACATTCAACCAAGAAAATGCGAGTTTCCTTTTTGTGGTGTTCTGTTGCCATTATTAGCAAGTCTGTTTTAAAAAATGGCGATTCAGCATCTGCTTGTCAGAACTGTGTCCTGTGGGATGTAATTCATCCCTATCTGCGAATAACAACAACATTAGAACTATACAGTTTATTCTACAAGAGACAACCACAGTAAATTACAATTACCACGAAACAATTAACTATCATTACACAAGGTACAAAGCGATTCCTTAAACAAGCTCTGACAAATACTTCATTGGTTCCTATAATAAAATCTAGGGATTTCCTGACCGCTTTGTAAAGAAGACGGTGTATACTGCAACATTATTTTTAATTGCAATTATTATTTTCTAATGTACAGATATATTCACAAAATACAAAATAAAAAAATACGGCCCTCTGTTTTAGTTGGGTAGTGCTGGAATGAAGTCCAGTTTTACCAAACGGTAGAAGACCACTTAAAGCACACGAACCGAATCTTACATGTGTATTGTCCAAACCCCACTGGTAAAAATGATGATAACGATTATAATAACAATAATAATGGTAATACATAAAAACCGATCTAGGTGTTAGAGAGCAATAAAACATGATAAAGGAGAGGAAGGAGAAAAATGTAGGAGTCGGAAGCTACATTTCAAGCAGCTGGGACACAGCTAAAACGTTAACGGGTTTCTGTCACTAGTTCCCTGACAACTTTTGCAAAAATCATAGATCAATACAACATAGCAACAAATTTTTAAAAAGAGCTTCTTTGATCATACAATAAAGTGAAACCAGTGGACTTTTCAGAAAGCAAGTTGCAGAAAAGAGACTACCGTTCTTTCTTCATTCGTTGCTTGTTCTCAATGAATCTAGGACGTTTACTCATTTTAAAAAGAACAAAAAAGAAAGTACTTCAATTCTCATTAGAGGATCATTGTAATACTTGTCAGGAATGAATAAGAGAGTTGAAAAACAATACTAAGTAATGATAACTAAATTTAACAGAAGGGAATTTGTGTCCCTCGCGTCATCTTTGAGAATTCTAATCTGCTGCCTCCATCTATATCAACACATTCACCTTTTCGCACATCAGAAAACAACGTATTATCTGGGTAAGTTTTATCTCCTTCACTTAACAGACCGTCATCAACTGTAACTTACCCTGCGCTCTTCATCCAAAACGAAAGTTGCAACCCACCTCCTTACTGTCCAACTGTCGTCCTACCTACCTCTTAACATCTACGTCACATCTATCAGTTCCTAGCCATATACATATGTATCCACCTTCGTTTCATATAACTTCCTCTTTAATCAAATCCGCGTCAACCTGCCAGGATTCCATTTGCCATGATTCATCATTATTGTTTTATATTCTAAAATTTGTTTGGCTTTTAATTATATTTAATCAGTGTCGGAGAGCGAAAGTCTGGCAGCTGGCACCGCATTCCAAAAAGCAAGAATGTAAATCACAAATAAATAATAAAAAATACAAAGCATTCTTTCTCCTGGCAATGTTCCAGTGCAGCTGATTTTCTGTTCTATTCCGCATCGATGAGGCGGCAAATATTGAACTGTTACGAGTGTAACGTGGTGCTACGTTTTTGTTGGTGCTTAATGAAGTAAAAGGATGGGAGACAGTGAGTACGTGCATCGCATGCACAGCATAAAAACATGGAAAAAAAATTACGATGGTTCTAGTAATACTTCTAGCAGTTAAAGAATAGAATAGTCCTATTATGGCGCAAAGGAATGGTCGACTCGAATAAGCAATAAATTCTGTCTTTGCGCTTTTTGCTCCAGTTCGAAAAAGGAACCGTAGTTAGATGGAGACTGCTTCTCCATCAGTTGGTTACAGCTTGCAAGGCTGGTGTGTATGGGCCGTGACAAAGTTATAGCCAGTGTGATAGCGCGCTGCACTAATGTGCAACTAGCCGACCCAGTTCCCTAATGCGGCTATAGAAACGAGCATAAATTCCATCGCATCCAGTGAAATAGTGTTCTGCCAGTATGAAACACAGCTGATGCGATCATCAGGGGATAAGGGCTTCCACGTTTTAAGACGAATACATCAAGACGAAGAAAATACGTACTTAACTGTCTGCGTGTGCTGAATGACTCGAACGAAATGGCTAATTCACCTCAGTTTATGAGTGTATAACTTTATGCGTCTGTAAAACTGCACTGCAACCGCGTTATGAAGAATGCTTTCTTTCTGTGCACAGTTATTTGTTCCTCTTTCTGTAGCTTTGTAGCTACAGTCTGGAACCGCGCGACTGCTACGGTCGCACGTTCGAATCCTCCTTCGGGCATGGATGTGTGTGATGTCCTTAGGTTAGTTAGGTTTAAATAGTTCTAAATTCTAGGGGACTGATGACCTCAGCAGTTAAGTCCCATACTGCTCAGAACCATTTGAACCATTTGTAGCTTTGTAAACAGATTTACAGTGACATCCCTAGTTGCTTACATGGATGTCGGCACACTACATTCTGAAGTAATCAATTATCACTTTGCAGCATCTATCTGTACTGCCAATCAAAAGTATTTTTTTTTTTGAAATTTGTGGTAAGTTCCTATGGGACCAAACTGCTGAAGTCATTGGTCCCCAGGCTTACACACTACTTAATCTAACTTAAACTAACTTACGCTAAAGACAACACACACACCCATGCCCGAGGGAGGACTCGAGCGTCCTAGGGGGAAACCGCGCGGACCATGGCAAGGCGCCTCAGACCGTGAGGCTACCCCGCGCGGCTAATCAAAAGTATCCTGAAACTTACGCGATACGGAATTGACCATTAGATGTCACTAAAAGGGGAAACCACCACCATAAAAGGAGGCAGGGAGTACTGTGTTGTTAGGGGAGACGTAGCAACAGCGTAATGGATCGGTCAGGAGATGTCAGCAACTCCGAACGTGGACTAGTCATAGAATGCTACGTGAGTAACAAATCCATTAGAGACATTTTAAATCTTCAAAAGCTACCCAGGTCGAATGTTGGTGATGACTAGAGACCGGGTCATATGCATTTGAATGCTGCATGTGCGTTTGCATATTTGGCTCCTTTACACAGGGTATTGCGTATTTTAGCTAAAAACCAGTGACGATGCATATTTTCGCTCTACGTTTACAAAATTTTAAAAGTTTTGACGGGCGGTCTCTAGCTCGATCTAATTTTAATGCCTCACAGATTGACTGCGACCTAGAACTGCCTGCAGTCACTATCCGAGAGGCCACCGCCTAACGAAATCATTACAGAAGAGGACAGAAACATGCAGACATAGTCAATGCTCCTGTGCCCGCGCCCCTGGTTAATCACCTCCGCTGTAATACCGTACGCGTCGCAACAAATTAAACTACGCAAGCTTTTGTTCGCACGTCCATTGTTTCAGTTTGGCCTTCTATTTACTTGTAAACAGTTGAAAGTGTTTACGACGTGTAGTGTGTAAAGGGTTGTGCGCCATGCTTCCCGAAAAATGAAACGTCGTTTTGTGAATAGCTGACAATCCTGGAACATTTACATATGACGGTATTGTTTTATACTGTCGGATTTGCGAGAAACACGTGCCATGCCAAAAAAAGTTTCAAATAGACCAGCATGTCAAGACAAGTCTTCATATCGCAGGAATGCAGAAGAAAGGACCACGACAACAACTTCTGACAACAGCAAGGTGCAGTAGCAAGGGTTTGTCCAAAAGTAACCAAAAAAGTCGGTTTAACATTGATGTATGTGAAGCATTCATTGCAAGCAATATTCCTCTTCACAAACCTACAAATACTATCCCCAAAGGCTTCCTACGCAAATATTGTTAAATCAAAATATACCAGATGAATCAACATTGGGTAAAAATTACATTCCGACAGTTTACGTAAATGTTCTGGAAGAAATACGCGATGAACTCAAGGACAGCATTATCTGGATTTCAGCTGACGAAACTACACACTTGTGACCGTTACATTGCAGATTTAATTGTTGGTGCTTTAAAAGAAGAGTCTCCTTCTTCTAATTAGCGGTCTGCAAAGAACTTGAAAAAGTAAATCATTCTACGATCGCCAGATTTGTGAATGAGGGTATCAGAATAATATTTACAGAATCTTCTGCAGATGAAAGGGTGTTTGTGTTCATTTCAGATGCTGCTCCCTAAATGATCTAAGCAGGAAAAGCCCTCCTTGTATTTTATCTCAATTTGATTCGTGTGACGTACTTTGCTCATGGGGTACGTCGCCTTGCTGAAGAAGTACGTTCCACGTTTGTGAATGTAAATAAACTGATTTCATTCACAAAGAAAGTCTTTCTAAACTCTCCTTCTCGCATCAAGACCTACAAAGAAAAACTACCAAATGTGGCTTTACCTGTTGGGGTACGTGGGTCGAAGGTGTTTTGTTTTACAATGAAGATTTCGAGGACACTAGACGGGTGGTAAATGACTTCAGTAGTGTAGAGTCTTTGGCAATTTGCCAGTGCAATGAAGCTTTTAATGATTCCGGTGTTAAAAAAGACATTTCTGTGATTAGCACTCATTTTTCCCATTTACCTGCAAGTATTAAAAAGCTTGAAACTCAAGGTTTGGCGTTGAATGACTCTGTTCAGTTATAAAGCTATTCTATTGAACTCATTGTCGGAGGTATTCCCGAGAAAACTTAAAGAAAAGTTTGAAAAACATTTTAAACAATAACTCAGGCTTTGAACCCTATTGCCAAATTGATTGTTTTATTAATGGGATGGGTGAACATTTACCAGAAACATTAAGTGCAAACACAGCACTCAAAATCAAATACTGACCAGTTACCTCAGTTAATGTAGAACGGTCCTTTTCTGCTTATAAAAATGTTTTGAGTGGTCGAAAACAGAATCTTACTACCGAACATTTGGATTAGTACTTGATGGTTTATGTTTACAATAGTAGAAAGATGTAAAATAAATTGTAAATGATGCTTTGGTACAATAGTATTAATTAAAAGTTAATGTTGTTAAAAAATTCATGATTGTATGTTGTTTTTAAATAAAGTATTACAGAGTTGTTGAGCTTATCCCTCTGCGTGCGATATATCTCGAAGTTGGTCCTGTACGTATAGATTGTTAGGTTGCGACTGACTCACAGCGCATCCGCTTGTTACTGACAACAATAGCAAAGAAGGAACAATCCTTGAAACACGGTATGCGTCCCCATTTTGCAAATTTTTAGAAAATAATCCCAGAAATGCCCCCTTCCTAAACGCTACCAGAAAGTATTCAGAAAATGATATCAGTGTTCTAAATGTACCGATTTTTCGAGTGGCCAGTACTCTTTCACGTAACTGATATGCACAGGTTCGACTTTGAGATATAATGCACGCACCGTGTTTCTTTATTATTTGATCTTGCATATTTCTATACTTTTCATGCATTTTTAAGCATTTTTCATGCATTTTTGCACGCATATTTTAAGATTTTTATGATGCTTATAATTCGGTCTCTAGTGATGACATAGTGCGACACCCATCTCCAGTCCCTGCCAGCTACGCTCTTTTTAAGACCAATGTTCTCACACGACGCTACATGGCTGCCACTTACACACCATTCCTTGTAGCCACGTTGGACAGTTCACGCTAAACATTAACAAATCTAGAAACTTCATTCACGATGTCATCATGGCCACGTCCATAAACGATAGCCCTTTTCTGCCATTCTGTCACCACCTTACGTTGCTGACTCCATTCGATAGACCGGCACGTAAACATCGCTTCGCTACCATGACATTCGTGAGTGTCAGAGGGTCTCACGGTCCTTTGGTTTCAGATTCCTCAGATAAGCTAGCTCTCTTAACTTAGCGTAATATCATATGTATCCCGCAGTCTGGAGCAATATTCCACCACAGCTCGTAGATGATTTTTAGAGACAATCACTTTCGTAGGTACTCTAAAGTTTTTCAGTATCTTAGCAACGAAGAGAAGCAAATTACTTACTTCAACTATAATTAAGTCTATGGGGAAGTCCCTTTTCATACTAATATGACAAGAGTAACTCTATTTGTAACGTATTACTCTTTCATAAAAGGCACGAGATATACAAAGACGGCTTGCAGCAAGTTTTAATACGAGACTTTTTACTAGCCAGACATATAAGCACTGTACAGGGTGACCAGAAACAGCCCGAAAAGCTTGTAAGTGTGTTTCAGGGTAGATTGCGTTTATAAATAATTATTAAGACAAAAATTCGATACGTTGCGCCGTTGCTTAGTTAATTAGCATCGAATTTAGTCAATCAGACGTTGCGCGTTCAAGTGCAAGTGGTTGGCCAGATACAATTAGTGTCAGTTGTTCTCATAGCGTAGATGACAGCGCGCGAAACTGCTCAGCCTTTGGCTCGGGTTCGATCCTTACTACCGTTCTATGTCCAATTTTTGTATCTCTCTCCTGTTCGGTCTTAGGAAACCAAACGAAGAACAAAAAATGGTTCAAATGGCTCTGAGCACTATGGGACTTAACTTCTGAGGTCATCAGTCCCCTAGAACTTAGAACTACTTAAACCTAACTAACCTAAGGACATCACACACATCCATGTCCGAGGCAGGATTTGAACCTGCGACCGTAGCGGTCGCGCGGTTCCAGATTGTAGCGCCTAGAACCGCTAGGCCACACCGGACGGCAAACGAAGAACACGTTTTACGACAGTGTCTTTGGCTTGCCGCTTGAATTTGCACGCGCACCAATCTGATTGGCTAACTTCAATGCTAGTTAGCTTGGAAAAGGTGCAACATATCGAATTTTTTTCCTAATAATTATTTATCAGCACAGTTTACCCTGCAACACCCTGACAAGCTTTTCAGACAGCGCAGTTAATCTCGATAGATATGTAACATCTAATAGCGAGGATGTAACTACGCTGCGCCGTGCAGAATTCGCCGTCAAGTTTAGGATATCATTTACTATTTTTGCGAAAAGTTTCACTGCGATCTACGCTATATGCTGCATTATGGTACTCATTATTCCACGAACTATTGACTGCCGTTAAAAGAAGACATACAATTCCTTTAAAATACATAGATACTTCTATATCGGTGTAGACGAAAGAGTTACGAGAATTAAACACAATAATATACTAGCCCCTTTTAGTGCTATCATTTGTAATTTTTTTCTTATCTCGAACCACTTTTAAACTGTTAAGTGTGTCCATTTTACACGGGACGTTCTGCATAACTGTGTTATCTGTAAAAAGTCTGAGTACCAACTAAGACTATCCATCAAGTCAATAGGATAAAAAAAAGACCAATAGTCCAATCAGACTTTCCTGAGGCACACTCGAAATTGATTCTGTATCTTAAAGAGTCTGCATCAAGCACACAGAAAAATAAATTGCGTTTCTTTTTATGGTAATACTTTCCTCGTGCGTAGATCATATAATCTGCTAAAATGCTGAGAATAATGTTCATGTTACTCGCCAAACTATTAGCATGAAAGTTTGGGGTGGTAGTTGAATCGTACATTCTTCTGTCACATTTTAATTTCTGTTGATGACTTCTATTATCCATTTTTTATTTGTTTTTTACGATTACGTGTGGAATTATCAGCGACATTCCTTATCGCATGAAGTGTTAACTGGCCGAGGTGCAATACAAAGAATAATTCCCGCAGTGGAACCTAAAACGAAAAGATCGGACAGACTTCCAAGAACTGGAGCCATGTTCTAGCGCTGTGTCAGTTCAGTGCGTGCCGGTTTACGCAGGCGTGAGGCAGCAAGAAACGGGAGTGTGGTGTATCGTTGAGTTGTGGACATCTGGCGGCGCGCCAGACGAAGGGGCAGAGAGAAGGATGTCGGCTGTCCGCCCATAACGCCGAGGGCTGCGCCGCGGAATGCTTTCTTCACCGTAACCAACAAAAATGACGCTAGAAAAAACTGAAATGATGTTTCTCAGTCTATTCTAGGGACACATAAAGACGACTAACAACTGCTTATTTAGAATAGAAATATAGTGGATGGAAAAAATTTACTTGTCGGGAGAAAGAAATGAGGTTGCCTTCCACCGTGTGAAAGGACGTGTCAAAACGATTGCAGAGAATCAGTAAATCGCAAAATGGGAGAGTCTAACGGAAATGTGGGTTATTTCAATGCGCCACACAAGAGCATATCTCATCATAAAATTTGTTACTGTATATTGCGATCAACTTGTAAGTCTGCCCCGCATTAGGAGGTTAATGGCAAGGATTCTGTATTTAACATCGAATACTATAGATAAAACTGGAAAGGTATACTTCGCCTGCTCGCTCTGGATTCAACTTCGAATCGCAACTGGGATTTGAGAGCATGTATTACATCATTCCGAAGCCAGTGTTGAGGCCAATTATCATTACTACGGCACTAAATCCTTCGGAGACACTAACCGTTATCTGTTATTCGTTTTTGATAGTTTGAGAACACATGTCAGATGAAACAAACCGCCTAATTGTTAAAAATTCAGTCTTTAATAAAGCTTCAGTCTTTAATAAGCATGTTCTGCGGAATAGGTAACAGTTGAGCTTCAGGTATAATAGAAGGTGTATTATTCGATAAATGTGTGTGGGTGCAGTTTTTGCAGATTGATTCCGGTTACAATGTACAGTTTACGTAAGAGGCGTTACTGAAGGATACAGTCTGACCCGCAGTATTGTTAAGTTGCTAAGTGACAGATATTTGTGAAATTCTTAACGAAATATCAGAGTGCTCGAAGAGAAAAACTTATACACTGACGGAAAAAAATCACAACACCAAAAAATAATTAATGAGAGTAATGAAATTTCGGGAATACATTTATATAGGCAACATACATAAGTGATTACCATTGCAAGCTCACAGGTTAATGTAAGTGCGAGATCAACAATAGCAAATCTGAAATGCTGGTACACTAATAACCGGTGTAATCGCCAGAATCTTGAATGCAAGCATGGAAACGTGGATGCAATGTGTTGTACAGGTGCCAGATGTTAGTTTGATGGATGGAGTTCCATGCCTGTTGCACATAGACGGTGAGTACAGGGACTGTTAATGCTGTTTGTGGATGGCGCTGGAATTGTCGTCCGATGATGTGTCATACACTGATCAGCTACAACATTATGACCACCTACCTAATGGCCAGTATGTCCACCTTTGGCACGGGTAACAGCGGCGACATGCCGTGGCATGGAACCAATGAGGCCTTGGTAGGTCGCTGGAGGGAGCTGGCACCACATCTGCACACACAAGTCACCCAGTTCCCGTAAAGCCTGGGTAGGAGGGCGATGAACTCTGTCGTCACGTTCAATCACATCCCCAGATGTGCTCGATCGGGTTCAGATCTGGCGAATTGTGGGGTGGGGGGGAGGGGGCAGCACATCAATTGGAACGCACCATTACGAGGTGCATTCAAGTTCTAAGGCCTCCGATTTTTTTCTCCGGACTGGAAAGAGATAGAAACATGCGCATTGTTTTAAAATGAGGCCGCGTTCATTGTCAACACGTCCCAGAGTTGGCAGCACCGTGCGTCAGATGGAATTTTACCGCCAGCGGCGAGAATGAGAACTGTTTTAAATACTTAAAATGGCGACGTTTTCCTTACTTGAACAGCGTGCAATTATTCGTTTTCTGAATTTGCGTGGTGTGAAACCAATTGAAATTCATCGACAGTTGAAGGAGACATGTGGTGATGGAGTTATGGATGTATCGAAAGTGCGTTAGTGGGTGCGACAGTTTAATGAAGGCAGAACATCGTGTGACAACAAACCGAAACAACCTCGGGCTCGCACAAGCCGGTCTGACGACATGATCGCGAAAGTGGAGACAATTGTTTTGGGGGATCGCCGAATGACTGTTGAACAGATCGCCTCCAGAGTCGGCATTTCTGTGGGTTCTGTGCACACAATCCTGCATGACGACCTGAAAATGCGAAAAGTGTCATCCAGGTGGGTGCCACGAATGCTGACGGACGACCACACGGCTGCCCGTGTGGCATGTTGCCAAGTAATGTTGACGCGCAACGACAGCACGAATGGGACTTTCTTTTCATCGGTTGTGACAATGGATGAGACGTGGATGCCATTTTTCAATCCAGAAACAAAGCGCCAGTCATCTCAATGGAAGCACACAGATTCACCGCCACCAAAAAAATTTCGGGTAACCGCCAGTGCAGAAAAAATGATGGTGTCCATGTTATGGGACAGCGAGGGCGTAATCTTTACCCATTGCGTTCCAAAGGGCACTACGGTAACATGTGCATCCTACGAAAACGTTTTGAAGAACAAATTCCTTCCTGCACTGCAACAAAAACGTCCGGGAAGGGCTGCGCGTGTGCTGTTTCACCAAGACAACGCACCCGCACATCGAGCTAACGTTACACAACAGTTTCTTCGTGCTAACAACTTTGAAGTGATTCCTCATGCTCCCTACTCACCTGACCTGGCTCCTAGTGACTTTTGGCTTTTTCTAACAATGAAAGACACTCTCCGTGGCCGCACATTCACCAGCCGTGATGCTCTTGCCTCAGCGATTTTCCAGTGGTCAAAACAGACTCCTAAAGAAGCCTTCGCCGCTGCCATGGAATCATGGCGTCAGCGTTGTGAAAAAAGTGTACGTCTGCAGGGCGATTACGTCGAGAAGTAACGCCAGTATCAACGATTTCGGGTGAGTAGTTAATTAGAAAAAAATCTGAGGCCTTAGAACTTGAATGCACCTCGTACGTTCTTCGAACCACTCCATCACACTCCTGGCTTTGTGACCTGGAGCATGATCGTCCTGAAAACTGCCACTACCGTCGGGGAACATGATCGTCATGAAGGGGTGTACGTGGTCTGTAACCAGTGTACGATACTCCTTAGGCGTCATGTAGCCTTGCACGAGTTCCAGTGGACCCATGGATGTCCACGTGAATGTTCCACAGAGCATAACGGAGCCGCTGCCAGCTTGTCTCCGTCCCGCACTACACGTGTCAGAGACATGTTGGCCTAGAAGACGACGGATTCATGCTTTCCCATCGGTGCACCAAACACTCCTAACGATGGGCCTCCGCAGCCGGCGGTCCATGCATGTGGCAATGTTAACACCACGTCATCGGCAAATACCACTGAAATGGGCACGCGACCATCGACACTGGAAGTTGGTGCAGTGGCAGAGAGTTGTGTGTTCTGATCAATCCCGATACCTTGGTGCACTGTTGTTCAGACACACTTGTACTCTGACCAGCACTGTAGTCTGATGTTAGTTCCGGCTCAGTTCGCCGCCTGTCCTGTTTTACCAGTCTACTCAGGCTACGACGTCCGACATCTGTGAGGAGAGGTGGCCGCCCAGCCCCAAGACGACGGGATGTGGTTTCACCTTGGTTTCGCCAGTTGTCGAAGACACTCACCACAGCACTTCTTGAATACCCGATAAGTCGTGAAGTTTCCGACATGCTCGTGCCGAAACTCCGCGCCATCACACTCTCCCTCGGTCAAACTCAGATAGATCACGACCCTACCCCATTCTGCACACGGACAGCACGCTCACCGGTACTACATGCACCGGGCGTGTGACTGACTAGCGGACATTCCTCACCGGCCGGTCGTAGTGGCCGAGCGGTTCTAGGCAGAAGGGTTGCACTTATGTCTTTGGCCCCGTCCTTGCATGATCTGTTTCCGGCCGCAGCGATGTCGGAGATTTGATGTTCTACTGGATTCCTGACATTCACGGTACACTCCTGAAATGATCGGACGGGAAAATACCCACTTCATCGCTATCTCGGAGATGCTGTGCTCATGGCTCTTGCGCCGACTATATCAGCACGTTCAAACTTACTTAAATCTTGATAACCTGTCATTGTAGCAGTGGTAACCGATCCAACAACTTTGGCAGACCCTTTTTGTGTTATATAGGCTTTGCCGACCACAGCGCTGTATTCTGCATGTTTACATATTTCTGTATTTGAATACGCATGGCTATACCAGTTTCTTTGGCGCTTCAGTGTGTGAAACTTTATCGGAAAATTTCAAAAATCTTTTTTTCATGAATCAACTTTCCATCACCTGATGATATCACTAGTTGTTGACAGAAGAGGAGAGACAGAAGAATCGCCGGCCACTGTGGCCGAGCGGTTCTAGGCGCTTCAGTCCAGGACCACGCTGCTGCTACGGACGCAGCTTCGAATCCTGCCTTGGGCATGGATGTGTGTGATGTCCCTAGGTTAGTTAGGTTCAAGTTGTTCTAAGTCTAGGGGACTGATGACCTCAGATGTTAAGTCCCATAGTGCTTGGAGCCATATGAATTTAAAGAGACAGAATCAGTCGAGGTGTTCTCGTAGATCTAGGATGATGTCGGATAGTCTTAGGAAACATATATCTGTATGCGGAAGACGATTTTAAGATGTTGGCTCTTGATGTCGAGTCCTAAGCTCTTTGTCGCACTACCCTGCTCATGCCATTTTTTGGACGAGTAACTTTTGAGTTTTAATGTACTTGTGAAGTGGGAATGACGAACTGTTCCCGCATTTAGTACGGATGCATTTCTCTCTCCTTTTCTGTTGTTACAACAACGGAGCTAGTGGATAACCATCGGTCACTGCTACAATACGTTTCCTCAGAGTGTAGACAAGAGGGTGGTCACCCTTATCAGTCACGTACGAAGCCCTGCACCAGTAGAATGGCTGGAGAATATTTCTCGAACCTCGGCGATGTTTGGCCGAGTCCCTTAGGGCCGCGCCTCGCAGGGCAACGTGCCAGTTGGCTACAGTCACAAAAATCAAACCTCATGCGATTCGTATCTCTCCTCTCTTTACGCTTGCTCACAATCTAGCAAATGAGATTTCAGTTTGAATTACAAACAACATCGGTTCAATTTAGTGCAAATTCGGCATTGTAATCCGAAAATATGGCTCAAAGCGATGGTAGATCGTGTGATGTCATTGACGGAAGTGGTTTTGTGTCTAATACATGCCATGTTACTGAATTACCTCTTGCGCCGCCGGTAGGCAGAACACATTCTCTTTTAACAAGACCGTATAATATACTGGTGCAGGCCGTAGTGACCGAGGGGTTCTAGGCGCTACAGTCTGGAACCGCGCGACAGTTTCGGTCGCAGGTTCGAATCCAGCCTCGGGCGTGGATGTGTGTGGTGTCCTTAGGTTAGTTAGGTTTAACTAGTTCTACGGTCTAGGGGACTGATGACCTCAGCAGTTAAGTCCCATAGTGCTCAGAGCCATTTGAACCATTTGAACCGTTACAGCCATTCGGATAAGATGCCTGTCATCTCGACTGCTAGTGATACGAGGCCGTTGGGGAGATAGCGGTTCGAATCTCTACCAAGCCATTCACATTTTGGCTCCCAGTGATTTCGCCGGCCGGTGTGGCCGAGCGGTTCTAGGCGCTTCAGTCAGGAACCGCGCGACCACTACGGTCGCAGGCTCTAATCCTGCCTAGGGCATGGGTGTGTGTGATGTCCTTAGGTTAGTTAGGTTTAAGTAGTTCTAAATTCTAGGGGACTGATGACCTCAGATGTTAAGTCCCATAGTGCTTAGAGCCATTTTTCCCAGTGATTTCCTTAGATCAGGGGGCGTTCCTTCAAAGAGAGCGCATCCCTATTCTTTCCCAAGCCAAGAGTGTGCTCGGTCTCTCATGACCTCGTTGTCAACGGCACGTTAAACCCTAACCTTCTGCTTCTCTACTTACATGTCGTGAAAGACAGCCATACCTGCACTAGATGAGTAGAACATGATATACCGTCGCCATTAATGAATTTATATTACAACTGAAAATACCTTCGAGATATGCAAATGAGATGTGTCCACTTGGTATAACACAAGTAAACTGATGCGGTAACATGAAGCGGAAAGAATGCGTGTATGATATTGTTAAGAATGCTGTCTTTGAGACCCACATAACGAGAATTAAGTTCTTCTGGCAAACCAAGTCTCATTGGGAGAAGCGTCTGCGCAGCAAGACTTCGAATCGCCGAACACACACCGAGAGTTGCTCATAGTTCTCTGTGGGGGTTGAGGCCGATCTAAACTGGCCGCTTCGTACACTGAATAGTTCGCTGTTGCAGATACCCATGCACGTGACAATCTCAGTATGTTCAAATGTTGTCTCCTTTGTAATAGATCAATATCTAACACAGCTTATGTCAAGGAGTTCACAGTCAGCGAATTAGTTTCGAAGCGTTTCATACAGATTTCCCTTTCTTTACATTTCAAGTCATATTTATGTGTTGCCTGACAGGGGGAACTAGCCTAAAATGACTTACCACTCCTGTTTGGATGTACTGTGAATGCATGCGATTTTCTTAGATATATTTTATTTATGCCATTGAATGCATAGAAGTACACTACATGAGGACGCAACACAAAGGCAATTAATGGACAGAAATTCCTTCTGAAGCCAGTATCGCTAAATACTGTTTATTTCACGATGACTGAGTTCGACAGAAGCTTGCTGTCATCATTTGAGCTACAAAAGTAAGAAAGTACAAATAACATTTCGTAATGCTCTAAAGAACAATTTACCTAACGTTGGGTAATATGTAGCAAGTAAAATACAAACCTTACTCAACATTTGAAAAATTGCTCTTCTACAGTGTTAAAAATTCTCCTTTTAAAGTTATTTATCATTTGTTACTATTGTAGATCAGATGATGACAACAAGCTTCTGTTGAAACCGGTAATCGTGAAACAAATAATATTTAGTGATCTTAGTTTCAGAAGAAATTTCTTTCTATTAATCACAAAAAAGGTTCAAAGGTTTAAATGGCTCTGAGCACTATGGGACTTAACATCTGAGGTCATCAGTCCCCTAGAACGTAGAACTACGTAAACCTGACTAACCTAAGGACATCACACACATCCATGCCCGAGGCAGGATTCGAACCTGCGACCGTAGCGGTCGCGCGGTTCCAGACTGAAGCGCCTAGAACCACTCGGCCACACCGGCCGGCCTCTATTAATCGTTCCCATCACATAATAATGTGTAACCTACACAAAAACAGTCATTGAATGCCTCGCATAAGATATTATATGGTTTGAAAAACTCAGAAAATATGAAATATTGGGCTCATACGACAATAACATGACAACTCGAGAATACAAACCATTACAATAAAGACAACTGCATCCTTTAGATCATGATACACACTGAAGAATTCCTCCTAAGATGCTCTTTTAGCGAGGACGGCAGTTCTTAGCAGTGATAGTCTCAGTGATCTTACTTCTTCAAATTTCTGTTTCATATCTGTTAATTTTGAGTCTTTCAGTTCGAGAGACCATTGTTTACAGTGACTTACTTCCTATTACTAATTTTAAACTTGTTAGAGTTACCGGCTGCTAGAGCGGGAGAATGATCTTTAAATGAAACTTACTGTAGCTATTTGCTGAATTTGTCAATAAACTATACTTCTAAGATCGCAAGTGTTTCGTATTTTTATTTCAGAGGATTGGAAGAAAGAATAGAATTCAACAAAGCGGTCATTAGAGACCGAGCACAGACTGACACTGGGGAAGAATGGGAAAGGAAAATTGTCCGTGCTCTATCAAACCATCTGTCTCGACGTTCGTAAAAAGTGATTTAGGAAGAGCACGGTAAACCTAAATCTGAATGATCAGACGGGGATCTGACCACCGTCTTCCCAATTACGAGTCCAATATCTTCACTGCACCACCCTCTCGATTATTTTTGTTTGCACTGGGTGATCAAACACATCTAAATTGATGAGTTAATGCTCAGTTCCATTAAACCAATGATGAGCACACTACTTTTAACAAATGTTGAAATCGAAAGAACGTCCAACTCATTTTCAACTTTTTTATCAATGATAATTGTAGTAATTTCAGTAGATGACGTAGGGTACCATTTTACCAAAGTTTATGATATGTCATTCTACCCAAGGATTCCTCGTTTATACTTTAAATCTGATCGTATTATTTCGAACGCTTATAAAGCGAATATTACTGGAGCACTGACCAAATCAGTGTTTTCCATTGTACCGATATTTTAAAAACAATAATGTCGAGAAATTAAGAAGACAAAGAATAAATTTAAGCATTAACTACGCATTACTACAACAAGTTTTATTGCAGTATACTACGTGGTAACTACATCATCTGTATATATTCTGTGATTGTAATTAATACTTTCCACACGGTCATTGGCATACACTACATGAAATGAAGCGACCTTTGTCCCCATACGATAGATGTTACGGTAGTGCCTGCGGCTTACTTCCCGTACATGATAATGTTATCCTTTCTCCATATCAAGAAGTCTCAAAAACAGTCGTAAACTTTGACAGAAGTGTAGCATACGTGTGTAATTTCTTTACCAGTTATGCTTCTAGACCGAAAACTTACACAAATCTAGAGACACCGAATCCACAAGGTAATGACTATGAACTGATATAAGGATATCGCGTTGTGGATGGCACTAATGATGTATTCCAAACGAATCAAGTTCAAGTCTCCAAAGTCAGCTGGATTTGCGTAGGACTACATTAGTATCTGAGTAATGAATGCAAAAGAGAGTAACAAAGGTCTCGGCAAATACCACAACAGTAGTTTGAAAAGACCTAATTATCTCGTCTCATTACTTGGTCGCGTCTTGTGACTACTGCTCGTAGTATACGTCCTCTCCGAAGATTTGCGAGCGTGCTAGTGTTCATTGATGGGAAAGCCATTACCGAAGCGGGGTAAGCAAAGCTTTTGTGCGGCGTGTAGCTCATCTCGGCGCCAGACATCTCGTCTGTCGCCGAGCGCTAAAGCAGTCGCGGAGGGAGTGGATTTACGCCCTTCTGGGGCCGCGTCGCGCCACAGCCATTCCATGCGAATGTCTGCTATTGCGCAGTTTTAAGAGCAGCATCAGATATTTTATACTCCTAGTTTTGTTCTCTGCCTGTAACAACTCGCAGTCGCTCGAAACAGCCTGCAAAATGTGCGTTCGACGTCCAAAAAAATTTAGTCGAGCAAGAGCGGAACGGGTAGTCGGTGTCAGAGGTCGGAGGTGGATGAGGGAGGATCCTCCACCTTCCAAGTAGTGACCGGAAGGTGATCGCCAACACCATTCAGTGTTTACGGGGGTGACGTTTACTAGAGACGGAATAGGTTGATCGCTTCACAAATCTCACGTAATTAGTCACGATTCATATAAAGAAGCCGCCTCGAATACCACTTCACGTAATTAAAAAAAGAAAAAAAAACAGTGAGGACTGACGAACAAATGGTCATTTATTTTTACGTTGGCGGGAGAGACTTATGAAACAAAATTAAAAGAAGCGACGTTTCCTGGGCATTGAAAACATCGGATGAAATGAAAAGGAGATGGACAGGAAAGTATCCATCGTCAGAAACACTTCGTTATAGATTTACACCTTCAAAATAATAAAAAATAATCGAGATCTATAAACTATTAGCATGACAAATTGCCTATTGGTTTCTTTCTCGAGTTCTTCGGTCGATGTTTGACGATTTTTCTAACGTTTCGCCAGCACCAGTGGCAGGGATTGTCAAAGATGATAGCGACTAGCAGTGGAGGATGAAGCTTTGGCAATGCCAGCCGCTCATGGTGGCGAAACATCAGAGAAAGCGTCAAACGAACGTCTGCCGAAGAATGGTTCAAATGGCTTTGAGCACTATGGGACTTAACAGCTGAGGTCATCAGTCCCCTAGAACATAGAACTACTTAAACCTAACTAACCTAAGGACGTCACACACATCCATGCCCGAGGCAGGATTCGAACCTGCAGGATTCCGTCGGCCGAAGAACCCGAGACAGATGCGGACAAGCAATATGCGAAAAAGTGACTACGAAAGCCATAACAATTTTTAACTATTAACATCTTTCTGACTCGATAAAGTATATATATGTTTGTGTGAAAATTTGAGTTTGTTGTAAATGATCTCTGTGATCTAATACCTGGCCAGCAGTCTCAAGAGTACACGTCAAACCGAGCGAGGTGGCGCAGTGGTTAGACACTGGACTTGCATTCGGGAGTATGACGGCTCAATCCCGCGTCCGGCCATCCTGATTTAGGTTTTCCGTGATTTCCCTAAATCACTCCAGGCAAATGCCGGGATGGTTCCTCTGAAAGGGCACGGCCGACTTCCTTCCCCATCCTTCCTTAATCCGATGAGCCCGATGACCTCGCTGTCTGGTCTCCTTCCCCAAACAACCCAACCCCCCAGTACACGTCAATATGGATGTGCGACACTACTTCTTCATTAGTGAGCATGTTATTTACTTAATGTGCTATTTTCTATGACTCATCAACATGTAACCCTCTAAGTAACTGTATATTATGTTGGGTACAATCGCGTTAGCAATAGCGCTGTGTTAAACTGTTCATCGATAGTTGTCTGGCGGCTGATTATTTTTTAGAAAAATCTGAATATTTCGGTAAAAAAAACAAGCATAATAATGCCAATATGTAAACAAAATTTCCAGAATTGCACAGTCTACAGGATAACACATCTCTCATTTATCTATTATTGTCTTAATGGGATTATTTCCAAACACGTTTTATCGTTAACAAGCCTGTTAATTATGTGGGTGTCACACTAAAATGTTGGGAAGGGGATAATCAGTTGTTAGATATTGAGAAGCAAAGTGACGTTTTCCTTGTGAAAGAGTCATCCTGCGTCGGTAAAACACACCATGATCCAAAAAATTTCGGGAGTGCAGCAGACTTTTCTTCTTCTAATGTTGCCGCCGAATATCTTTCGGCCATGTTCAGAATGAACCACCAGAGTTAAGCTACATTAAACGTCCCGTCTTTTAAACCATAGATCTCTTTGGTGGGTCGTTGATCGGAGGCAAAGGAGGAAGGAATGGTTAGGGTTTAACGTCCCGTCGGCATCAAGATCATTAGAGACGTAGCAGAAGCTCGGATCGTTCCAGGGATGTGAAAGAAAATCGGCCGTGTCTTTTCAAAGGAAGCATGTCTGCGTGGACCGATTTAGAGAAATCACGGAAAACCTAAATCTGGATGGACGGACCCGGAATTGAACCATCGTTCTCCCGAATGCGAGTCCAATTTGCTAATGCTGAAAAATAGTATGCATAAATTGAATCTAAGACTACGTGGTCGGTTCATGTATCATCAATGTATTAATATTACAGGATGACAATTACTGAACTATATGGTTCAAATGGCTCTGAGCACTATGGGACTTAACATCTGAGGTCATCAATCCCCCAGAACTTAGAACTACTTAAACGTAACTAACCTAAGGGAATCACACACATCCATGCCCGAGGCAAGATTCGAACCTGCGACCGTAGCGTTCGCGCGGTTCCAGACTGAAGCGTCTAGAACCGCTCGGCCACACCGGCCGGCACTGAACTACATATCTACATCTACATCTACATTTATACTCCGCAAGCCACCCAACGGTGTGTGGCGGAGGGCACTTTACGTGCCACTGTCATTATCTCCCTTTCCTGTTCCAGTCGCGTATGGTTCGCGGGAAGAACGACTGTCTGAAAGCCTCTGTGCGCGCTCTAATCTCTCTAATTTTACATTCGTGATCTCCTCGGGAGGTATAAGTAGGGGGAAGCAATATATTCGATACCTCATCCAGAAACGCACCCTCTCGAAACCTGGCGAGCAAGCTACACCGCGATGCAGAGCGCCTCTCTTGCAGAGTCTGCCACTTGAGTTTGTTAAACATCTCCGTAACGCTATCACGGTTACCAAATAACCCTGTGACGAAACGCGCCGCTCTTCTTTGGATCTTCTCTATCTCCTCCGTCAACCCGATCTGGTACGGATCTCACACTGATGAGCAATACTCAAGTATAGGTCGAACGAGTGTTTTGTAAGCCACCTCCTTTGTTGATGGACTACATTTTCTAAGGACTCTCCCAATGAATCTCAACCTGGTACCCGCCTTACCAACAATTAATTTTATATGATCATTCCACTTCAAATCGTTCCGCACGCATACTCCCAGATATTTTACAGAAGTAACTGCTACCAGTGTTTGTTCCGCTATCATATAATCATACAATAAAGGATCCTTCTTTCTATGTATTCGCAATACATTACATTTGTCTATGTTAAGGGTCAGTTGCCACTCCCTGCACCAAGTGCATATCCGCTGCAGATCTTCCTGCATTTCGCTACAATTTTCTAATGCTGCAACTTCTCTGTATACTACAGCATCATCCGCGAAAAGCCGCATGGAACTTCCGACACTATCTACTACGTCATTTATATATATTGTGAAAAGCAATGGTCCCATAACACTCCCCTGTGGCACGCCAGAGGTTACTTTAACGTCTGTAGATGTCTCTCCATTGAGAACAACATGCTGTGTTCTGTTTGCTAAAAACTCTTCAATCCAGCCACACAGCTGGTCTGATATTCCGTAGGCTCTTACTTTGTTTATCAGGCGACAGTGCGGAACTGTATCGAACGCCTTCCGGAAGTCAAGGAAAATGGCATCTACCTGGGAGCCTGTATCTAATATTTTCTGGGTCTCATGAACAAATAAAGCGAGTTGGGTTTCACACGATCGCTGTTTCCGGAATCCATGTTGATTCCTACATAGTAGATTCTGAGTTTCCAAAAACGACATGATACTCGAGCAAAAGACATGTTCTAAAATTCTACAACAGATCGACGTCAGAGAGATAGGTCTATAGTTTTGCGCATCTGCTCGACGACCCTTCTTGAAGACTGGGACTACCTGTGCTCTTTTCCAATCATTTGGAACCTTCCGTTCCTCTAGAGACTTGCGGTACACGGCTGTTAGAAGGGGGGCAAGTTCTTTCGCGTACTCTGTGTAGAATCGAATTGGTATCCCGTCAGGTCCAGTGGACTTTCCTCTGTTGAGTGATTCCAGTTGCTTTTCTATTCCTTGGACACTTATTTCAATGTCAGCCATTTTTTCGTTGGTGCGAGGATTTAGAGAAGGAACTGCAGTGCGGTCTTCCTCTGTGAAACAGCTTTGGAAAAAGGTGTTTAGTATTTCAGCTTTACGCTTGTCATCCTCTGTTTCAATGCCATCATCATCCCGGAGTGTCTGGACATGATGTTTCGAGCCACTTACTGATTTAACGTAAGACCAGAACTTCCTAGGATTTTCTGTCAAGTCGGTACCTAGTATTTTACTTTCGAATTCACTGAACGCTTCACGCATAGCCCTCCTTACGCTAACTTTGACATCGTTTAGCTTCTGTTTGTCTGAGAGGTTTTGGCAGCGTTTAAACTTGGAGTGAAGCTCTCTTTGCTTTCGCAGTAGTTTCCTAACTTTGTTGTTGTACCACGGTGGGTTTTTCCCGTCCCTCACAGTTTTGCTCGGCACGTACCTGTCTAAAACGCATTTTACGATTGCCTTGAACTTTTTCCATAAACACTCAACATTGTCAGTGTCTGAACAGAAATTTTCGTTTTGATCTGTTAGGTAGTCTGAAATCTGCCTTCTATTACTCTTGCTAAACAGATAAACCTTCCTCCCTTTTTTTATATTCCTATTAACTTCCATATTCAGGGATGCTGCAACGGCCTTATGATCACTGATTCCCTGTTCTGCTCTTACAGAGTCGAAAAGTTCGGGTCTGTTTGTTATCAGTAGGTCCAAGATGTTATCTCCACGAGTCGGTTCTCTGTTTAATTGCTCGAGGTAATTTTCGGATAGTGCACTCAGTATAATGTCACTCGATGCTCTGTCCCTACCACCCGTCCTAAACATCTGAGTGTCCCAGTCTATATCTGGTAAATTGAAATCTCCACCTAAGACCATAACATGCTGAGAAAATTTATGTGAAATGTATTCCAAATTTTCTCTCAGTTGTTCTGCCACTAATGCTGCTGAGTCGGGGGGTCGGTAAAAGGAGCCAATTATTAACCTAGCTCGGTTGTTGAGTGTAACCTCCACCCATAATAATTCACAGGAACTATCCACTTCTACTTCACTACAGGATAAACTACTACTAACAGCGACGAACACTCCACCACCGGTTGCATGCAATCTATCCTTTCTAAACACCGTCTGTACGTTTGTAAAAATTTCGGCAGAATTTATCTCTGGCTTCAGCCAGCTTTCTGTACCTATAACGATTTCAGCTTCGGTGCTTTCTATCAGCGCTTGAAGTTCCGGTACTTTACCAACGCAGCTTCGACAGTTTACAATTACAATACCGATTGCTGCTTGGTCCCCGCATGTCCTGACTTTGCCCCGCACCCGTTGAGGCTGTTGCCCTTTCTGCACTTGCCCGAGGCCATCTAACCTAAAAAACCGCCCAGCCCACGCCACACAACCCCTGCTACCCGTGTAGCCGCTTGTTGCGTGTAGTGGACTCCTGACCTATCCAGCGGAACCCGAAACCCCACCACCCTATGGCGCAAGTCGAGGAATCTGCAGCCCACATTGTCGCAGAACCGTCTCAGCCTCTGATTCAGACCCTCCACTCGGCTCTATACCAAAGGTCCGCAGTCAGTCCTGTCGACGATGCTGCAGATGGTGAGCTCTGCTTTCATCCCGCTAGCGAGACTGGCAGTCTTCACCAAATCAGATAGCCGCCGGAAGCCAGAGAGGATTTCCTCCGATCCATAGCGACACACATCATTGGTGCCGACATGAGCGACCACCTGCAGATGGGTGCACCCTGTACCCTTCATGGCATCCGGAAGGACCCTTTCCACATCTGGAATGACTCCCCCCGGTATGCACACGGAGTGCACTTTGGTTTTCTTCCCCTCCCTTGCTGCCATATCCCTAAGGGGCCCCATTACGCGCCTTACGTTGGAGCTCCCAACTACCAGTAAGCCCACCCTCTGCGACTGCCCGGATCTTGCAGACTGAGGGGCAACCTCTGGAACAGGACAAGCAGCCATGTCAGGCTGAAGATCAGTATCAGCCTGAGACAGAGCCTGAAACTGGTTCGTCAGACAAACTGGAGAGGCCTTCCGTTCAGCCCTCCGGAATGTCTTTCGCCCCCTGCCACACCTTGAGACGACCTCCCACTCTACCACAGGTGAGGGATCAGCCTCAATGCGGGCAGTATCCCGGGCAACCACAGTCGTAGTCCGATCGGGGGATGCGTGGGACGAGCTGGCCGTCCCCGACAAACCCCCATCCGGACCCCCACAGTGATGCCCATTGGCAACAGCCTCAAGCTGTGTGACCGAAGCCAACACTGCCTGAAGCTGGGAGCGAAGGGATGCCAACTCAGCCTGCATCCGAACACAGCAGTTGCAGCCCCTATCCATGCTAAAAACTTGTGCAAAGAACGTCTGAACTAATCTACAGAGAGCTCAAACAAAACGACAAAATTGAAGCGGTTATTAAAATACAAGATTGCCTAGTAAATGCAGTAATGCTGCCACTTGTGCACTGCTGACACACTGCTCGGCGGCGGAAGGAGACTACGCGATTTAACACTATTCGAGTACTAAAACGTGATGCTACAACTCTCAAATACTATAATACGCCCGAAATTTATGTGGTAGAGCTAGGAGTATACGACTTGCTGCTGCAGCTGCTTATCCAACGGCGGCAGGGAGCACACTGACTGACCAACCGACACTGGCCGTTCAAAACGAAAACAGATGACAGACGACTACGCGAATTTACACTATTCAGGTACTAAAACGCGATGCTACAACTCTCAGATACTATAATACGCCCGAAATTTATGAATTAAACAATGCAAGTACCAAAAACACGCAAAGAAATTAAGAATTAAACTATGTAACAAATGAGTGAGCTAGGAGTATACGACTTGCTGCTGCAGCTGCTTATCCAACGGCGGCAGGGAGCACACTGACTGACCAACCGACACTGGCCGTTCAAAACGAAAACAGATGACAGACGACTACGCGAATTTACACTATTCAGGTACTAAAACGCGATGCTACAACTCTCAGATACTATATGAAAAAAAGTAAATTAGTTAAAACTAAAGCGTACACACACTTTATTTAGCATGTAAACGTCACTATAGATAATCGGATTTAGGTTATGACATGTTCAATACGCTTGCCGCCATTGGCGATGATGTGGCGCAGGCGAATTGAGAAATCATGCATTACCCGCTGAAGTGTCGGAACATCGATGCTGTGATGACATCCTGAATGGCTGTTTTCAGCTCAGAAATGGTTTTGGGGTTATTGCTGTACACCTTGTCTTTAACACAGCACCACAAGAAGGAGTCTCGTGTGTTCAGATCCAGAGAATATGCCGACCAATCGGGCCCCATGCCAGTGGCCTCTGGGTACCCCAGAGTCAGAATGCGGTCCCCAAAGTGCTCCTGCAGGACATCAAACACTCTCTGTCATCTCTCTTGGACGCCTATGTGCTACTTACGACAATTCTGTAAGGCCTGTGTGTTATAGGCAACTGTTAATATTACCATTGTTTGCCTTGATGTTGTGTCCTAAGATCCGATGATTGCGGCTTTAGTTTCACCGAAACCGGTAATCATGGAATACTAAGAATTCCTGCGATCTTTGCTACCAGTTTATTGTTTTACAAGCATCTAGATCGCTCCCACATGAGCATAATGTGATCCCTACAAAAACGTATCAGAATTTTGTTCAGGGTGTCCAGCGAAGGAGTCTCTCGTTTCAAAATTAAATATATCGAAAATGAAGATTGATAGACGAGTGCAACAAGAGCTATGTTTATCGTGAAAACTGTAAGAATTTTATACAGAACTTTCGAAATAGCCGGAAAAGTAGCTTACAGATGCCGATGTAATCTCTATTTGTAGTGCTTATAAATAGTGCGCTGCAGACCAGAGCGATCATTTCCATTGTTGAAACGTGAGAGGAAGTTGGGGCACCGAAGAAAGAGGTTGAAATCATGTACTGAACAACGCGAAGGATTTGATGTTGGCTGCATTTGGTTCACATATGAAGCACACTTCCACCATGCAGGTGGAGTCATGAATAACCAGAACTGGCGAATATGGGGTTCTAAATATCCCTATTTGTGTGAAACGACATCACAGTATTCTCCCAAAGTTATTATCTGGTCTGCAGTGTGCAGCAGAGGTATTATTGGCCCTTTTTTCATACGAGAAACGATCGTTGGAGGATCGACCAGTCACAGAGTGGTTCACGCAATATGGAGCGAGATTACATCTCACCGAACAGGTGTTTCGCTTTCTTGCGGAATACTTCAGCAGTAGTGTCATTGCGTTGGATTATTTCAGATTTACTGGCACCATGATGGATTGGCCTCCATATTCAACCAATGTGACTCCTTGTAACTACTTATTATGGGGCACATTAAAAAATACTGTCTAGCGATACTGTCTAGCAGAACCATCCCACCATGTTGAACGAGCTTGAATGGCAATGTGTGTGGCATCTGCATTCGTTTCCGTTGAGACACTACAGGATGTGACTGAAAATTTCGTCCTTAGTTTGCGCCATCACGGTACTGCGGGTGGTGGACATTTCGAAAAGATTGTGATGTGACTTCAAAGGCTGCTTGCACAGGACGAGATTAATTATGCACGTGATACTGAAGCAGCTTCATAGCGTACAGGGCCATATGTTTTCAGATTTTGGTACTATTTCGAAACTACTGTATAAAATTCTTACAACTTTCGCAATAAACATACTTTTTGTTGCACTCGTG
Organism: Schistocerca cancellata; assembly: GCF_023864275.1. Lineage (NCBI taxonomy): Eukaryota > Metazoa > Arthropoda > Insecta > Orthoptera > Acrididae > Schistocerca > Schistocerca cancellata. The sequence continues at coordinate 655,928,601 of NC_064629.1, read as the reverse complement.
TGTCGATTTTAGCTTTTGAGATATTTAATTTTGAAATCAGGGTCTCCTTTGCTGGACACACTGTATAATCTTCTCTAGCTATACGCATTCTCCAGTCGTACGTACGGACGATCATAAAAATGTCGGGTATTGCGTAGGGACATAGTGATCCAGCTGATGTTGCAGTTGCTCTGGGGTTTCTGCTGTAACAGATGCCGCTGTATCATGATCCACACATGTTTAATGTGGAACAACTTCATTGTTAGGGAAATTGACGAATATCTTGGTTTGTGCAATGGGAAATGCCAGAAATACGCGCATGTCAATTTTTCTTCTTGGAAGAAGACGTTTCCCTGATGATCGATAACGGCTACAGAATTAGCGGTGTGATATTGCGGCTATATATAGCCTTGGGTACAGATTGGTCTTAACACGTTGTACTGTATGTTTCGATGAGAACCCACATTGGAGAACAAATTATTCTTGTTAGTTTATTTTGTTGAGTATAAATAAAACTCCTAATCGAGGTACACTGCAGAGTAATGGAAATGATGCATCAGAGTTTCAAAATTAGAACCTGTCATATAAATACGAGTTGTATCATTTGTTGGAATGTAACGAAGGTATATTACAATTGGTTAAATTTATGATAAAGCCCTACATTTATTCACCATACTTTGAACAAAAGAAATGACATCTTACTATCACAAATCAAGATTTCAGCATACCACTTGCCCTGAATATTAGTTATGTGTGACTTTTGGACAAATGGAGTCTTGGTAAGCAGAATTTCAGTTGGTCTCCTTGATCACCTCATAACCAGGTGGCAACTGATGGATTGAGTATCGCACGGTGTGTAGCTTAACAGGCTACGTTGGATGGTGTCAGTATCTGTGTCAGATGCGGTGACACGCTTGGTAACTGCATACAGACCAGTCTGGATCAGAAATTTGTATGCAGTAACTCCCACTGACAGTCATTTTTTATATTCACAGTCAAAGTCTTCGCCGACCTCCAGCACAATTCTTCCATCATATCTGTCGAACACGACTCCTTCCCTGCAGAAATAGAAGCTGAAACATCTCATGTTAGGAACAGAAGAGAAGTCTCCCACAGCGAGAGAACAAGCAAAATTGTTCCTTTCTCTTCTAACATGGCTTTTAGCAAAATATCACCCTGGACATCTTCTTGCTTTTGATTGGCTAGGTAGTGTTTTGAGCTCTGCCATTCGTGTTCGTCGATATCAGCATTCATTACTCTTGCGTAATGTACTCATTCCTCACGATACTTGCCAAAAAATCAGCATCTAAAATTAGTTTAGAGCAACGCTTACGTTCGTTGATATCTCTGCCTAGCATCTTTTCTTAGTGTGAACATTCGATCACCTGCTGTCTACCAACAAAATGGCCAATCCAAGCCTTATATACGCTGTAGCTTTCAACCGCTACTGACGCTTATTGCCTAGTATAAAGTCTTTTTCTAGTCATGACGCTTATCGCCTGGTATATAGGTTTTTTCCTATACTTGAGCACCTCTACCAGTGCAGATATACCACAACGTTCTCCATTTGTCATATACTCAACCGTGGCTCTTCTTCTGATGTGGTCATCCAGGCGTGAATCTGTAAACTATTGGCGTCTGGAACCATGACGACAGCCATATGCATATACCTTAGGCCACAGGGAAATACTGAGCTACAGTTCACATTTCATGTCATAAATCGTAAGAAATGCGCTTGTCAACAGTGACCAGGCATTGTATAATGCTTAATAAACCAGAAAGATAGTTGAAACAACAGGCCACTATTTCAGAAGGTCAAATAAAGCTGTTTTGGGTTCAGCATTTTCTTGTTCAGAACATGGTTCACTCGTTGTCCGCGGTATAGCACTTCAAAATTAGGGCTTTTTCTATACTCCGCCTGATCCCTTACATAAATATGGTGTTTCTAAAGAAGGGTATGTTGAGGTATTAATTTTTCCATTATTCACTAGTGTGTACACATAATTCCGGACCGAGCGAGGTGGTGCAGTGTTTAGCACACCGGACTCGCATTCTGGAGGACGACGATTCAAACCCGTGTCCGGCCATCCTGATTTATGTTTTCCGTGATTTCCCTCAATCGCTTCAGGCAAATGCTGGGACGGTTCCTTTGAAAGGGCACGGCCGACTTCCTTCCCCATCCATCCCTAATCCGATGGGTCCGAAGACCTCGCTGTTTGGTCCCCTCCCCCAAAATCAACCAATCAACCAACTATAATTCTGATAATCAGGGCTTCAGATCATTGGGATCTGTTAACTACGAGCTAAGACCCATTTTCTCACTCACTCTAGAATTTTCGCTGAAGTTAATAATAAATGATCTTCCTCATGAGATCTCTTTGCTGAGTATATTTTTTGAAGTAGCTAATTGTATACAGTCTCAGACATTGGAAACAGTATATTCTATCGAGATTATAGAGGATTTGATAAATGCTGTATTATCACTTCGTAGCTCTTATATACTATCTTCAGCAAGACACTATACAGAGTGTATCACGGCCGACTTCCTTCCCCATTCATCCCTAATCCGATGGGACCGAAGACCTCGCTGTTTGGTCCCCTCCTTGGTTGGAGGAATTGGCGAATCGCTCAACATTTGAACATTGGTGTTGCCACCATTCGACGATGATGGTAGGGATGGGTGTAACACGGTCGAACACAGCGTCAAGAAGGATGCAGTAGACCTAGAGACACGAGAGAACGTCGGAAGCGAGCATTCGTCAGAAAGACACTCAGAGCCCCGCGTTCATCATTATTATCGGTTCGACGTGCAACTGGAGTTTCGTTGACCACAAGAACCGTTAATAGGTGGCTCACAGAAAGGCGTCTCAGCTCACAGACGCGATTGCGCCAACAGCCATCTCTGTACACCAACATGTCCGTCTGCATTTTGTTCGGGCACATTCGGCCTTGAATCTCAGTCACTGGCGAAGAATTGTCTTAAGTGATGAGTTTCGCTTCTAACTGAGCACCGATGATCAGCAAAGACGTGTCTGGAGACGCCCTGGACTATGGTGGGTACCAAATAACCAGGAGTAATCTTCTGGGAAGCCATTTCATTTCACAGCAGGATCCCTTTGGTTGTCATCTGCGGCACTTTTGCAGAACAGCAGTACATATCGACGATACTCTACGCCATGTTTTCTGGCTCTTCACCACAAGCCATCCTGGGCTTACTTTTCAGCAAGATAATGTCCTTCCGCACAAGGCGAAAGTTTCTGCTGTTTGTCTTCGTGCTTGCCAAGCCTTTCCTCCGGCAGCAAAGTCACCGAACCTCTCCCCAATTGAGAACGTTTGGAGCATTATGGCAGGGCTGTCCAACCAGCTCGGGATTTCGACGATCTAAGGCGCCGGTTGAATTTGACACTATATCCATCAGGAGAACACCCAACAACACTGTTAATGATTGCCAAGCCGAATAACTGCTTGCATAAGTACCAAAGGTAGACCAACTTGCTCGGTTACTGATGCTCATCTCTTGAATAAATCATCCAGTTTTTTGAAATTGTAATCGTTTGTCTGTATATGTACATCATATCCATCGATTTCCGTCCCATTCGGATACTCCTTCGTGGTGCGTCGTGTGTATTTTTTTTTTTTTTTTGGAATGTATTTCATAGTTAGTACAAAGGCATTTGGAATGTAAACTTTTCGATTAAGTCCACATCTATTTGGACTCAAATTTCACCGATGGCACTCTCTAGGACAATATTTCATACTGAAGTGTGTGGCGGTTGGTAACCATGTTTTCGCAATTATTTCGCAAACGGCTCGTTTGTGGACCCATGTGTATTGTAACATGTTTTCTCTCACTATTTTACACTTCCTTTTTATTGTTGATTATGATATACCCTGCACAATGTTGACAATGAAGATAGCTATCAGAGTAGCTGACTACTTATCTGTTTCATTTAGGTCGTCTGTGATTTCCCAAAATAACTTAAAGTGAATGCCAGGAGGTTTCCTTTGGAAATACCATATCGATTTCCCTCCCCATTCTTCCATAGCCTGAGCTTGCGCTCAGTTTATAAATGACGTCCACGAAGGACGAGGTAATATGGCAGCCTGCGTTGTTGGTCGACATAATAGATTAGCACCATATGAAATAGCTTGGAAGAAATTGTATACAACTTATGATTTGGACTATTGCATATTTAGGGCAACATAAGCAGCAACCGCTGCAGCAGAAAGTTTTTTGGAACTAGAAGTATTGTCCTTTCTGCTGCTTTTCTACTGCCATATTCCAACAGAACAATGCCTGGTCACATATGTCGAAGAATGTGGATCCTTATTCCAAGATCGATGACTATTACCGCTTCCATAGCCCTTCATCAGCCGGACATGTTGCTCATCGAATATGCCGTTTTCGCTGACAAAATCTATTTAATAGACTCGAAAAACATCTCGGAACCCTTTTTTTTTTGCAGCTCGGCCTCCCGAGGTCAGTGTCGAACTCTGTGCACCGACTCGAAAATTAAATTGGTATATTACAACAAGGCTACATTCTAAAACGCATTTTGACCTGCTGTGTTCACCTATTCATTATCATAGGCCGCCACTGTAACGCGCCAAAATTCTCTTCATTCACGCCTGCTGGCTTGTATTGTTTCCCTATACGCTTTAAGCCACGACCGCATGGTGAAGCTCAGGAAGGCCATTGTTTAACTCGGTTTCCATTCCCATCAGTTCCATATCTCTTCACGAGAAGTGATTTGATAGCGTATAGCGTGTTTCCGATGAGGTATGGCTCATGACTAAAGTGGCAAGGCTCCAAGCGAAGTTATTTACGCATCGGAACATCGGTTATCATACAGTGAATGACGTCCTTACAGACATAACTAACTGTGTGCTACTTCGTCTGCACTCCCAACACATGTGGCATAAAATCTAACATGAAACACCCCTACAAAAAACTCCTGAAGAGACGTTTAAATGTTGATCCTAGATGGAACTTAAATATTTTCGTCTGTCCACTTTAGACAAAAGGTGTCCCCTTTACTACAACTGTCCTGCAGATAATCTACTGATACTGTATGCCATGCCCCACAGTACCCTGCAGCGAGATATATTTATGAGATTGTCAAATTCTGTGTTCGAATATGGGGACAAAGGTCGCTTCATTTCATGTTGTGTATGCCAATGACCGTGTGGAAAGCGTTAATTACAATCACAGAATATATACAGATGATGTAGTTACCACGTAGTATACTGCAATATCCTCACCCACATCATAGCTATTAGCAGAATGGCTTCTAGGTGTCTCTCAGATGTTGCATATCTGGTGCCGGAAGTGTGCCTCTGTGATTTATGACAAAACTGTCGTTGCATTTACTGTAGGAACAAATTGTGAAGGGTCGTTATTGAGGAGTATGCTTAATGTTGTGTAGTGTAGACATACGTAAGGGCACCAACAAACTTTTGATTGTGAAACTAAAAGAATGCGTTTCTTTTTTTAAAAAAAGCAATCTAATAGTAAACTAACTCCGAATCTACAATCATGTCCGGACGCTGTGCTTTCAGCTATATGCGTGTAGACTACCATCATCACAAGTTACCATAACGCTTCTAATTGTCCGGCTTTTGTACAGGTGCCTATAACGACTGCGTATGCCATTTGGAGAAAAGTTATTTGCCTTCCTGGAATACGTCTAGAATGTGAAGAGGAAAATTTTCACTTAATATTCCAGTAATATTACGACTTTTGCCACTTGCCAAAGTAAACTGTGTCTTACGTAGTATTTCATACGTGCTTGTACTGTACATGATTTGAGCTATAGCTGCGAATTCCATGAACGGTTTCCGTTCTGTGAAGTGTTACGTAGTTCGCCTGGGCGGCGTACACCTACGCATACTAAGTGGGGCAGTTGTTCTTCACTGTTATCTAATAGACTAAAGAGAAGTAAACAGTGTGAGCAGTGCAGCATTCTGCTAGGGGGTCACAGCTTGGTAAGCAGCTTAAATCGCCTTAAAAATATTGCAAATTCCACAGTGTTGTGGCCTTTCCCATGGGAAATCGGAGTACTACTGTAGAGTATGCTAGACAATGAAACGTGCATGTATGGTTGTAAGACCAGCGTTTCGCATGGCCTCTCTGCTAAGGTAACACTGGGCATTGCCTAGACGAAGATTAACCCTGAATTACTAAACTCTCGTCGTAATTTACGATTGCAGTTGGTACCAATGCGCGGTTCCCGCCAGTTTGGTACTGTCAGTATAGTGTGTAAAACAGGAAAATTTGTACTTATTTTGTATGTGACATGCCATTGGAGACCTTATAATTGTAATTATCTAGTGCACAAACTATAAACTAAGTCGTACTGTAAATAAAATTTGAAGTAGTAAAATTTACGATGGTTTAGTAACAATGTAACATTTCCCCCTTTAGTGTCCCATAGCTAAAATTCATACCGATATCCACTGTTGCATCATAACCTATGACCTTTCTGTTCCGACCGACAGACCTTAGGGAGCATTTACTCAATTAATTCCGTCAGCCTTCTTGCTCCTTGTAAACCGGGGATAGTCGTCCAGGTCACATCTCCTATGATTCGCGTAATCCCTTTAGAAGATATTTCTTGTATGATTTTCTAATTTGCAGGCTTTAAAACTATAAGTTACTCTAATGTGATTACAGGTAACCAACAAAATTACATTTTCTGTGAAACAAACTAGAAGAGTTATACCGGCTGACCAAAATCATGCATGTTAAAAAGTACGATGCGTAATCTCAGCTTAAGATTAAAGAGTACTCAGTCAGTGAAATCGACTGTATTTCATCCCTTCCGTTTTATTGAACTAACATTATTTCTAAATTTAAAGCCATGACTTCAGTTTGAGAGCAGAAGCTAAGCACATCCACCTTCTTGCCACTGGAGAAGGAACCATGTAAGCATTGGCCGTAGCGAGGTAAACAGATAATCAAAACAGCAGCTATACTACCGGAACCACAAAATTTGCAATGCACTGTGCAAAAAATTAAATCTAACAAGGCCGGTTCACAGGGCTACAAACACCGCAATGTACCCAGTTTATGAAACTCAAAATAATCAGCAGTATAAGGTGAAGCGTATTTTCCTAAAATATAAAACAAACAACCATGAGTGAAGTATCGTGTTGTTATTTCCATGATAGGAAGCAGTTTGTTTTTTGTTTTACAAAAGTAATACAGTCTCAGAAGCAACACTGACAGCAATGGATAATTTTCTTTTTTTAAAGAAAGAAATTTATTTTGCATCATAGTGTATGTTCTTATACTAGTTTCGTGCAGAGTGCGGCTTCTGTAATTTACAGTTAAGTTCTTAAAGCAATTAAATATGCAAGCATTGGCTTCTGACGTGAATTTACTTCTTAGCCCCTCTTTGCGTCTCGATATGCAAGTCATTCCAGATCTCGAGTCTCAGCTGCTTCATTTCATAGTTCTTCTTGGAGATTTTGTAAACAGTACAGTAGAGAGAAGCCACCCCTCAGCAAGCGAAGATGATGCGAGCGTACCCCAACGGCTCTGGACGACTGTAATACTGCATCTACGTTCCTCCCCTTGCATTAAATCCCTCTGATGTTGAGATCTGTTTTTAATACGACTATGGAAGCCAGTCAGCTTGTTATTTGTAGACACTGAAAGCAAAAATCCTGTGCTGTAAAAGCTCAGTTTTCAGGTATCCACAGCGAACATTAGCAGAAGAAACTTCGTCGAAAGCTAGGAGCTGCTACCAGATTCTCCTGTAATGGACAGGGTGCGCGATTTGGTTTGAATCCACCTGTCGCAGGTCGATATCAGGCATTTGATTTATGAGTAGAGTGCTAGGAAATCCTAGAAACGCCAAATAGATGAAGAGCATTTCTGTGAACTTTAGATCTAACTGTCTAATATCAAATGGTGCCGCTATCTTTCTTGTTTAGTAAAGTAATTGATACTGACGATTCCGCAAATTATGAGACCAAAATGAGTAAAAGTTGGACACCGAAATGGCAAGGTGCAGAACTAGTGCTGCATGTGACCCAGCGCTTTCGGATTGCGTGGTCCATAGTCTCTGAAAGGTTTCTACCGGAATTAATTTATCAGTGAAGTTTAGTACGAATATTGCTCTTTTATATTACAGGAACAATAAACATGATCGCGCTGTACTGATTCTGATTCTTTATTTGTATAGTTTGGTGCTCCCTAGGCGACAGACATATTTAAAAAAAAGGAAAAAATCGAAACTCTGCACTCAAACGTTAGGCAGCAGACAAGGGTAGCTCGTCTCCGCCCTAGGAGTGATCTTCAAAAATGAAACGAAAATCCTTCCGTGCCATACAGAAACAAGTAAAATTTCAGTATCTGTTTTGGGAGAGACAAAACATATAATGTATACTGATTAGTAGCAATCAATTTCAAAACCATTTGACGTAAGTTTCCAAATTATTTCGCTCTTCTCCGTGAACGTAATATGGGTTACTGTCATACAGTAACATAGTAACTCGTTTCTAAATCCAAGCCTATCATTCACCGATACAACGAATCAACTGGAACGGCTTTAGTGTACAGTGATATTTTGTAATTTTGAAAATAACCACTCGTTAGGAACGTCGTGTACCGCAATGAAGACACGCCTATCGAAACGGAAAAAGTGAAATATTCCGAGCTAGCTATTAGTCAACCGTGTCATTATTAGTTAACAAATAGTAGTCTTACGAAGAAGCGAAACAGTCTTACGGAAATATAGGATTACTGGCTTTCCTTTGCCCTACGTGTCTGTCCTTCACGAAAGCGACGATTGCAAAAGGCACGAACCTGTGATATTTTGTAACTATTAGCTCGGTGAGTGCTGCCTCTAATGAAGGCTGGTGAAGCGACTACAGGCAGCAGCGTTGGCAAGTAAGCGCGCGGTTCCCGGACCTACCTCTGCTCGGTGTGGTCGGCGGACTGGGCTGCGATGGGCGGCGCGCTGGGGACGCCGGGTTATATAGGCAGCGCGTGGGCGACGCGCCGCCCCCGGGCCGCGCAGGCGCCGCCGCCGCCTCCGCCTCTGGCTGTGGCTCCACCGCCGGCGCCGGCGCCGCCCCCGACGCCGCCGCCGCCGCCGACGCCGCTCGCCTCGCCTGGCCAGCAGTCACCTCTTCCTGGCCGCGACCGCAGTGCGGCGCCAGCCGGCGCAAAAAACAAAACCCCCGGCACAGGCGTCAACTGTTGCTGCGCTACAAGCTCTGCCGACTTAGCCCGCATCGCACTTCGGCTCAATCGTCCTCATTAACATTCCTCGTCCGTGCCTCGGCAATAATCGCGACACCAGACGCGTAAATAAAATACACACTTTTAATGAATGCGCATAATATCTCGTCACTAAATTAATCTCTTTTAATGGAACAACATTTGGATATTGTAGTTACTTCTCGGAAGCCCAAAGAGGTTCTTGTCTTTAAATTTTATGCTGCGCGCTCGTCGCACTGTACATTCCATTTCATCCCTCAAAGCACTTATTGTGTACTTATTAAATAAACTGCGTTCGTACATAATAAATACGAATCTTGATGCGTAATTAAATAATCGCGAAAATACACGTACATTTCGGAGAGACGTGCTACGCCACTAGAGTTTAAAATTGCAGCACCATAAAGGAGGCGTGCAGCAAACATCAAACTGGCACGAAGAGTACTAGATTTCTGGATGTGTAAATGATAAGCGCTTTTTGAATAAATGCACGATGTGGTTACGTAATCTACATTCGGTATATAAGGAAAAATTATGCAGCAGGTTTCTAATTGGGAATTCGCATTTGATTATTCGTCTTTTGTAAGAAAATCGTATTATACGTAATGTGTAAAGAAGGAACGTCTATCAGCACGTGGCGTAATACGACAACGGCGGGATCGTGGCCTGACAACAGTAGGTTTGTAAAATGGAAGTTTCACGGCCGGAAATGTCACAAGTAATAAAATATTCCAAGCTACTATGCAGTGGTCATCACTGATTTTCCATTAAAACCTAACTTTTCGTCTCCATCTGCGGAGGACATGTTCAAGGGGGATCGTAACACTACAGTTGATCGTTCTGCGATATTCCTCCTCGTGTCTGTCGGGATCCTATGAATGTCGTGGGAATACGGAACTGACGTGTTAACTAGGGCGATAATCAACGCTATGCAAGACCTTAACAACCCCATGCGTAGAGACGTGTTGTTCGCTCAGCTTTATAGGATCGTGCAACCATGTGTTGCACATTGAGCCAACGGCTCTGCCTCGTTGCATACATCGGTTCTCGTCGGATCTAGGTACGCCGCCTTGGCAAATTTCCTTCGTATCTACAAGGAGAGGAGGGACGTTGGCGTGAAACCCCTGATCACTGAAATGCAGGAGGATCTGCAACGAATTGACGCATGGTGCAGGGAATGGCAATTGAATCTCAATGTAGACAAGTGCAATGTGCTGCGAATACATAGAAAGAAAGATCTTTTATCATTTAGCTACAATATAGCAGGTCAGCAACTGGAAGCAGTTAATTCCATAAATTATCTGGGAGTAGGCATTAAGAGTGATTTAAAATTGAATGATCATATAAAGTTGATCGTCGGTAAGCAGATGCTAGACTGAGATTCATTGGAAGAATCCTAAGGAAATGCAATCCGAAAACAAAGGAAGTAGGTTACAGTACACTTGTTTGCCCACTACTTGAATATTGCTCACCAGTGTGGGATCCGTACCAGATAGGGTTGATAGAAGAGATAGAGAAGATCCAACGGAGAGCAGCGCGCTTCGTTACAGGATCATTTAGTAATCGCGAAAGCGTTATGGAGATGGTAGATAAACCCCAGTGGAAGACTCTGCAGAAGAGACGCTCGGTAGCTCGGTACGGGCTTTTGTTGAAGTTTCGAGAACATACCTCCATCGAGTAGTCAAGCAGTATATTGCTCCCTCTTGCGTATATCTCACGAAGAGACCATGAGGATAAAATCAGAGAGATTAGAGCCCACACAGAGGCATACCGACAATCTTCCTTTCCGCGAACAATACGAGACTGGAATAGAAGGGAGAACCGATAGAGGTACTCAAAGTACCCTCCGCCACACACCGTCAGGTCGCTTGCGGAGTATGGATGTAGATGTAGATGTAGATCACCAGTCTTTTCGCCATTAAATTCCAACCTATTCGCAGTGTCACATGCAGTGGGGGAATGTGAACTATTGATGGTGGTATGTCCATATGATAGGGATGTTAAGCTCGGCGGCAACGCATGGTGTTATTTGAGAAGAGTAGGCTACGAGTCAGCATTATGTTTCACCCTCTCCGTTCTCTTATCATCATCCAACCCAAACATGACACCAAACCACATATGAGGGACAGCCAAATGAAAACCGAACTCCCGCCGTAACGAAACCATGGAATGGTTCCAATATTAGATACGAGCTCCCAGGTGGATGCCATTTTTCTTGACTTACGGAAGGCGTTCGATAGAGTTCCGCACTGTCGCCTGATAAACAGAGTAAGAGCCTACGGAATATAAGACCAACTGTGCGGCTGGATTGAAGAGTTTTTAGCAAACAGAACACAGCATGTTGTTCTCAATGGAGAGACGTCTACAGACGTTAAAGTAACCTCTGGCGTGCCACAGGGGAGTGTTATGGGACCATTGTTTTTCACAATATATATAAATGACCTAGTAGATAGTGTCGGAAGTTCCATGCGGCATTTCGCTGATGATGCTGTAGTATACAGAGAAGTTGCAGCATTAGAAAATTGCAGCGAAATGCAGGAAGATCAGCAGCGGATAGGCACTTGGTGCAGGGAGTGGCAACTGACCCTTAACATAGACAAAACAAATGTAATGTATTGTGAATACATAGAAAGAAGGATCCTTTATTGTATGATTATATGATAACGGAACAAACACTGGTAGCAGTTACTTCTGTAAAATATCTGGGTGTATGCGTACAGAACGATTTGAAGTGGAATGATCATATAAAATTAATTGTTGGTAAGGCGGGTGCCAGGTTGAGATTCATCGGGAGAGTCCTTAGAAAATGTAGTCCATCAACAAAGAAGGTGGCTTACAAAACACTCATTCGACATAAACTTGAATATTGCTCATCAGTGTGGGATCCGTACCAGATCGGGTTGACAGAAGAGATAGAGAAGATACAAAGAAGAGGAGCGCGTATCGTCACAGGGTTATTTGGTAAGCGTGATAGCGTTAGGAAGATGTTTAACAAACTCAAGTGGCAGACTCTGCAAGAGAGGCGCTCTGCAACGCGGTGTAGCTTGCTGTCCAGGTTTCGAGAGGGTGCGTTTCTGGATGAGATATCGAATATATTGCTTCCCCCTACTTATACCTCCCGAGGAGATCACGAATGTAAAATTAGAGAGATTCGAGCGCGCACGGAGGCTTTCCGGTAGTCGTTCTTCCAGCGAACCATACGCGACTGGAACAGGAAAGGGAGGTAATGACAGTGGCACGTTAAGTGCCCTCCGTCACATACCGTTGGGTGGCTTGCGGAGTATAAATGTAGATGTAGATGTAAAAGTGATCAGCACATGCGTTAAGACTTTTATCCCACTGGAGGGTAAGACGATTAATTCTTGTTTCATAAAACGCGCCCACTCTTGCACTTCCTCATCCGACTAAAACCGACGACCACGCCTGTCTTTCTTCAGGTCGCCAAAGATGTGAAAGTCACATGTGAAATATCCTGGCTCTGCAGAGGATGTTGCAGTGTTTCCCAACCAAATCGCTTAAGCGTAGCCTGTTTGGCAGTGGGGGCCGGCGTCATCGTGCAACAGAATGATTCCGTCCGACAGCATTCCTGGGTGTTTTGGCTTTATGGCGCGTCGCAGTTTCTGTGAAGTGTCTTCACAGCGCTGCGCATTGATCCTGGCTCCACGCTCGAGGAACGCGAAGAGCAGAAGGTCCCTGCAGTCGAAGAAGGTCATCATGACCTTACCGGAACTTGTGTGACCGGCTTTGGGTTTCTTTGGTAGGGTAGATGTGGGATGTTTCCACTGTTAGCTTTGCCGGTTGTCGGCAGGCTGTCGGATGGGATGACCCTGTTGCACGATAACGTCAGCCCCCACACTACCAATCGGACGAAGATTACACTTCAGCGATTTGGTTGGGAAACATTGCAGCATCTTCCGTACAGCACTGATTTTTCACCGTGTGATTTTCAGACATTTGGCGACCTGAAGAAAGATGTGCGTGGATGTCGGTTTCCGTCGGACGAGGAAGTGCAAGAGTGGTCGCAGCTATGGATGCGTCAGCGGCCGATCGCATTCTACGAAACAGGCACTGCTCGTCTCGTCTCCTAGTGGGATAAGTGTCTTAACGTGTGTGGTGATTACATTTGAATGGAAGCATTCCATGTTCCCGTTGTGACGGGTTTTCGGTTTCCATTTGACTGCCCCTTGGGTTGGAGTTGTTTGGGGTAGGAGACCAGACAGCGAGGTCATCGGTCTCATCGGATTAGGGAAGGACGGGGAAGGAAGTCGGCCGTGCCCTTTCAAAGGAACCATCCTGGCATTTGCCTGGAGCGATTTAGGGAAATCACGTAAAACCTAATTCAGGATTGCCGGACGCGGGATTGAACCGTCGTTCTCTCGAATGCGAGTCCAGTGAGCCAGTGGCACCACCTCGCTCGGTGACTGCCCCTTATACACCCATTACAGCCATCTACACCTTCCAGATACGCTTAAACACACAACTCTCACACTTTGCGAAAGAAAGGTGCCACTGCGCGCGAAGGATAGAAAAGCCTTTCCAAGTGGACAGCTTAACCTACCCTTCGGAGTCTCCCAGTCAGCCGTGTCCTGCGACTTTAGTTACTTTTACGCCCTTTGAGCCGGGATGTGGCGGTAACACTTTGTCTTTTGAGACTAATCCCGAATCTGCGTGCAGCATTACGATGGATATATCCGTATGTAGGGGCACCTAGAAGAATAAACGTTACCAGTTGCATTCGCCATCGTCACACGTGTGCTCGTCATTCAGTACACAGCACTAACACCGGTAATTTGGACAGCTGACGCTACATTTCTGTTGTGTTTCACCTGCTAGCTGTAGTCAACTTTGTCTCTGTGACGTCACCTTTCAACAAGATGACATGAGACGGCTTGCTCTCAGTGATGGCCTGATCTAACTCAATACACAGTGTGTTCGACCGTTGCTCTTATCAGTACATTCTCCAGATCATTCATCCATAGAAAACATCTGGTCACGGGTGTACGCCACCACTCGCCAGCTTCTGCCACTGATGAACTCTGCCATGGAGTTAAAAGCACCATGGAATAACATACCCGAATCTGTCATCCAATTTCAGTTCCACTCGATGCATAGCTGGGTTAGAACCTCTCCGTCTACAAAGTTTCGCATCCAATACACCCAAAATCACTTACAAATTTGATCACATATTCTTTCTACTGAGCTGTATATGCAAAATAAATGAAATATGCTATTTTGTATTACTGTTTTAAGGGCTAAAAGTGTTATTTATCCTTACTGCTTTCTTAACACTATTAGCAACGCGCGATCGACTACACTGTAGCTGTAATATACGCAAGTAAAGTGAGAGGTGGGGATCCGTGCTCCTCGGTGGCTCGTTACAGAATAACAAAGAAATACCTTCACAAAAAGGAAAAACTTTGTGAAAAGCAATCACTAAAGGAACCACATAAAACATTGAGTCATGCAACAACCTTCATACGATACAGGCTCAGTTTTATCCTAATGTGTTTCAGTGTGTTCTTTCAACACTCGATGCAGTTCGTAACAAACGTATAACTGTTCAGTGCGGGTACTGCTCAGAACGCTGATCACCATGACCACGGCAGAGTGGAAAGCGACGCGCGATCGACTCTCTTAAACGCCGAAGAATCCCTCGATTTTGGCGTGTTACTTCCGTGACTGTGACAATCCTGTCAAATAAGTCCCTGTGAGTATCGACCGGGGTCACATAAAGCGCAATCTTCACATGCTCTCAGGAGAAGGCTGCCTTGATGTTATGCCTAGTGGACGAGCGAACAATGGAACAGGACCACCGCGACCAGTTCATTGCTGTCGAGAATGTACATCGATATCGTTTCTCACATCGAGTGCAAAGTGTGCCAACGCCCCGTCATGTTGGAACCACATACCGTCGACATTTGCATTGGTGTGGAGATGTTTCCGGTGCAGTTTAGATAAACTGGGGCAATAAATCAAACGAAATACAAATACTATGAAACGAACCACGGGAGACCACATGCGTCTTGTATCAAAATACTCAGAAAATACCCATTTACAAAGTCCGAAATTTTGTGCGTGGAGTTCGGATTCACTCTGCCAGGAGTGACATGATTCTTAGACAGATGGTGTACAGGACTTTCCTTCCAATTTTAGGGGATGTTTTTTTAAAAATTTTATTTTCTACCATTTACAAATGACGGGTCACATTGTTACTAAGACAGGTCATATTTTTATAATATGCAGTTGTACATAAACAGTGTGTGACAGTTATCTGATTTCTTCTTATTTTTAATAAGGTTAACAATATTACGTATTGAATCTTGTGGACTTAAAAGTAATTAAGAAAAAGAAATACTTAAAATTAAAAATTTACACACACACACGCGCGCGCGCCCGCAAACACACACATACATCAAGAAACGTAAATACTTAATATTAACAATATATATATATAATATATATTCTTAATCTTAAGTATTTCCGTTTCTTAATCACTTTTTAAGTCTACACATATAAGATAATTTACTTTCAACCAAGACATGATGGTAAACACCGAACGGAAAAGCACTCCAGGAGGTACTCAAGGAGTAAAAATCCTTCATCGCTGGAAACAGAAATGCAACTAGGTCGTCGCAGTCTGTAGAGCCTAGAACACCATGTAAGGAAGACTCGGAGCTTCCTACAACTTCTCGCATACGGCCTAAGAAGAAACATCTGCTAGGCACATTGAACATCAACGCCCTACTATAAAGACTGGGAAACCTAAACGATTGAGGGCTGTATTAAACAGACGCAACATACTCATATTAGCACTTTAGGAAACCAGATACGGTGACGATAACGCATTTGAATCAGAGGCCTAGAGGATCTACGAAGGAAAACCGGCCATAAAGAATAAATTGAAAGTCACTATGCTTGGAACAGCTTTCATGGTTAAACGGAATCTAACAGAATCCATAACGAATTTTGCGTCCCCATCGGAGCGAATATCACTTCTCTCGTTTAGATCAGCAAACAAGAGCTATACCATCATAAATGCACATGCACCTACCAACAATGACAACAGAAAAAAACAGAAAGATTCGAACAATTTTGGGAGACACTAGAAAATGAAACATCAAAAATTCCAAAGCACCACGTGAAACTACTCGCAGGAGACTTCAACGCACAGATCAGCAGACAAGAGAAATACAAGGCAACAATAGGAAATTTTCCTGTACACAAACGCACCAATAAGAATGGAGAAAGACTCATCAACTTCTACAGACAATTTGACTTAAAACTAATGTAACTTTTTCCTGGGAACTACCAAGGAGAAAGAAGACCAGGTCTTCTCTTAATTCACATTTAAGCTCCAATCAACTTGATCATGTGGCAATAATCAAACAAAATCCCATAAAGAAATCATGAGCGTAAGGGTCACAAGAGGCCTATGCATAGATTCGAAACACTTTTCAACAGAAATTAAAACAGAATTTCAGCCTAAAAGACCAAACACCAAAATTAAAAGAGTCCATAGAATTGACACAAAATTCCTGTCGGAGAACAGGAAAGAATTCATTAAAAAGCTTCACGCAAAGTAAGAAGATAATAAACTGGAATTAAATCAGAGAAGAAATGACAGAAACGGTGACAGAACTAGAAAAACCACGAAGAAGAAGTAAGCATAGGCGGTGGAATAAGATACGTGACGAAGCGACAGAGCATAGACTAACTGCCGGCCGGTGTGGCCGAGCGGTTCTAGGTGCTTCAGTCCGGAACCGCGCTGCTGCTACGCTCGCAGGTTGGAATCCTGCCTCGGGCATGGATGTGTGTGATGTCCTTAGGTTAGTTAGGTTCAAGTAGTTCTAAGTTCTATGGGACTGATAACCTCAGATGTTAAGTCCCATAGTGCTTAGAGCTATTTGAACCATCTGAATAGACTAACTGCTTGGAAAAAATGGAACCCCTGCAAAAAGAAAAGAGACTGGAACACATTCATTGAGATCAGAAAACAGACATCAAAAATTATTCGAACAGAGAAACGGAAATATGACAAAAAAACGATTAGTGAAAATAGATAAAAATTTCAAACAGAACAACGCTAGGGACTTAATAAAAGTTTTCAAAGAAGAAATAACAGGTTACAAGCCGATGAGCCTACACTTCAAAGATTCAGCAGGCAAACCGACTCTACCAACAAGAAAAACAGCTTTGAGTTAGTAGCAAAATACTTGTAAAATCTTTTAAACTGCGAGGAACCAACACAACGACTAATTTTCAGACAGCCTCGAAATGAAAACCCACCATCCGAATCACCATCACTGCATGAAATTCAACAATACATTGGCCAGTTTAAAAACAACAGAGCACCAGGTGAAGACGGCATATTAGCTGAGGTGTGGAAACTACGATGGAAGCGAGCAGCTGTAACCATTTAAGATGGTATTAATGATTGCTGGGAGAAAGGAACAATACCGGACGACTGAGAACAAGCCATAATCCATCGGCCACATAAGAAGGGTGACAGGACAGACACCAACAATTACCGAGGCATATATCTTCTTCCAGTCATCTACAAAATTATGTCTAAAGCTCCGCTGAATAAGATAGAAGATCAAGCAGAACACAGAACTGGCGAGTACCAAGCAGGGTTCGGAAAAAATAGATCGTGCTCAGGGGAAATTTTTAACTTGAAAACTATCCTCAGGATCAGAACAATGCGGAACTTTGACACAGCCATTACATTCATTGATTTCAAAAAAGTACACGATTCTGTGGACAGACGGACAGTATTCCTAAGACTGGAAGAAACAGGTATCGACAAAACCACCAGACAATTAGTCGAACAGACACTCACAGACACAAATTCAAAAATTAAATTTCCAGGACAAGTTTCTGAACCCGTCAGAATTAACACATGTGTTCGGCAGGGCGATGGGCTCTCACCGATTCTCTTCAGTCTGGTCTTAGCTAAGGTCACGAGAGAGTGGGACAAAGAACAGAAAAACATTGAAGGAATTCATCTAGGACAAGGACGAGGAAGATCTGAGGTGAAATTTCTCTACTTTGCAGACGATAATGCAGTAACTTCTAAAGCCAAAACGGATGCATAAATAATGATAGAAACAATTCACAAAACTGGAGCTACAATCGGATAGCTAATATCAGATGGGAGAACGGAATGCATTGAACATAAACACAACACAGAAAAATATATACAAACTCTACACAGAAACATCAAAAGAGTTGATAAGTTTAAGTATTTGGGAGAATGGATACAATCAAATGAGTTAGATACACTGAAGTGCGAAAGAAACTGGTATAGGCAAGCGTATTCAAAGACAGAGGTATGTAACCATGCAGAATACGGCGCTGCGGTCGGCAACGACTATATAAGCCTGCAAGTGTCTGGCGCAGTTGTTACATCGGTTACTGCTGCTACAATGACAGTTTATCAAGATTTAAGTTCAGATGGTTCAAATGGCTCTGAGCGCTATTGGACTTGGCTCCAGAATGAGATTTTCACTCTGCAGCGGAGTGTGCGCTGATATGAAACTTCCGGGCAGATTAAAACAGTGTGCCGGACCGAGACTCGAGCTCGGGACTTTTGCCTTTCGCGGGCAAGTGCTCTACCAACTGAGCTACCCAAGCACGGCTCACGTCCCGTCCTCACAGGCCTACTTCTGCCATTATCTCGTCTCCTACCTTCCAAACTTTACAGAAGCTCTCCTACGAAATTTGCAGGAGAGCTTCTGTAAAGTTTGGAAGGTAGGAGACGAGATACTGGCAGAAGTAGGGCTGTGAGGACGGGGCGTGAGCCGTGCTTGGGTAGCTCAGTTGATAGCCGGCACGGTAGCTCAGCGTGTTCGGTCAGAGGGTTAGCTGCCCTCTGCAATAAAAAAACTGAGTGAATGGATCAATAACGAACTTCAACGGGCGTCAGGGGACGTCCGCCACGAACAATTGCAACGAACTATAACGAACAAAATGAGACTAAAAAAAAAAAAAAAAAGTTGGTAGAGCACTTGCCCGCAAAAGGCAAAGGTGCCGAGTTCGAGTCTCGGTCCGGCACACAGTTTTAATCTGCCAGGATGTTTCACTATTGGACTTAACATCTGAGGTCATCAGTCCCCTAGAACTTAGAACTACTTAAACCTGACTAACCTAAGGACATCAAACACATCCATACCCGAGGCAGGATTCGAACCTGCGACCGTAACGGTCGAGCGGTTCCAGACTGAAGCGCGTAGAACCGCTCGGCCTCTCCGGCCGGCAAGATGTAAGTGAGTTTGAACGTGGCGCTATAGTCGGCGCACGAGCGATGGGACACAGCATCACCGAGATAGCGATGAAGTGGGGATTTTCCCGTACGACCATTTCACTAGTGTACTGTGAATATCAGGAATCCCGTAAAACATCAAATCTCCGACATAGCTGCGGCCGGAAAAAGATCCTGCAAGAACTGGGCCAACGACGAGTGAAGAGAGTCATTCAACGTGACAAAAGTGCAACCCTTCCGCAAATTGCTGCAGATTTCAGTGCTGGGCCATGAACATGTGTCAGCATGATTTGCCGATTCCTCACACACGAGATACCTGGGCGGTGGGACCTCTAATACAAACGTACGTAATTTCCTATTTTCTTTTATTCTTCCTTCTTAAATGCAAAAATCTTGTTATTTTATAAATTTTTTTCTGAATTTATAATATGTCAAAAAGTTATAACACGTCATTACCTTTTTTCTACCTTCCTAAATTCCTAACTTTTTTTTGTTACTGAATTTGGCCAGTAATAGACCGCTTAGCACCTAAGACAAAAGTACAATCTTTTTCTTTTTTTCTTCCCAGAACTTCTTCATGCGTTAGTTGATGCATACGTGTCATTCAACGATATCATCGATATGAGCTTTCGGAGCCGAAGGCCCACTTGTGTACCCTTGATGACACAAAGCTTTACGCGCGGCCTGGGCCCGTCAACACCGACATTGGACTGTTGATGACTGGAAACATGTTGCCTGCTCGGAAGAGTCTCGTTTCAAATTGTATCGAGCGGATGGACGTGTACGGGTATGGAGATAACCTCATGAATCCATGGACCCTGCGTATCAGCAGGGGAATGTTCAAGCTGGTGGAGGCTGTGTAATGGTGTGGGGCGTGTGCAGTTGGAGTGATATGGGACCCCTGATAGTCTAGCTATGACTCTGACAGATGACACGTACGTTAGCATCCTGTCTGATCACCTGCACCCATTCATGTCCATTGGGCATGGACTTCGGCTATTCCAGCAGGACAATGCGACACCCCACACGTTCAGAATTGCTACAGAGTTACTCCATGAACACTCTTCTGACTTTAAACACTTCTGATGGCCACCAAACTCTCCAGACATTAACATTATTGAGCACATATGGGATGCCTTGCAAAGTGCTGTTCAGAAGAGATCTCGAACCCCCTCGTACTCTTACAGATTTATGGACAGCCCTGCAGGATTGATGGCGTCAGTTTTCTCCAGCACTACTACATTAGTCGAGTCCATGCCACGTCGTGCTGCAGCACTTCTACGTGCTCGCGGGGACCCTATACGACAATAGGCAGGTGTATCAATTCCTTTGGCTCTTCAGTGTAACACTACGAGTAAGGAAAGATCGAGGAAAATGGAATCGGCATACAAGATCACCCAAAACTGATATAATAAAATATTAGTATTATTCCAGCCAAAAATTAAACGCTACGCAACAGTAATTAAACCGGAAGCTCTTTACGGATCCAAGTGCCTAACATTGAATAACAGAGGTGAATAAGAAGAGCTGGAGAAGAAATAAAGGAAAATACTCAGAAAATCTTTAGGACCAGAAAAGAACAAAGATAACAAATGGACGAAGAGGAGAAATGAAGATCTATGTAGAAACAATTACAGATACAATAAGAAAGAGGAGATTAAAATTTTACGGTCATATGTAAATAATGATTAACAATAGGCTAACGAAGAAAATTTTTAACTTCATTTCCAAATTAAAAAACACCACGGGATGGCTGAAAGAGACAAGAAAGAACTTGAGAAACTTAACGTCCCAGAAAACACCGTACACAACAGATCAATACTGCAAAATTACTTGTCCAACAACAAAATTCACCAGAGGCATCAGCTAACGCATGAAGAAGTTCTGGGAAGATAAAAAGAAAAAGATTGTACTTTTGTCTTAGGTTCTAAGTGGTCTATTACTGGCCAAATTCAGTAACAAAAAAAAAGTTAGGAATTTAGGAAGGTAGAAAAAAGGTAATGACGTGTTGTAACTTTTTGACATATTATAAATTCAGAAACATTTTATAAAATAACAAGATTTTTGCATTTAAGAAGGAAGAATAAAAGATAATAGGAAATTACGTACGTTTGTATTAGAGGTCCCACCGCCCAGGTATCTCGTGTGTGAGGAATCGGCAAATCATCCAGCCTGCCACATTCGAGGTAGCATACAAAATATATATCTAATATTCATTTGATAGATTTATAGGTACAGACGTTTATTTATATTACTGTTGTACTACATTCTTTGCAGGTCATATGTGTTTTACACGAGGCGTAATCGGTACATTATTTGTGTATCTTCAACTTCGTAATTTCTATGTGTTGTATGCATGGTTTTTGCGTGGTGTATAAGGTGAAACTTTCGCCAAGCATAATTATACTGTGTATATATTTGTGAACACTCTATATCGTCCAAGAGGTCAGGTTGAAATAAACTACATTATAAATATTAAGAATGAGTAATGCAAAAATAATTAAGGTGAACCGTTGTATATAACTGACACTCACAGATACAGTTACATCAGAT
Source organism: Schistocerca cancellata (assembly GCF_023864275.1). Lineage (NCBI taxonomy): Eukaryota > Metazoa > Arthropoda > Insecta > Orthoptera > Acrididae > Schistocerca > Schistocerca cancellata. The sequence goes on along the minus strand of NC_064629.1, from coordinate 655,906,579 downwards.
TAAAGGAAGGTTCGTTGGCGTCAATTATATAATTATTACAGTTGCATCATGGAAATGAAGTACTCAAAATTACAGTATGCGTAAAGACATTAAAAAGCATAGTACACATATGTATAAATTTTATATGCATCATTAACAAAAAAGTAAAGCACCCAGAAGGCATGGTTGGTTGACAATATAACTTCGTATACATCCACACCATGGGCAGGCATGTAAATGATTAGAGTTGTAACGCCTTTCGGCAAGTAGAACTCCCACCATAGTGCATTAGTGTTGTCCGTGTTTAGTGTTGTTGCCAGACCTGATAGCATATACAGTAACAGGAGTGGGAACAGTTTCAGGTGTTGAGTGATCCCTGTGAAGAACGCGGTGAGGCCGCGTATTCGTATGAGACACTATTTTCAGCACTTGACAAGTTTCAAAGCGGCTTTATTGTGGGCCTAAATTTGGCCACCTAGCGACTCGTGCAATATCCAGATTTGTGGGGCATTCGGATGAGACAGTGGCACGATGTTGGACTGCTTGGAAACGTAAGAGCAGGCATACTCGTCGCCCATGTCTGATCTTGCCAAGGGAAGACGGCCATATTGTGCATCAAGGAGATCGTAACCCCTTCCCATCTACGCCTGCCGTCTGACATCAAGAAATGGACACCCTTCGACTTTGTGTGACAACCCGCACCCTTCTCTGGCAGTCTATCGAGGACAATGGGGCAGCAGCTGTACGTAAAGTACTTAAATTATGAAAATTGAAACCAACAGCTGTACTGTAAATCAAACGTCGTTTATTCAAAACATGCTACTAGTTTCGACGCAAAAAAGAGTTATCTTCAGGTCTCAAGCGTAATCTGCCATTTCAGGTGTTGATGGCAGATTATGCCATTACGTTTGAATTACAATAGAGCTGTTGATTTCATTTTTCACTATCCAAGGACTGTCGCACCATTGGTCTAAGACTAGCAACAGTGGGACTAGGGCATTAGGACACTCTGCCGTTAACACCACAACACAAACTGCTGCGTTTGGAGTGGTACCGTGACGGGGAACATGGAATGATGACCAGATGTCTTATTGCGTTCATTGATGTATAGCGGTTCTGCTCTATCCAGGCTGACCAACTACGGAGAATATGGCGGCGAGCTGGGGGAGATCTCATTTTTCCATTGTTTTGGAAAGATAATGTGATGTCGCTCTTGGCATCGTGGTGTGGGGGGCCATCTAGTACGACTTCAAGTCGCGGCTGATAGCGACAGAGTGCTTTGACAGCACAGCGGAGCATCACGGACATCCTGCGTCATCATATGTTACCTCTCATGCGACTGTACCCAACAAAAGAAGTTCGTCCACACATGGCACGTATCTCTGTGAATTGTCTGCGTCATGTTGAGGTACGCCCGCGTTCAGCAAGATCTCCAGATCTGTACCCGATACAACATCTGTGGTGAAAATTCGGGCATCAAATCCATCCCATTGCCAGTGTCCAGTACATCAAGAGACCAATTACAACAGTTGCGGGCAAGCTTCCCTCAGGCGATAGTACAACAGCTCGATGATACACTTCCAAACCGAATCATTGCATGAATAGAGGAAAAAGGTGGTGCAACGTCATGCTGATAACTGGGCTCATATTGTCCGGTTCTTTGGATATTTAACTCATTATTGCAACCTCTGAAATAACATCATATACTCCCTCAATCCGTGAGGTTTCATTTATTTTCCTCCTTCCCCTCTGCGTGCTTCACTTTCTTTGTAAGCAATGTTTATACACAAACCTAACATGTGTACTTATACATGTATCCATTAACATATACATTTTTCTATTAGTCAGTAAATCCACAAATTAACAAGTCATTGCACTGTTCTCTAAATAGTTTCACTGTAGTCGTATCATAAACTGACGACTGACTCAGTTGATGTTTATTTACGAGTTCAACAATATTGCACAAAAGTTAGAAGAATAGATCGTAGGCTCATCGAAGGTGCATATCTCATAATGACTTTGTCTTTGTTCGTGGATGATGAACGAAAGTACTAAGAGCCGGCCGAGGTGGCCGAGCGATTCTAGGCGCTACAGTCTGGAACCGCGCGACAGTTACGGTCGCAAGTTCGAATCCTGCCTCGGGCATGGATGTGTGTGATGTCCTTAGGTTAGTTAGGTTTAAGTAGTTCTAAGTTCTAGGGAACTGATGACCTTAGAAGTTAAGTCCCATAGTGCTTAGAGCCATTTGAACCATTTGAAAGTACTAAGAACAGTGGAAATCATATGGACCGACAAGCCCTAAAATATTCATGCTAAGCGTATATTAGACTAGTGTAATCGCCTGGTGACTAATATTTTGTCCTGTGAGCTACGCTAACTGATTCAGTGGAGGCGATCAAATGCTTAAAGATTCGCTGTTTTTAATATTGGATAAATTTGTTGACATTGATTATCAGTTTTAAATCATGAAGGGCATAAAATATTTCTAATAGTAGCTACGTTTTAGTTAGTGTGGTACATCGATCAGCAGAAGGGAATCTAACGGTCGCAAAGCGAGAGGAGGCTGCTAGAATACGAACACTAATGTTTGACCAGGTCGTGATGTTACTTCGATTACATTTAATGTGCTATTTCCGGCCAGTCTTCGTGTTTTAAACTGCGTTGTTCGGTGACAGTAAGATCCACACTATGAAGCACAACCCATTACAGAATAAAAATTCCCCATGACAGCTACGGTCTGGAAGTGGACAGACGCTTTTTTCTCTTGTGGAGATCTGTGGAAGCTATAGATGGGGAAACGCTAGTACATTTCTCTTTACCTATAGGGGGCAACGAAGTCTTCCTCCTTACTTTTGCAGAATTTTCTGATAAAAAAATTTGCATCTCGTCTAGCGCCCACTTAGGTTCGTGGCTGGGTTTAGGACATTCTGTCATTAGATGCGTAGTAATTTATCTGTACACACTTACCTGACTACACAAAGGTGAGATCTAGCACGATGCTTACCACTCACATCATGAGTTATTCCCCGGAGCACACAAAAGATGGCAGCCAAATGTAAGTGGTATAAGTGGCAGTCAGATGAAAACAAGTCTTATGGGGAAAAAGAAAGCAAACTGTTAATTATTTCAAAATGATAAGCTGTTAATTTATTTATCCCGCTGTGAGACAGAGCGGTCAGTGCCTTCATCGACACATTTTTGCGGTTTTCTACAGGACTATGATTGGACCCAGGAGTGCATCTCTTTGTTCGAAGCAAATTGACGGCCACGAAAGTCTTTCTTCAGGGCTCCAAAAATGTGGAAATTGCATGGGGAGAGATTGAGACTGCATGGAGGATGTTTAAGCGCTTCCCATAGGAACTTCTGCAGTGCAGTGCAAACAGCAGTACGTGGACGCTTCGCAAAAACTGAAGCTCGCCACCAAGTCCGAACTCCCACTAATGATGACGGACGGCATCATTCTGTTGCAGGATAATGTCCGCCCACATGTTGCCAACGTTGTTTCGACCACGCCAAAGAAGTTTCGCTGGGAAGCGCTTATACATCCTCCACGCAGTCCCTATCTCTCCCCATGCGATTTCCATATTTTTGGAACCTTGAAGAACGACATTCTTCGGTGCACGCCTGGGTACAATCATGGTTACGTAGGAAACTGTGAGCATTTTTCCATGAAGACATTGACCGTCTTGTCTCACAGTGGGTTAAATTTATTAACGTTTATGGCGATCATTATTACTTTTTTCCATCTTTCTCGTTTTCATTTGGCTGCCTTTAATAGAAACAAACTCTGCAATGTCGGCAAAAAACGTTACGGAGTGGTATGCAACAGAACAACCAGTTGTATTCAGTTCGAAGAAAGAAAAACGGTAAAGAACTCCTAAGTATGCCAGCAAACAGTATTTTCGTAAAACTAATTTTTTGTTAATTAATTGTGAGATGATAATGATATTTAAATTTGTGGCTAGAATTAATATGTGGACGAAAATTATAGAATATATCAAGGTTATGGTCCAGAGTGACGTGCTTCGAGTTATGCCTGCAAGAAGTTAATGATGGTTGCAATAATAACACTTTTACGTTCAGCTGGGAGGACGCTGGGCTAATCAATAATTTTTTCTCATCTGCTTTATCTATAGTTATGTACGAAATTATTTATGTTTTGGAAAATCGTTGGGATGACGTCTTACTTCACAGTTATAGTCTCTGACAATTTAAATCTGTGTCCTACTTGGCTTTCTCCATACTATTAGAAACATTAAAAGAGGTACAGAAGCGTGGGACGGATCCATGGAAAAATTTTACTGCAAAAATAATACTAAAATATTTCTGAGATTCTACTGTATCTCATAGAAACATATATCTAGACAAAAGGATAGAAAACCTTTCAGGTACTCATAACCCGCAGAGGGTAATGAAATAATTTTGAACGAACATCACTGAAATCAAACGTGGAGATACTTGTTTTTTAGATATTAAATTTGCAAACAAACTTTCTTCTGAAATGATAGGTAAACTGAGCGGCACATACTCCGTCAGTTATCAGAGGTTTCCCACAACAGCTGCTTGTATCGCCAAGCAGTACTTTAATGTGGACGATGGTAAATGCAGTTCCTTTTCCAAAAAATGAATTATTTTTACCAGAAAGTTAGCCTTGTTATTCTACCCCACGTTCTTCTGCTTTCATAATATGTTGGTCGGTGCCAACGAATTTATCGAATATGAACATAAAATGGATCTCTCAACCAACATAGAATGGTATCTCTTCTAAACAGTAGATAATCTGTCAGTTACTAACGAATATTAACAACAAAGTACTGACCCATAACAACAAAAACTGCCATACTCTTTTAAAAATCGAAGAGTTCCATGATTTTTTCAGTCTTACGCAAAGACTACTCTCATTATATTCACCAAAAGAATCAACTACTTCACCGTTGGGTACGGGGGACTGCATAATTCTGTATCACTCTCTGCCGATGGCCTCATTCGAGGAGTTCTGCAAAATCCTTGGCATTAATGTGTGTCGAAGTCGAACACAATGAGTGTTAAATGGAGCATTTCTTCCCATAGACCTAAATTAAAATCCTCTCTGTTTTCCAGTTTAAAATGAAGCGTCATTTTAAGAAACAGTAATCATATTACATTTTTACAAAGATATCGAAACACTTGTTTTGTGTTCGTTCTCGGTTGTTTTTCTCAAAGAAATGTATCGCTTGTTCCATTGGTTGACAAAATTTATTTGACACTGTCACTCAGACCGTCAGAGGAAGAATAAGAATAAGGGATGTTTCTGGCTAGACTAAAATTTCGCCAGTAGGCCATTTTAGAAGGGGAGAAAATTTCTATACAGATACAATGTGCCACTCGACAGTTCAGGAAAATCTTCGAAAAAAAAATAAAGGACTAGTACCCTATTGCAAAGTCAGTATCTCCACTGTAATATAATGCTTTAGACCTTCTCGTAGAAAGGAGCAACCAAGATGTTACTAATGCAGAACAGACGTAAAGAGTTCAGTAGCATTAGCTCTCTATCTTGCCCTTGTTGAATCAGACTTCAGTCCAACAAATAAGTGTATAATAATTTCCAAACAGAGTAAAAGCGACGTTATTGTAAACAAATCTAGAGCAGAAAAGTAATTAATAGATTATGTTATTTGAAACGCGTATCTGTTTTGTACGAGCTGTAAATAAATAGTTGCCAGTATTAAAGTTCCAACCCTCGTATAGTGTGTTCCAACACCGTGAATTAAATCGAAGAAAACTATTTGAGAAATAGCGAACATAGATTCAGAAAATATCATTCTTGTAAAACATAATTAGCTCTTTATTCTCACGAACTAACTAGTGCTATCATTTGGGGATGTCAAATTGATTCCATACTTTTAGATTTCCAGAAGGCTTTCGATACCGTTCCTCACAAGCGACTTCTAATCATATTGCGTGCCTACGGAGAATCACCTCATTTATGTGTCTACATTCGTGATTTCCTATGATGAAATAGTTAATAGTTTCGTAGTAACTGACGGAAAGTCATCTAGTAAAACACAAGTAATATCTGGACTTCTCCAAGGAACTGTTATAGGCCGTCTGCTGTTACTGATCTATATAAACGATTTAGGAGACCATATGAGCAGCCCTCTTTCATTGTTTGCAGATTATGCTGTCATTTACCATCTCGTGAAGTCATCAGACGATCAAACCCAACTGCAAGATGATTTAGACATGGTATCTGATGATACGAAAATTGGCAATTGACTCTAAATAATGAAAAGTGTGAAGTCATCCACATGAGTACTGGAAGGAATCCGCTAAATCTCGGTTACATGATAAATCACACAACTCTAAAGGCTGTGATTTCAACTCAGTATTTAGGGATTACAGTTAAGAATAACTTAAACTGGAACGTAAATGATAATGCTATGAGAAAGCAACCGAAAGACTGCAGTTTTTTGGCAGAATGTTTAGAAAATGCAGACGGTCTACTAAAGAGACTACCCACACTACGCTCGTTCATCCTCTTTTGGGGAACTGTCGCGCGGTGTCGGATCCTCATCTGATAGGACTGACAGACGACATCGAAAAAGCTCAAAAAACGGATATCTCGTTTTACATTATCGTGAAATGGAGAGAATGTGCCACGGATATCATACGCAGACTGGAGTTGCAATCTTTAAAACAATGGCGTTTTCCTTTGCGGCAGGATCTTCTCATGAAAATTAGGTCATCAACTCTCTCTTCCAAATGTAAAAATTTTTCTTCGCGCCCACTCAGTATGGAGAAATGATCATCATAATAAAATAAGAGAAATCAGAGCTCGCTCGGAAAGATTTAAGTGTTCGGTTTTCCCGCGCTTTTAGAGTGTACAGTGGTAGATTAATTGCTTCCAGGTGGTTCGATGAACCCTCTGCCAGGCACTTAATTGCGAAATGCAGGGTAATACTGTAGATATAGATGTGGAACAACGTGGTCTGCGAACAGTCTCACGGGGCTGTGCTTCAACCGCTTGAGGTATTCCCTAAATTACCTCTATTTGTGTCTATTTTATTCCGTTAAGAGCGACATGTTAAGTTCTATCTGCTAGTAAGCCCCTAATTCAATCACAAATCTGGTCCGGTACTCGGTAAGCTCGTACTTTGTTCGGCAAACGGCACGGAACTGTATCGAATGCCTTCCCGAAGTCAAGTAACACATCATCAACCTGGGCACCATATTCTTCGGCGCTCTAAATTGGACTTCGACAGTTCAACCTGAGCCTTGCAAGATCTCTATTTGCGGGATTCGTGTAGAGCTTTACAGACTTTTTAGAAGAAATTCTCTTTTTTTGAAAAAAAAACGTAATAGAGCATGAAGCTAAATCATGTTGCATAATTTTGCACCTCTTTTTTCCAGTCACTTGGTATTTTTTGTTGCTCCTGCGACCTATGGAAAACTGTTGTTGAAGATGAGCGAGTTCTCTCACATAAACTATCCGAATCTTGCAGATAAGTCATCTGGTCCATATTCCTTTCCACTATTTAGTGATTTTAGTTCACGTTTTAGTGGCAGCACAGTTACTGAGCGAATGAAAAGTTGATTTTGATATGCTTACTGACTTTACGTAAGGTGATATAGGATTTTTAGTCAAATCGGTTGCTAAAAGTTTACTTTTGAATTCATTGAACAATTCTGGCATTGCTGTCTTTATGCCCATTTTGATTGGTTCAGTTTTTGTTTGTCAAAAAATCTTGCACTTCATTAAATCTTTGGTGAAGCTCGCTTTTCTTTCGTAGTAACTTTCTAATAGCGCCGTTGATGTTTTTTTCCATCCCTTACAACCTTTATCGCTACATACTGGTTTATGAGGTATCGTATAATGTTTTTAAGTTTTATACTTTTCTGTTCGACATCTTCGTTCCCGGAGCTGAATATTTGGTAATGGCTACTCAGGTGCTCTGGCGTTTGGAACCTGTCACTCTTGCTAAGGAAAAATGTCTTTCATAGTTATATTCTGAATTTTTTCTCACGGCACCAGCTGTAATCATCAGCCAGGTCCATTTGCAACTACCATAGCTGCGTTACATTAGCTTACTCAGCACCTACGTCATAAGTACCAACTTTGTGCCGCATTCTCGGTAAGACATTCGCTCATTGGATGTCCAATTCCAGTTACCTATGAATTTCCTCAAATACCTTATCCAGAAAATTAAATTCACCCTAATTACACTCCAAACTCATCTTCGATCTGAAATGACATTACATTACTTAACTTGAACACCTTATCATTTGGAATGAATAAGTATCTCCTTAACATAAACATCATCTTATTCATATTACACAAAGTTACTGTAATTATAAGGGCTTCAGTACACAATTTCCAATAATCCTGCCGCATAAACTCGCCTCATTAACCAATGGTCGTCATGCATCCTTAGACCCTCATGGTCCCCCATGTTACAAACAAGTATAACCCTCAGGCCGCCCACCACCGACCTTCACTTCTGTAATGAAGATGGTCCATGAGGTTACGTCTCAGGAGGTTGAGCGGGAACCTAACTACAATGCTGAATCCTAAATGCGAAGAGACTGTCGTACCTACAACAACACTGATCCCACATCCCTAGTCCTTCAATTTGCAGTATTCGCGGCGACTATTGATTATCTCATCACCCATGACTCCTTCATTTATCGTTACAGACAGAAGGTAGTACACTCCCAGTCCGAAGCCTATGTATATCGTTACCGTAAATATCTTACATAAAATTATTATCTAAGACACAAATGTGAAAACCAGACCAAACTATGTCGCAGCTTTCAGTCCACAACGCAATCTAATACGTGTAACTTCTACCACCCAACTTACACCCTCAAATTAAAAGCAAAACTCCGTCACACGAAACCGGCAACGAATTCCCCATCTGTCCCTTCAGCACACTATCCCATCGAAACAATTATATTGGTAATGTTCTCATCACTGGATACATCATTCATTTTACTTCACCGAGAGAGACGGCACAGTGGTAAGGCGCTGTACTCGTGACGACGATGGTTCAAGTCCTCGTGCGGCCATCCACATTTAGCATTTTCGTAAGTTCTCTAAATCCCTTAAGGCGAATGACAGGACGGTTTCTTTCGAAGGGAACTGATAATTTATTTTCCCATCCTTTCTCAATACGAGCTTGTGCTCCGTCCCTAATGATATAGACGTCTACGGGACATTAAACCCTAATCTTCCTCCCTTCCTTCCATTTTTTATCATACGTTCATCAAAATATCCATTCTTTTGAGCGATATCATTCCGCAAAAAGTTACTGTAGCCTCCAATTCTGTATTTCTCCTAAATGCCTCTGCCACATTTATCCAGAACTAGTTCCATTTCTCTATCTTCAGTCTAGATACCAATCTTACTGTGCCAATAACAGACACAATCACAATCAGACGCTATTCCTTTCTTAAATCCTAGAACAAAACCTTGAAAATTCTCTTCTCCAACCCTCAACATCAACTCCCCGCCTATATCTCACTTCCATCTCCTCCGTATGATTGCATGATCCGATTCCATCCATCCGTCTACCCATAACTGGTCATAAAGCTCCTAAACATCATCCTTCAGCCGACATACTGAAACTCTAAAATCATCATCCGATATAACACCACTCTTCTAATATCACCGCCACACGGGGGGGTGGGGGGTGGGGGGGTGGGTAGCCCGCATGGTTTGAAGCGCTTTGCCACGGTTCCTCCACGGTTCGCGCGGCTCCCCCGTCAGAGGATCGAGTCCTCCCTGGGGCATGGGTGTGTGTGTTGTCCTTAGCGTAAGTTAGATTAAGGAGTGTGTAAGCCTAGGGACCCATGACCTCATCAGTTTGGTCCCATAGGAACTTACCACAAATTTACAAAGTTTTTCCCATATCACCACTTCAAGATGATCTGTTTACCAAATATCATTTATCAAGCATCCATATCTTAATAACTGTATTAACTACGCCTACAGCACTGAGTAATAGAAATGACAGTAAAAGAAGCAGAAAAACAGCTTCTGATGACAGTTTTTGTTTTTTGACGTCACAGTTGTTAATGACAACCTTGTCGTTTGCATTTATAACTACTGCTGTTCATTTTATATAACACTGCCGACTGCAATAAGTCCCTGAATCGATAATGTCTTAGGCTACAGTGGACACAAGAATGTAATTCGTGCCGTATGGACTGCCAAAGAGATAGTGTTATCAGAAGGGCTGTCTTTTGTAATTCTGATTAGAGCGACAGGCATATATTTTTAGATGACTGTGTAGGCTCTGTAAAGAAACATTAATGGGAAGCGCTGTGTGTTGCTGTGTGTCTTTGATATAGTAGGTAATATCAACTGCTACGAATTCCGAATAAACACACCAGCAATTGCTATGTCTTATGGTGGAACGCAAAGCCATAGTCTTTCTTCAGCACACTACCTAAATTCAGCATGACATCGCTCGATCAGTTCTGCATACAACATCGAAGCTTTTTTTACTTCACAGCTGATAATGTCCTTTCTTGACTCTCGTGTTGGACTAACATTTTTTTTTTAAATTAAAGAATTCCATACAGAAGACAGACAATGTCTTACAAACGCATCATGTTGATACTTTGAAGTAACGAAGATCTTATTGCAAGTCCGGTACTGTAACGGCCTGAGGGTATACAGCTATGAGACAAAACATTATTACTATTGCTCTCCGCCAGATTTAATGACACATGATGTCGCTGCGGGCACATGTCGCGGTAAGAAAGCATGTAAGCTGAACAGAGACAAGTGAGTAATCTTTCCAGCGACGAAACTGGCTGAAAATAGGAAAAGCCACTGGCATAAGCGTCTTAACCAAGGAGCAGATTGTTTTCCCGATGTCTGGGAACACGTATCTCGGAATCTGAGAAGCTGATCGGCTGTTCTCGTGCTACTGTCCAGCATTTATGGGAAGTGTTTACAGAATGGCAGAATCACATGTAGGCGACAAGGTGTTGGAAGACTAAGCCTAATCACAGAAGTGGAGGTCCGGGACTTGCCCTCTCTGTAAAGCAGAATAGGTGGCGATCTGTGGGACATCTGACGACAGAATACAATGCTGGATCAGGTACAAGTGTTTCGGAACACACCGCTAAGCGATATTGTTGAATATGGAGCTCCGCAGCAGGTAACCCCAAGTATTCCCATGTTAACCCAACGACGTCATCAATTACGATATCAGTGGACACAAGATCGTCGAGACTGGACCGTGGACCGTTGGAAACATGTGCCTGATTGCACGAATCACATTTGTTGTTACACCAGGTTGGTGGCCGTGTCCGAATACCTCGTAACCCAGGCGAACGGTTCCTCGAAACGCGCCGCGGACACAGGCCGGTGGGGACATTGTTAAGCTGCGGGGGGCATTGAGCAGGGCTTCCATGGGATCTATAGCAGTAATCCAAAGCACCACGACGGCTGCAGGCTTCATGAACATTACTGACGGCGACCTGCGTCCATTCACGGTGGATGTCTTCCCCAGTTGCGACGGCATCTTCCATCAGGATAACTCTCTGTGAAACTATATGGTTCCAGAGACCGTTTTAAGTCTCAAACATCTATGATGTACGTATGCAGACTGAAGCGGCGAATGAAAATTTGTACCAAGACCAGGGTTAGAACCTGCGTCGCCTGCTCACTAGGCAAAGCCCGAAGATCCCACAGAGACTGATAAGGAATAACTAGCACTAGGAACGAAGAGCACAGAGCGACGGGAAAGGCAGGTCGCTGTTACTCGATCTCAGCGTAAGAACTGACTGGCCCGACCTATCGCTACTGGAAAGAAAACAACTGAGTCAGTTTATATTAAAATGAAGAAATTCCTCCAGCTGTATTTAAGGTGTCGATTGTATTTTGGCAATTAGTTTCAACGTTGTAACAACGTCATCTTCAGGCCCACACACTTGTTGACGTCAACTGCGTGCAGCTGATACTAGAAGTCAGTGGTGAGATATGGACGTGCTCAATGTGGAAGGTAGTTACTTCTAGCATCAGCCGCACGCAGTTGACGTCAGCAAGTGTATGGGCCTGAAGATGACGTTGTTACAACGTTGAAACTAGATGCCAAAATAAAATCGACACCTTAAATACAGCTGGAGGAATTTCTTAAAAAAAAATGGTTCAAATGGCTCTGAGCACTATGGGACTCAACTGCTGTGGTCATAAGTCCCCTAGAACTTAGAACTACTTAAACCTAACTAACCTAAGGACATCACACACATCCATGCCCGAGGCAGGATTCGAACCTGCGACCGTAGCGGTCGTGCGGTTCCAGACTGTAGCGCCTTTAACCGCTCGGCCACTCTGGCCGGCGAATTTCTTCATTTTAATATAAATTTATACCAGCTGATGTCTCACTGTCCTCCATTTCAACTATGGATGTACGAAGAACTGAGTCAATGGTTCTGCGCATACGATTCTGTGCGCTCCATCGGCGCAGTAAAAGTGCTTATAACTTAAGCAGGGGCCAGTAGACTTACTTTTTACAATTTCCATCTGGGAATCTTAAGTTTAAAATCGGTCGCCAGTTCCAATAGGACATTTATTTATTATATTCCTTAACCAATTAGTTATAGCTATCTTCAGTAGCGCAACTTCTGTGATTTAGTAAACACCAGTATTGTGCAATAAACAGTAGCTCCCTATCGTTATATTGGTACCAGACATATCTTCTCATTAGAAAACATAATTAAACTTTTTTGTACTACTGTACCTACGGAGTCATTTCATAATTTCCGCGTTAAAATTTCGTGAAATAATAACGAACCGAAGAATTTCTTTAACTATGGCACTAATACTACTGCACTCAACGGCTTTCGTAGTTTAATCCTAACTATATATGGAATAGCGAAGCGGAGTTTCACTTTAGTTGCCACATTAAAATTACCTGAACTAAAACATAACAGTACCAGTAAAACATTAGACAAGATAAAGCAATTATTACCTACAATTCGCATTCTTGCTAAACGTAACATTCTTAGTATTAGGAAAGGAAGGAATAAATGGTAAATCCAGTGCTCAGTAATAAGACAAATTTAGCAAATTGTAAGATACACATGTATTGTCCTTTTGTAACACAACAAGCGAAAACAAATACAAGTCCAATATGAAAGATGTACGAAGTAACCTTATTACTGTCGAAAAATGCGATGCAGCTTCCAGTGAGCAGATTGAAATCCGTCCAAAGTAAACCATGCCACCGGCCAACACAATCATTAAGTGACTTCTAACTCTTAACGCTCCCACCGTATTCAATTTGACCTTTCGTCAGCAGATCGTAAAACGAGGTTCAGTATAGCCTCCTGTCCCCCGTATTCTTCCATCCACGGCAATTTAATATTCATAGTCGGGGTTTCATTGCTTCGTGCTACTGCAAGCGTTTGAAGCTGACCTACTTGGACGATAATGAAACGGTAATTGCCTATGCTCACCCTAACCGCAAAGGCCCGGTGCGGCAAAAACAATAGTATTTCCCTTAACCCATGGTAGAAGACCACGTTCTCAGTAATGCGTATTTTTTGTTAGGTTGATCACCTTGTTGAGAACTGCAGTAACTACCTATTTGACAAAAACTTCTATAATAATTCCTTTTACGTAGAGATACAATAAATTCAAATGTAATTAAAACAAATGGTAACAAACGTAATGAAAAGTAGAGAATGACATAAACAAAAGTTTACTTAGAATATTAAAAAATAATAATAGACAATGACAGATAAATACGTGTGTGCAGTTTTGCTACATTGCAGTATCGTAATAAAATACACGTTTCTGTTGCTGTTGGCGGCACGTAACGTGCTTTTTTTACATGAAACAATGTGGATACATTTTCGTCTCATCCAAGCCTTTCCAGCATATATTTTGGAATAACAATTACTTATTGTAATGAGCAAAGCGATCACCATATCCACAAAGAGAGACAGATACACTATGTGATCAAAAGCATCCGGACATCTGGCTGAAAATCACTTACAAGTTCGTGGCGCCCTCTATTAGTAATACTGGAATTCAATATGGTGTTGAACCACCATTAGCCTTGATGATAGCTTACACTTTCGCAGGCATACGTACAATTACGTGCTGGAAGGTTTCATGGGGAATGACAGCCTACTCTTAACGAAGTGCTGCAATGAGGAGAGATATCGATGTCGTTCGGTGAGTCCTCGCACAAACTCTGTGCAGGCCAGTCCATTACAGGGATGTTATTTTCTTGTAACCAATCCAACACAAGCCGTGCATTATGAACAGGTGCTCGATCGTGTTGAAAGATGCAACCGCCATCCCAGAGCTGCTTCAGTTGGAGAACAGTGGGAAGCAAGGAGGAGATTAATACATCAATGTAGGCCTGTGCTGTGATAGTGCCACGTAAAACAACAAAAGGTGCAAGCCCCCTCCCAGAAAAACACGACCACACCATAACACTACCGGCTCCGAATTTTTCTGTTGGCGCTACACACGCTGGCAGAAGACAATCACCGAGCATTCGCCATATCCACCGCCCTACCCACAACGTGCCATCGGATCACCACATTGTGTACCGTGATTCGTCACTCCACACAACATTTTTCCACTGTTCAGTTGTCCAATGTTTACTCTCCTTACACAAAGCGAGGCGTCGTTTGGCATTTACCGGCGTGATGTGTGGCTTATGAGCAGCAGCTCGACCATGAAATCCAAGTTTTCTCACCTCCCGCCTAACTGTCATAGTATTTGCAGTGTATCCTGATGCAGTTTGAAATTCCTGTGTGATGGTCTGGATAGTTGTCTGCCTATTCCCATTACGACCCTCTTCAACTGCCAGAGTTCTCTGTCAGCCAACGGACGAGGTCGACCTGTACCCTTTTGTGCTGTACGTGTCCCTTCACGTTTCCATTTCATTATCACATCGGAAATAGTAGACCCAGGGATGTTTCGGAGTGTGGAAATCTCACGTACAGACGTATGACACTAGGGACACCCAATCACCACGTTCGAAGTCCGTGTGCTCCGAGGAGCGCCGCATTCTGCTCTCTCACCATGTCTAATAACGACTGAGGTCGCTGGTATGGAGTAACAGGCAGTAGGCGGCAGCACAATGCACCTAATATGAAAAACGTATGTTTTTGGGGGTATCCGGATACTTTTGATCACATAGTGTATGCCCTGTTAAACTTTTGCACACTGTTACGGAAACACCCTATATAAATATTGGGAATCAGATGGCAAGCCGGTTCTGTACCAAGAACGGAAGGCTGAAAGGTGGAAGGGATGTATACACTAGCCATACACAGGAAACAAAGATGAAGCTAGATTTATGGAAAGAGAAGAGGACATAGATGAAAATGAGTGAAGAAGTATGACACTGCGAGAAAAATTTGACAGAGCATTGAAAGACCTACCTCTGAACAGTGTACCTGGAATGGTCGGTATTCTCTCAGAATTACTGAGGACGTTGGCGAATACATCATGATAAAACTAATCCAGCTGGTAGTAAGTAAGATATAAAAAGAGAGGCGAATTACTTTCAGAGTTCTAGGAGGCTATAGTAGTACCACATCCGAAGAAGGCAATTGCTAACATATGCGATTGCAGTCCTTCTCGGCGTATTCTACTGATGAATTCTTCTCGGGTTATCAGCCGAGTGGTGGCGTTGTCTTATAGCAACGTTTCAATGAGTTTCGTACCCAACATCTTCTGGCGAAGTCTGGCGAAGTCACTAGACTGCAGTTATAATGATGAGTGACATGAAGGGTGAAACAGTAGTTGAGATGGACGTGAGACAAAGGTTCACTCCGTTCCCTATGTTATTCAGTCTACTCATGGAGGAAGCAGTAAAGAAACTCAAGGAGAAAATTCGGAAATAGAAATAAAGTAAAGGGAAAATATAAAAACTTCGATATTTGCCGAATAGATCGTAGTTCTTCCGTTCTGACTGTCTGTTACTGACGGCAAGAGGTTATCAGTAAAACAAAGATAATAGAGTATATTTGAATTAAACCAGGTGATGCTGAGCAAATTAGATTACTAAAATTGGGAATTTGTGGCAAGGTCTATGGGACCAAACTGCTGAGGTCATCACCTCCGACAGGGACAGCCGCGCGGACCGTGACAGGACGCCCAACACCGCGCGGCTAGCCCACGCGGCTAGATTAGTAAATCAGACAGTGAAAGTAGTAGGTAAGTTTTGCTATTTAGACAGTAAAATAGCTGACGATGGCCGAAGTGGAAAGGACATAAAATGCGGACTGGCAATGGCAGAAACAGTGTTTCTGGAAAAACGAAATTTGTCAACACTGAATATCAATTTAAGTGTTACGAAATCTTTTCTGAAGATATCTATCTGAGGTTTAACTTTGTAATGAAATATGAACATTCAATGATTAAGACAAGAAGAAAATCGACGACTTTGAAACGTAGTGCCACAGAAGATTGCTGAAAAATAGATGGGTACATCGGATTAATAACGAGCAGGCACTGATTCAAATTGACGAGTAAAGAAATTCTTGACACAACTTCACTTTAAAGAAAGAATCGGTTGATAAGACACATCCTGAGGCATCAAAGTAATTTCCATTTGGGGATTGAACGGAGGGAAGTATGAATTGCGCAGGATGACTAACATAGGAGGCTGCATCAAACCAGTCTTCGGATTGATGACCACAACAACAAAAACTTTATTTCATGTGCATCTCTCTCTCTCTCTCTGTCTCTCTCTCTCTCTCGAACACACACACACACACACACACACACACACACACACACACACACACACACACGCACGCAGAGGCACGCACGCGATTTTAGTTTTTATTTGAAGTTAATTCTGTTATCTGTTAAATTCTTCATATGACTGGGTAAGTATAATTCACTCATAAATAACAGAAATGGAGGTTTATGCTTAAATTCTGCTTGGAATCCTGCTCTCCGTGATCCAGCAAAAGACAGAGTTAATGCTACCTGAACTCTTAATTTTTAATATTCACTAGTAAGAACTTCTGAGCCGGCCGGAGTGGCCGAGCGGTTCTAGGGGCTACAGTCTGGAACCGCGAGACCGCTACGGTCGCATGTTCGAATCCTGCCTCGGGCATGGATGCGTGTGATGTCCTTAGGTTAGTTAGGTTTAAGTAGTTCTAAGTTCTAGGGGACTGATGACCTCAGAAGTTAAGTCCCATAGTGCTCAGAACCATTTGAACCAATAACTTCTGACACTTGTTATCTTTGGTTGTGTAGTGGCGTAAGTATTAACAGTGTGTGTTATATTTGGGCATATGCTCTGCATGCCGAGGACTTAGAATGCCTGGCATAGCGCTCTCTCGTCGCATTTGTGCCTTGAAAATGACAGGGTGTAAAGCTGTCGAAATATCAGTGTCATCCGCCTGTACAACAGTACATTGCGTATACTGATTCGTGAATTGAAAAACAGAATGTTCTACGGACAGACCTTTCCGAAATCGACATTGAGAGTGATTAAGTATCAAAAGTTTGCGATGGGAGTGTTGTTATCCTCATGCACATACTTTTTTCCAGTGTATTTGAGAATGAGGTAAGGAAGGAAAATGTTTTGTATGTATTACCATAAGTCAATAGTCTTTTTGTATAGGTCCATAACCAATACAAATTTATTGTAAGAAGGCATTTTCCTGCATGATGTTATTTTTATTTAAAAGGAAGATTTTATTTCAATTTTAGCGATTAACTAATTTTGCCCCCTTGGACGCTAAAGCTACTTCATGGTCAGAGAAAATGTTCAAAAGAGTGTAAGTTTCTAAGGGACCAAACTGCTGAGGTCATCGGTCCTTAGACTTACACACTACTCAAACTAACTTATGCTAAAAACAACACACACACCCATACCCGAGGGACGACTCGAACCTCCGACGGGAGGGGCCGCGCAGTCAGTGGTTCAAATGGCTGTGAGTACTATGGGACTTAACATCTGAGGTCACCAGTCCCCTAGAACATAGAACTACTTAAACCTAACTAACCTAAGGACATCATGCACATCCATGCCCGAGGCAGGATTCGAACCTGCGACCGTAGCGGTCGCACGGTTCCAGATTGAAGCGCCTAGAACCGCTCGGTCACATCGGCCGGCCGCCGTCTGTGACATGACGACTCTAACCGTGCGGCCACTCCACGCGGCCATGGTAAGAGCTATAATAAAAATTACAGGCAGCTTCAAGTAAAGTAAGAAATACTAAAAAAAAATATGAATGTACACGAATCAGTTAATTACACAACTCCAAACAGTATCTTATACTTACAGCACGTCATGAGTCGTACAGCAGTGTGGAAAGAACATGTAGTGACATTACTAAAAATAATACAGCACAAGTGCAGTTGGAAAGGACAAAAAATGAATGCATATTAACATTTAACATCATTCGCACAAAAAACAACAGAAAATACACTGAAGCGCCAAAGAAACTGGTATAGGCATGCGTATTAAAGTACAGAGATATGTAAACAGGCAAAATACGGCGCTGCGATCGGCAACGCCTATATAAGACAAGTGGCTGGCGCAGTTGTTGTATTGGTTACTGCTGCTAGAATGGCAGGTTATCAACATTTAAGTGAGTTTTAACGTGGTGTTATAGTCGGTGCACGAGCGATGGGACACAGCCTCTCCGAGGCAGCGATGAAGTGGGGATTTTCCCGTACGAACGAGTGTGCCGTGAATATCGGGAATCCAGGAAAACATCAAATCTCCGACATCGCTACGCCCGGAACAAGATCCCGCAAGAATGGGACCAACGACGACTGATGAGAATCGTTCAACATGACAGAAGTGCACCCCTTCCGCAAATTGCTGTAGATTTCAATGCTGAGTCATTAACAAGTGTCGACGTGTGAACCATTCAACGAAACATCATCGACATGAGCTTTTGGAGCCAAAGTCCCACTCGTGTACCCTTGATGGCTGCGCGACACAAAGCTTTACGTCTGGCCTGGGCCCATCAACACCGACATTGGGCTGTTGACGATTGGATACATGTTGCCTGGTCGGACGAATTTCGTTTCAAATTGTATCCTCGATGGACGTGTATGAGTATGGAGAAATTCTCATGAATCCACGCATCCTGCATGTTAGCAGGGTACTGCTCAAGCTGGTGGAGGCTCTGAAATGGTGTGAGATGTGTACAGTTGGAGTGATATGGGACCTCTGATACCTCTAGATACGACTGTGACAGGTGAAACGTACGTAGGCATCCTGTCTGATCACATGCAATCTTTCATGTCCACTGTGCATTAACGATGGACTTGGGCAATTTCAGCAGGACAATGCGACACCCCACATGTCCAGAATTGCTGCAGAGTGGCTCCAGGAACACTCCTCTGAGTTTAAACACTTTGGATGGCCACCATACTGTCCAGACATGAACATTATTGAGCATACCTGGGATGCCTTGCAACGTGCTGTTCAGAAGAGAACTCCACCCTCTCGTACTCTTACGGATGTACGGTCAGCCCTGCAGGATTTATGGAGTCATTTCCCTCCAGCATTACTTCAGACATTAGTCGAGTCCATGCCACGTCGTGTTGCGGCACTTCTGCGTTCTCACAGGGGCCCTACACGATATTAGGCAGGTGTACCAGTTGTTTTGGCTCTCCAGTGTATGAACGTAATGCGATTTTACCATCGAGAGGCGTAATAACTTACTATTATAGGAGTGAATTTCTGTATGTAGAATGATGAAATTGCAACTCGTATGACGGTTTATTATCTTACCAGCACTCATAACATCTCGAAATAGATCGGCACAACCCTTCAGGTGAAAATACACTGACGAGTTCAACATCTTGAATTCAAATAGAAAGTATGTCACCGAAATTGGGAACAGAACCGTATCAGAAAGTAAAAGAAAGGAAATGATGATATAAACATACCAGTTCTAAAAGCGGAAACACAATTACATAAAGGATTTGTGAAACGAATATGGGCAGGAAAGGGAGCGCGTACACTTTTATTGTGTATGCTGATATAAACATACCAGTTCTAAAAGCGGAAACACAATTACATAAAGGATTTGTGAAACGAATATGGGCAGGGAAGGGAGCGCGTACACTTTTATTGTGTATGGAGAAGTTAACAGCTAGTACAATCAAAATAAAGGTTATCGTGTACTAAAATACCAGAGCATTTCCCAGGCGCGAAGCTGTCGTAAATGCAGATATCGAAGGTGACTGGGGTACCCTCTAGTATGTTTCTCCAAAATCTTCCAGCGTATTGATGAAGTGAGTGTGATAACCATGACGTATTAATGCAGCACTGGCATCGTCCGAATTAAGGCCTCTTTTGACTACAGTGTGTCTTAATAGTTTGAACAGTGAGACTAAAATGCAAATATTATATAACATATCGGAAATTAAAAAGTATACATACATCTAAAAATGCTCTAAAGTAAAATATAAAGTTGTTTCAATTATGTAAAAACGCTGAATTATTTAATCTATTTGTTTATTTCATATCTTCTCCCAGAATTCATTGAAGTGTTTACAGAGTCCAGTTTTTATAGTAACACTTTCCTTAGTAACCTTTGTAGTTGGTGCAACGCATCATCAGTAGCTTCAGCGACATGACTTTTGCTGCGCAGATGAGCCTAAATGAAGATTCGTTACTCTCACTGAGAATAGTTCAATCTACTCACTGGACAGACGGGTAGGTCATTTAGATTAAGGTTCCGCGATCCACTTACCTTCCCCTATACGAATCATTTAGTAGATTATTATTTTCCACTCCCTCATCACACACATTGAACACCTCCACATTTCCTCTACATCCTTCAAACTCTACCCCAGATCCATTGTTTCCCTTCTGATTTACAATCCTGATGTTTTGCCGCTACCATACTGACGCATCTCACCAACCTTACACCCACACACCTCTATATGCTCTCCCTGCGCAATTTTAAGTGACTGCCTGTTCCAGATAAATAAATCCGTCCCAGAATTAACACTTTCCTAAATCCCCCCACCTCTGCCCCACTCTGCACCAATCCCTCCTGCTCCATTGATAGCGCAAACCTCACTGCTCCTGAGCCACTCAGTCTCCACCAAATTTTCCCCTCCTGAAGCACATGGTTCCCATATTAACGCAGTGGAGTGCTTCACAGTTTTGTCAGAATTTCTTCTACAAGACGTAATATGTAAACATAATTTTAATAATTAAAAACGTATGAAAATTTTATCTTCTTTCTTAACAGTCAATCTGTATAACTAATTAATAAAGCTTTGTACTTCTTTTAAAAGAGAAAAATCATACTTTCAGATGCAGGAGAATTAAATTAAGTTAACATTATCTAAAGCTGGAGCATATATACAGAGGTTACAGAAGTCACGGGATAGCGGTATGCACATATACAAATGGTGGTAGTATCGCATAAAAAAGGTAGAAAAGGGCAGAACATTGGTGAAGCAGCAATTTGTACTCAGGTTATTCATGTTAAAAGGTTTTCGACGTGATTATGGTCCCACGACGGGAATTATCAGACTTTGCACGCGGAGTGGTAGCTGGAGCTAGGCAATGGGATATTCCATTTCGGAAATCGATAGGGAATTCAATATTCTGGTATCCAGAGTGTGCCGAGAATACCAAATTTGAGGTATTACCTCTCACCACGGACAATGCAGTGGCCGGCGGTTTTCACTTAACAACCGAGAGCAGCAGCGTTTACGTACAGTTGTCTGTGCTAACAGACAAGCAACACTACGTGAAATACCCGTAGAAATCAATGTGGGACGTACGATAAACTTATCCGTTAGGACAGTGTGGCGAAATACGGCGTTAATGGGCTATAGCAGCAGACGACCGATGAGAATGCCTTCCCTAAAAGTACATCGCCTGTAGCGCCTCTCCTTAGCTCGGACCCTAGACAATTGGAAAACAATGACCTGGTCAGATGAGTCCCGATTTCTGTGGGTAAGAGCTGATGGTATGACTCGAGTGTGGCACAGATCGCACGAAGCCATGGATGGTTCAAAGGGCTCTGAGCACTATGGCACTTAACATCTGAGGTCATTAGTCCCCTAGAACTTAGATCTACTGAAACCTAACTAACCTAAGGACATCACACACATCCATGCCCGAGGCAGGATTCGAACCTGCGACCGTAGCGGTCGCATGGTTCCAGACTGAAACGCCTAGAACCGCTCAGCCACAGCGGCCGGCGAAGCCATGGACCCAGGTTGTCAGCAAGGCACTGTGCAAGCTGGAAGTGGCTCCCTAATGGTGTGGGCTGTGTTTACTTGGAGTGGACTTGTTCGTCTCGTGTACTGAACAGATCTTTGGTTGGAAATAGTTACGTTCAGCTATTTGGAGATCTTTTTAGCCATTCATGGACTTCATGTTTCCAGAGAACTATGGAAATTTTAGGGATGACATTGCACCATGTCGCAACTGGTGTGAAGAGCATGTTGGACAGTTTGTGCGAATGATTTGGCCACCCAGATCGCCCGACATGAATCCCAACAAACAATTATGGCACGTAAAAAATGTTCAGATGTGTTTGAATTCCTAAGGGACCAAACTGCTGAGGTCATCGGTCCCTAGACTTACGCATTACTTAAACTAACTTATGCTAAGAACAATACACACACCCATGCCCGAGGGAGGACTCGAACCTTCGGTGGGAGGGGCCGCGCAATCCGTGACATGTCGCCTCAAACCGCACTGCCACCCCTCGCGGCTATGGCACGTAATCTTGAGGTCAATTCGTGACAAAATCTTGCAGCGGCAACACTTTTGCAGTTGTGGACGGATATAGTGGGCGCATATGGCTCAATATTTCTTCAGGGAACTTCCAACGACTTTTTGAGTCCATGATACGTCGCGTTGCAACACTCCGCCGAGCAAAAAGAGTAACGACACGATATTAGGGAGTATACCATGACTTTTATCACCTCAGTGTACTTCACAATGTGTTGTTCCTATGAGGAACGGTGGCAATTTTTTGAATTTCCTGCTTCTCAGAAACTTAATATGATATGATTAATAGTACAAGTTTTTGAAGTCCCATTCTTCAAATAACGTTTTATTCGAAAAGGGATTACACAACGCTAAATTACCAGTCTAAAACCTTTCTCAAGCGAGTTCCTAATGCAACTATAATTTTTTGAAAGAGGAGAGTGGCATAATCTGTCCCCTCACGCACAAACACACACACACACACATATATATATATATATATATATATATATATATATATATATATATATATATATAGGGTGTTACAAAAAGGTACGGCCAAACTTTCAGGAAACATTCCTCACACACAAAGAAAGAAAATATCTTATGTGGACATGTGTCCGGAAACGCTTACTTTCCATGTTAGATCTCATTTTATTACTTCTCTTCAAATCACATTAATCATGGAATGGAAACACACAGCAACAGAACGTACCAGCGTGACTTCAAACACTTTGTTACAGGAAATGTTCAAAATGTCCTCCGTTAGCGAGGATACATGCATTCACCCTCCGTCGCATGGAATCCCTGATGCGCTGATGCAGACCTGGAGAATGGCGTATTGTATCACAGCCGTCCACAATACGAGCACGTAGAGTCTCTACATTTGGTACCGGGGTTGCGTAGACAAGAGCTTTCAAATGCCCCCATAAATGAAAGTCAAGAGGGTTGAGGTCAGGAGAGCGTGGAGGCCATGGAATTGGTCCGCCTCTACCAATTCATCGGTCACCGAATCTGTTGTTGAGAAGCGTACGAACACTTCGACTGAAACGTGCAGGAGATTCATCGAGCATGAACCACATGTTGTGTCGTACTTGTTAAGGCACATGTTCTAGCAGCACAGGTAGAGTATCCCGTATGAAATCATGATAACGTGCTCCATTGAGCGTAGGTGGAAGAACATGGGGCCCAATCAAGACATCACCAACAATGCCTGCCCAAACATTCACAGAAAATCTGTGTTGATGACGTGAAGTCAACATTACCTTCCTTCAATTGGGCCAACTGGCGGTGAATCGAGGAAGTACAGTACATACTGACGAAACTAAAATGAGCTCTAACATGGAAATTAAGCGTTTCGGGACACATGTCCACATAACATCTTTTCTTTATTTGTGTGTGAGGAATGTTTCCTGAAAGTTTGGCCGTACCTTTTTGTAACACCCTGTATATACAGGGTGAGTCACCTAACATTACCGCTGGATGTATTTCGTAAACCACATCAAATACTGACGAATCGATTCCACAGACCGAACGTGAGGAGGGGGTCTAGTGTAATTGGTTAATACAAACCATAAAAAAAAAATGCACGGAAGTATGTTTTTTAACACAAACCTAAGTTTTTTTAAATGGAACCCCGTTAGTTTTGTTAGCACGTCTGAACTTATAAACAAATACGTAATCAGTGCCGTTTGTTGCATTGTAAAATGTTAATTACATCCGGAGATATCGTAAACTAAAGTTGACGCTTGAGTACCACTCCTCCGCTGTTCGATCGTGTGTATCGGAGAGCACCGAATTACGTAGGGATCCAAAGGGAACGGTGATGGACCTTAGGTACAGAAGAGACTGGAACAGCACATTACGTCCACATGCTAACACCTTTTTATTGGTCTTTTTCACTGACGCACATGTACCTTACCATGAGGGGTGAGGTACACGTACACACGTGGTTTCTGTTGTCAATTACGAAGTGGAATAGTGTGTGTCCCGACATGTCAGGCCAATAGATGTTCAATGTGGTGGCCATTATTTGCTGCACACAACTGCAATCTCTGGTGTAATGAATGTCGTACACGTCGCAGTACATCTGGTGTAATGTCGCCGCAGGCTGCCACAATACGTTGTTTCATATCCTCTGGGGTTTTAGGCACATCACGGTACACATTCTCCTTTAACGTACCCCACAGAAAGAAGTCCAGAGGTGTAAGATCAGGAGAACGGGCTGACCAATTTATGCGTCCTCCACGTCCTATGAAACGCCCGTCGAACGTGTACCTCACCCCTCATGGTAACGTACATGTGCGTCAGTGAAAAATACCAATAAAAAGGTGTTAGCATGTGGACGTAATGTGCTGTTCCAGTCTCTTCTGTACCTAAGGTCTATCACCGTTCCCTTTGGATCCCTACGTAATTCGGTGCTCTCCGATACACACGATCGAACAGCGGAGGAGTGGTACTCAAGCGTCAACTTTAGGTTACAATATCTCCGGATGTAATTAACATTTTACAATGCAACAAACGGCACTGATTACGTATTTGTTTATATGTTCAGATGTGCTAACAAAACTAACGGGGTTCCATTTAAAAAACGTAGGTTTGTGTTAAAAAACATACTTCCGTGCATTTTTTTATGGTTTGTATTAACCAATTACACTAGCCCCTCTCCTCACGTTCGGTCTGTGGAATCGATTCGTCAGTGTTTGATGTGGTTTACGAAATATATCCAGCGGTAACGTTAGGTGACTCACCCTGTATATATACGCACGTTAGAGCCAGAGATAGAACTATCATACAATGTCGGGGAGCTATACACCAACGACCGGAGGTGGCCTGCTACCACCTACACAGACAGCAAATGAGTTGTAAGAAAATGAGTAATCTATTACAGTGGCTACTTCCTTTTATCTATAATTTGTTTGCAAGTGGTAAAATGACACTGCCTTCTCGAAAATCGTAAAGTAGAAGAGAAACGGCGGGGTATGTGGGCTGACTTCCCAGAAAGCAGTGTCGGGGAGAAGGCGGAGACGGGCGGACCACGTGCAGGTCGCGCGGGCGCCAGCGTAGGTGTGGTGCGCCGCCAGTCGATACGCTGGCGCAGATCGGACCGACAGCGCACGGCGCACAGCGCAGAGCGGGCAGCGATGGCACGATGCGGGCTCATTAGGCGCTTCCTCGCGGCAGGCCATTAATCCTGGCAATGGCAGTTTAATTATATACCCACTGTCAGCTCCACTTGGGACCTGGCCTTTGTTAAGCGCGTGCCCTTTGATGTGTGTGAGCTAAGCGAAAACGCACGTCCCCCTAGAATTTCGAAAACGTAAGAGCCGATATTCGACGGCGATGATGGCAATAGCTCGTACGTGAATATCCCTGAATCATTTCTCGTTGACGATTGTCATTTTTCTTCAGGCTACTGGTTTCCAAAAGACTCGAAAGCTGGATGTTGTCGCTTCCAAGTCAATTTTTATCACAGAACAAATTCCACTAGTATCAGAATTGTAAGTTTGCCAAAGAGAACCACCGCGGATCACTATTTAACCTTTTTCTTTTCAAATTCATCGTTTCGTGTGGATACAGAGACGGCATTCCTTGTCCAGTCTCAGCTGGTACTACGTCGCCAATGACATCGCCGGAGCGGTTCTAGGCGCTTCAGCCCGGAACCTCGCTGCTGCTACGGTCGCAGGTTCGAATCCTGCCTCGGGCATGGATGTGTGTGCTGTACTTAGGTTAGTTCGGTTTAAGTAGTTTTAAGTCTCGGGGACTGATGAGCTCAGATGTTAAGTCCCATAGTGCTCAGAGCCATTTGAACCATTTTTTTGACATCGCCGTTGACGGTGAACGTGTTGTCATCAGTGACAAGGTTTGCTTCAAACTACTTTTTGAAGCATTTAGCCTAATACAGCAACTTCTCCTCATTGATTGTCACTTACAACTCACGTTTTTTAATTTTTTTAGGTTTCGCTATTTTCTCGCGTCTTATGTTACTAGTTATTTTGTCAATGGATAATATGTTAAGGGTAACTATGCTTGTTTGATAAAGTAAGTTACTGTTTAACAGATACCAGTCTGTAAATTGATGAGATATTTCCATCGCTTGGTTGATTGTTCCTATTACCGGTTACGTTCAGATTATCATCAGACACCAGGTGTAGACTATATTAATGAGAGGTACCACTGATCGTCTGTTGTATGTTTCTTCGTCGCACTGTGCATTATAATAAAAAATCATTTTAAATGACAGTGATTCGAAATGTAAGTGAAGCCAGCATCTGTTGGCAGGATTGAATGTATGACTCAGGTACTTACAATGAGAAGTCTCATTTTGTTTAAGATTCCACAGTGCTGCGTCATTTCTTTTCGTACAATTTGTAACAGCACAATCACAGAGCCAGCCGGTGTGGCCGAGCGGTTCTAGGCGCTTCAGTCTGGAACCGCGCGACCGCTACGGTCGCAAGTTCGAATCCTGCATCAGGCATGTGTGTGATGTCCTTATGTTAGTTAGGTCTAAGTAGTTCTAAGTTCTAGGGGACTGATGACCTCAGATGTTAAGTCCCATAGTGCTTAGAGCCATTTGAACCAAGCACAATCACAGAACTTACAAGATGAGAAACTCTTTCACACGAAAGCCGATGTACGCAAACAGCCACTGATTAATGTAGTACATCGCCACGGCCGGCCGGAGTGGCCATGCGGTTCTAGGCGCTACAGTCTGGAACCGAGCGACCGCTACGGTAGCAGGTTCGAATCCTGCCTCGGGCATGGATGTGTGTGATGCCCTTAGGTTAGTTAGGTTTAATTAGTTCTAAGTTCTAGGCGACTAATGACCTCAGATGTTAAGTCGCATAGTGCTCAGAGCCATTTGAACCATTTGAACATCGCCACGAATGTGCATTAGTAGTGATGCTTACTTGTTAAGTCTATGAGACGAACTTGTTTGCTGACAGTGTCCGATAACAACTACACCAGCGACTAAAATTTGTAAACATGTGTTCATTATTACAATATGTAGTTCTGATGCCTCATTCAAACAGGCGGAAAATTTTTCGGTAGTTAAATTAAAATTTTTGTTGTAAGAAATATCTTACTATTTAACAGTCTTTTCACACTGTAGAGTTTTTATCTCACAAATAGGTTCACATGCTCAAATATACAGAGTAAGAAATATCTCCGCACTCGGCTTTCACAGGGTGATTCCTTGCGTAGCAGTAATACAAAAATGTCTGTGTCAAAATTTCGTCCAGAGAGTAATTTCGGTCCAAAGTGGACGTCAACATAATGCCAATTTGGCAACACTGGAATCATACATATCTTCACCCTGGGTGGTGTTATACATTAGACTACTCGAGATGGAGAGTCCGATTCCGCGTATAGAAGCAATTTTTTTATTTGCTAATTTTAGTCTGCGCAGTAGGGTATCTGGCTTCTCAATCGATAGACAATAATTACAGGAGGTCGTATACAAAACAAGTGTAAATACCTAACACTAACACAAAAATAAGAGTATGATCGTTTTTATTACACATTTTTGACACTGCTCTTGTATCGTTCACTGCACCCCTCCATGCTTTCTGGTCCATTGTCAGTATTGCTTTCCTTTTCTGCAGTTCTGCCTTTTCCTCCAAGTAAGACCAAGAAGAAATGCAGATGATAAACGGGTATTCATTGGACAAATATATTATACTAGAGCTGATATGTGATTACATTTTCACGCAATTTGAGTGCATAGATCCTGAGGAATCAGTACCCAGAACAATCTCCTCTGCCCGTAATAACGGCCATGATACGCCTCGTCATTGAGTCAAACAGAGCTTGGATGGCGTGTACAGGTACAGCGGCCCATGCAGCTTCAACTCGATACCACAGTTTATCAAGAGTAGTGACTGGCGTATTATGACGAGCCAGTTGCTCGGCCACCAATCAGCAGACGTTTTCAGTTGGTGAGAGATCTGGAGAATGTGCTGGCCAGAGCAGCAGTCGAACATTTTCTGTATCCAGAAAGGCCTGTACAGGACCTGCAACATGCGGTCGTGCATTATCCTGCTGAAATGTAGGGTTTCGCAAGGATCGAATGAAGGGTAGTGCCAGGGGTCGTAACACATCTGAAATGTAACGTCCACTGTTCAAAGTGCCGTCAATGCGAACAAGAAGTAACCGAGACGTGTAACCAATGGCGCCCCATACCATCACGCCGGATCATACGCCAGTATGTGGATGACAAATACACGCTTCCATTGTGCGTTCACCGCAATGTCGCCAAACACGGATGCGACCATCATGATGCTGTAAACAGAACCTGCATTCATCCGAAAACATGACGTTTTGCCATTCGTGCACCCAGGTTCGTCGTTGAGTACACCATCGCAGGCGATCCTGTCTGTGATGCAGCGTCAAAGGTAACCGCAGCCATGGTCTTCATGCTGCTGCAAACGTCGTCGATCTGTTCGTGCAAATGTTTGTTGTCTTGCAAACGTCCCCATCTGTTGACTCAGGGATCAAGACGTGGCTGCACAATCCGTTACAGCCATGAGGATAAGATGTCTGTCATCTCGACTGCTGTCCGCCCCAGTAGCTGAGTGGTCAGCGTGACGGATTGCCGTCCTCCGGGCCCGGGTTCGATTCCCGGCTGGGTCGGAGATTTTCTCCGCTCAGGGACTGGGTGTTGTGTTGTGTTCATCATCATTTCATCCCCATCCGGCGTGCAGGTCGCCCAATGTGGCGCCGAATGTAATAAGACCTGCGCCAAGGCGGCCGGACCTGCCCCGCGAGGGGCCTCCCGGCCAATGACGCCAAACGCTCATTTCCATTTCCATCTCGACTGCTAGTGATACGAGTCCATTGGGATCCAGCACGGCGTTCCGTATTACCCTCCTGAACCCACCGATTCCATATTCTGCTAAGAGTCATTGAATCTTAATCAACGCGAGCATCAATGTCGCGATATGATTGGCTACAATCCGACCTTTATCAAAATCGGAAACGTGATGGTACGCATTTCTCCTCCTTACACGAGCCATCACAACAACGTTTCACCAGGAAACGCCGATCAACTGCTGTTTGTGTATGAGAAATCGGTTGGAAACTTTCCTCATGTCAGCGCCAACCTTGTGTGAATGCTATGAAAAGCTAATCATTTGCATATCACAGCATCTTTTTCCTGACATGTGGAACAATCAGGTCTACTACCGGGTGTTTGTGTCGCTCTGGCACAATAATTCGGCCACATAACTAATTGCCTTCTTCAGGTGCTACCTGAGACTGCCGTGTTGGATTTTTTTTTTTTTTTCATTCCCACACCTGAGTGGTAGTGGGCGGGCCATTGCAGAACCGCTAGTTCTATTTGGCCTTAGCTTAATGGAATTCTGTTTTGGCTCAGTTTATTTATTTCGGTTTGGGTTATAGGGGAGGATCTCGTCCAGTATTTATGCCCAGAGGGCGCTAGGTGCTCTCTTTGCCGTCCGCGCCCGCCTGACGCTGCTTGTAAGGTGTTGTTTCATCCCCGGTGCTCCCTCGGACGTCCACGCCCGACTTGGTCTCCATCTGTGGCAGCTCTCTGAGGCCTGTCCTTTGTTGGGCGCTCCATTCGCGGTCCGCGCCCGCCTGGCGCTGATCCTGCGGTGTTGGCACTTCCCTGCTGCTCCGACGGTCGTCCGTGCTCGACTCGTCCATCATCTGCGGTCGTGGCGGCTGTCAGAGGCCCGTCCTGCGTCGGGAGTTGCCTTCACGGTCTGCACCCGCCTGGCGCTACTCCTGCAGTGTTACTACTTCTTGAGGAGTTTGTTGGTTCATTTCGTTGAGCCCTGATAAGCTCCAGACTCGGACTCCACGCCGAGCAGAGCTGGTAACCGCTGTCTCGGTTTATTAGGTTGTCTGTGACCTTGATCTTGGTGGCCTCCATTA
Organism: Schistocerca cancellata; assembly: GCF_023864275.1. NCBI lineage: Eukaryota > Metazoa > Arthropoda > Insecta > Orthoptera > Acrididae > Schistocerca > Schistocerca cancellata. The sequence goes on along the minus strand of NC_064629.1, from coordinate 655,876,019 downwards.
TGACACTGTCCCGAAATCTTGGCGTCTGTGTCACAATTTTGGTGTTGTTATAGTCCATTGAGTGTCCGAGCTCCAGACAGTGCTCCGCTATGGCATATTTTGTTGCCTGTCCGAGTGTTCTTTGCACCTGACGTCCACCGTCCTGGTTGTCTGGCCAATGTATGACTTTCCACACTGGCACGGGATGTTGTAAATGCCTGGTTTACGTAGCCCCAGGTCGTCCTTCACACTCCCTAGCATGGTCCCAATTTTGGAGGGTGGACAGAAGATACTCTTTATATCATATTTTGAAAGAATTCTGCTGATCTTTCCAGAAACAGGTCCAGCATACGGCAGGTATGCCACCTTCTTCGCCTCCTCTGGCTCCTCTTCTGTACCCTGTGGCTGACTGGTAGTACAAAGTGCCCTTCGGATGTCTGTGGAGGAGTATCCATTTCTGCTGAACACCAGCTGTAGATGTTCTATCTCTGTGGCCAGACTTTCCGTATCTGACAGAGCTCGAGCCCTGCGAACTAATGTTTCCGAGACTCCATTCTTCTGTGCCGGGTGGTGGCAGCTACTGGCTTGAAGGTATAGGTCAGTATGGGTGGGCTTACGATACACACTGTGCCCCAAAGTGCCATCTGCCTTCCTCTTGACCAGGACATCCAGGAATGGGAGTTGTCCATCCTTCTCTGGCTCCATAGTAAATTTTATACTTGGGTGGCGTGAATTTAGATGTTCCAAAAAGTCATCTAGCTTCTCCCTACCATGGGGCCAAATGACAAAAGTGTCATCAACATACCTAAGAAAGCACTTGGGCTGGTAAGTGGCTGACGCAAGTGCCGCCTCTTCGTATCTTTCCATGAAAAGGTTGGCTACCACAGGTGATAAAGGGCTGCACATTGCCACTCCTTCCGTTTGCTCATAAAATTGACCCCCATAAAGAAAATATGTTGAGGTCAGTACATGCTTGAACAGGTCGAGCAGGGCACCATCAAACTTCTCTCCAATGATATTGAGTAAATCGGTGAGTGGCACTAGTGTGAAGAGCGACACCACATCAAAACTGACCATGATGTCAGAGTCCACGATGTGTAGCTGCCTTAGCCATTGTAGGAAGTCCTCCGAGTTCCGAATGTGGTGTGCACATTTGCCCACATATGGTGCCAATATCTTCTTCAGGTATTGTGCAGTGAGCTATGTTGCTGCGCCAATGTTACTGACAATAGGTCGAAGAGGGACCCCCTCCTTATGGACCTTGTGGAGTCCATAGAGTCTGGGTGGTACAGGTGCTTTGGATTAAGCTTCTTGGTGACCTGTTCAGGTAGACCTGTCTCCTTCAGCAACTTCCGGGTGGCATACCTGCCGTATGCTGGACCTATTTCTGCAAAGATCAGCAGAATTCTTTCAAAATATGATATAAAGAGTATCTTCTGTCCACCCTCCAAAATTGGGACCATGCTAGGGAGTGTGAAGGACGACCTGGGGCTACGTAAGCCAGGCATTTACAACATCCCGCGCCAGTGTGGAAAGTCATACATTGGCCAGACAACCAGGACGGTGGACGTCAGGTGCAAAGAACACCAGAGGCACACCAGACTCGGACAGGCAACAAAATATGCCATAGCGGAGCACTGTCTGGAGCTCGGCCACTCAATGGACTATAACAACATCAAAATTGTTACACAGACGCCAAGATTTTGGGACAGTGTCATAAAGGATGCCGCCGAGATCAAGGTCACAGACAACCTAATAAACCGAGACAGCGGTTACCAGCTCAGCTCGGCGTGGAGTCCGGCTCTGGAGCTTATCAGGGCTCAACGAAATGAACCAACAAACTCCTCAAGAAGTAGTAACACTGCAGGAGTAGCGCCAGGCGGGTGCGGACCGCGAAGGCAACTCCCGACGCAGGACGGGCCTCTGACAGCCGCCACGACCGCAGATGATGGACGAGTCGAGCACGGACGACCGTCGGAGCAGCAGGGAAGTGCCAACACCGCAGGATCAGCGCCAGGCGGGCGCGGACCGCGAATGGAGCGCTCAACAAAGGACAGGCCTCAGAGAGCTGCCACAGATGGAGACCAAGTCGGGCGTGGACGTCCGAGGGAGCACCGGGGAAGAAACAACACCTTACAAGCAGCGCCAGGCGGGCACGGACCGCGAACAGAGCCCCTGACGCGAGACGGGCCTCAGACAGCTGCCACAACTGCAGATGGTGGACTAGGCGGGCGCGGACGTCCGTGGGAGCACCAGGGAAGTGCCAACACCTCGGGAGTAGCGCCAAGCGGGCGCGGACCACGAACGGAACGCCACATGCGGGTCCGGCCCCAGAAAACTTCCACGACCACAGATGGTGGACGAGCCGGGCGCGGGCGTCCGTGGGAGCACCAGGGAGGGGCAAAAACCTCAGGAGCAGCACCTGGCGGGCGCGGACCGCGAACGGAACGCCCGACACAGGACAGGCCTCAGAGAGCTACCACAGATGGCGCCCAAGTCGGGCGCGGACATCCGAGGGAACACCGGGGAAGAGACAACACATTACAAGCAGCGCCAGGCGGGCGCGGACGGCAAAGAGAGCACCTAGCGCCCTCTGGGCATAAATACTGGACAAGATCCTCCAACACGGTAGTCTCAGGTAGCACCTGAAGAAGGCAACGAGTTACGTGGCCGAAATATTGTGCCGGAGCGACGCAAACATCCGGCTGTAGACCCGATTGTTCCACATTTCAAGATCTCTCCAGGAAAGCCTGAAGAGTTACATCTTTTTCTTGTCGGTTAAATTTCACGTCTATAGCACGTCATCTTCGTGGTGTAGCAATTTTAATGGTCAGTAGTGTATTTCTCACAAACAATTAAAGCACTTGAAGATATCCCACTTCATGTCCCATAGAGGTTACGATTACAATATGGCAATGCACGTGAACGCTTTGGAAGAAATACGAGACGGTATTTGAGCAGAGCCTTTATCGCGAAATAGATAGGTCGTGGGGGTTGATTTTTATGGTCTTCGAGTTTTGCATGGCTCAAGTGCGGCGGGACAATAATGTGACCACAGCCACGACCAACGGCTGGCTGTGGCCGCAGCTACTACGACCAGGGCTGCGGCTGGGCGGCTTGGCTGGCATTCGATTGGCAGCAGCTCAGTCGTACGGAAGGTACGGAGACTGCTACGGCTGTGTACCTCTTGAAGCATGAGGAGAAACGAAAGGAGAAGAGATATTGACTGCATCCTATATTGCAATCCCGCTCTGAAAACAGAATCTTTGTTACTTTTTTGTGAAACAAAACGTATTCATTTAGCATCATTCTTGAACTAGACATTTCAACGAGTGCTCGTTGACGGTAATGGCAAATAAGTAGAGGATCTTTCATACGCCCCTACATGTAGACATTGTTTTCACTGTAGATGGCCGCTGTGGCCGAGCCCGTCGCTATTATTTCTATACTATGTCCTCTATTGCTCCAAATTAATATGAATTCCACACAGGTGAGTATTATAGACCGTATATGTCCTAGAAATGTTCTGCTGTTCTGCAAATATTCGCCGGCCAGAGTGGCCGAGCGGTTCTAGGCGCTTCAGTTTGGAACCGCGCGACCGCTATGGTCGCAGGTTCGAATCCTGCCTTGGGCATGGATGTGTCTGATGTCCTTAGGTTAGTTAGGTTTAAGTAATTCTAAGTTCTAGGGGATTGGTGAACTCAGATGTTAATTTCCATAGTGCTCAGAGCCATTTGAACCATCACTGTAGATATTGTTATATTTTACAAAACTACGTACGAAACAGAGATGGTGTACAATTTATGGGTACACTATGTGATCAAAAGTATCCGGACACCTTGGTGAAAATGAATTACAAGTTCATGGCGCCCTCCGTCGGTAATGATGGAATTAAATATGGTGTTGATCCACCCTTAGCCTTGATGACAGCTTCCACTTTCGCAGGCATACGTTCAGTCAAGTGCTGGAAGGTTTCTTGGGGAATGGCAGCCCATTTTTCACGGAGTGCTGCACTGAGGAGAGGCATCGCTTTCGGTCGGTGAGGCCTGGCACGAAGTCGGCGTTCCAAAACATCCCAAAAATGTTCTATGGGATTCAGGTCGGTCTCTGCGCGGGCCAGTCCATTACAGGGATGTTACTGTCGTGTAACCACTCAGCTACAGGCCGTGGATTATGAACAGGTGCTCCATCATGTTGAAAGATGCAATCGCCATCCCCTAAATTCTCTTCAACAATGGGAAGCAAGAAGGTGTTTAAAACATCACAATAGGCCTATGCAGTGATAGTGCGCCGGCCGGTGTGGCCGTGCGGTTCCAGGCGCTTCAGTCTAGAACCGCGTGACCGCTACGGTCGCAGGTTCGAATCCTGCCTCGGGCATGCATGTGTGTGATGTCCTTAGGTTACTTAGGTTTAATTAGTTCTAAGTTCTAGGCGACTGATGACCTCAGAAGTTGAGTCCCATAGTGCTCAGAGCCATTTGAACCATTTGTGATAATGCCACGCAAAACAACAAGGGATGCAGGCCCCCTGCATGAAAAACGCGACCACACCATACCACCACCGCCTCCGAATTGTACTGTTGGCACTACACACACTGGCATATGATGTTCACCAGGCATTCGCCATACCCACAGCCTTCCATCGGATCGCCACATTGTGTACCGTGGTTCGTCACTCCACACAATGTTTTTCCACTGTTCAATCGTCCAATGTTTACGTTTCTTACAGCAAGTGGGGCGTCGTTTGGCATTTACCAGCGATCATGAAATCCAAGTTATCTCACCTCCTGCCTAACTGTCATGGTACTTGTAGTGGATCCTGATGCAGTTTAGAATTCCTGTGTGATGGTCTGGATAGATGTCTGCCTATTACACATTACGACCCTGTTCAACTGTCGGTGGTCTCTGTCAGCCAACGGACGAGGTTGGCCTGTACTCTTTTGTGCTGTACGTGTCCCTTAACGTTTCCATTTCACTATCTCGTCGGAAACAATGGACCAAGGGATTTTTTGGAGTGTGTAAATCTCGCGTATAGATGTATGACACAAGTGACACCAAATCACTTGACCACGTTCGAAGTCCGTGAGTTCCGCGGAGCGCCGCATTCTGCTCTCTCACTATGTGTAATGACTACTGATGTCGTTGATATGGAGTACCTGTCAGTAGGTGGCAGCTCAATGCACCTAATATCAAAAACGTATGTTTTTGGGGATGTGAGGATACTTTTGATCACATAGTGTACGTAAATTTGACAGCAAGTCTGGCCATGGCCGCTCTAGGGCGCCACCACACAGGACTGGAAAGACAGGTAAGAGCGGCTCACCACATTATAAAGTGATGTGGCAAAAAAGTCGTGGGATACCTCCTACTATCGTGTCGAATATCCTTTTGCTGGCGCAGTGCAGCAACTCGGGGTAGCATGGACTCAACAAGTCGTTGGAAGTCCCCTGTACAAATGCTGCCTCTGTAGCCTTCCATAATTGCGAAGATGTTGCCCGTACAGAATGCTGTGCCCGAACTGACCTCCAGATTATTTCCAATAAATGTTCGATGGGATACATGTCGGGCGATCTGTATGGCCAAATAATTCGTTCGAATTGTCCAGAATGTTCTTCCCACCAGTTGCGAACAATTGTGACCCCGTGACATGGCGCAGTGTCGTCGATAAAAATTCCATCGTTGTTTGGAAACATAAAGTCTATGAAAGTCTGCAAAAGTTCTCCAAGTAGCCGAATGTAACAATTTCCAGTAAATGATCGGTTCAGTTGCACCAGAGAATCAAGTTCATTCCATACAAACACAGCCCACAAGATTGTGGAGGCACCATCAACTTGAACAGTGCCCTGTTGGCAACCTTGGTCAAAGGCTTCGTTTGGTTTATGCCTCACTCGAACCATACCATCAGCTCTTACCAAGTAAAATTGGGACTCATCTGTCCAGGCTATGGTTTTCCAGTAGTCTAGGGTCCAACCGATACGGTCACGAGCCCAGGAGAGAAATTTGCAGGCAATATCGTGCCGTTAGCAATGCCACTCTCGTCGGTCGTCTGCTTCCTTAGCCTATTAATGCCAAATTTCGCCGCTCCTAACGGATACGTTCGTCGTACGTTCCACGTTGATTTCTGGGGATACTTCACGTAGTGTTGCTTGTTTGTTAGCCCTGACAACTCTGCGTAAACATTGTTGCTCTCGATCGTTATGTGAAGGCTGTCGGCCACTGCGTTATCCGTGGTGAGAGATAATGTCTGAAATTTGGTATTCTCGGCACACTCTTTACACTGTGGGTACCAAAATATTAAATTCCCTACCGATTTCCAAAATGGAATATCCCGTGAGCCTAGTTCAACTACCATTCTACGTTCAAAGTTTATTAGTTCCCGACGTACGTTATAATCATGTCGGAAACCCTTTCACATGAATCACCCGAGTGCAGTGCCATCTGTATATGTGCATATCGCTCACCCATGATTTTTGTCACCTCAGTGTATTTCTGAATTTTTGTTTCACCAAAAGATAGTTAATTTGATATCCTTTTGGCCCCTTTTCGGCGTAAAATTCTTCTCAAGAAGATTTCGGAGAATGAATGGCATCACCTAACTCGTACCCAACACAGAATTATTTAAATATTTTTCCCCTTTTATTTCACTTGCCGAGACGGAATTCTTCAGTAACTTTGTGCTCCCTGCCTTCGGTAATGACTGTATTCCAGTCTCCCATTATACTTAATTTCTCTTGGCTTTTCACGTATTTTGCGAGTTCAGTGATATTATCAGGCCCCTCTTCAATTTTATCTGCATCCCTGTTAGGCAAGTATACCTGTATGGTTGCAATATCTGTTGCACATCCTTTAAATTTCACCATCAATATTCCTCCTACTTGCAGCAGATAACCTTTTACTCTACATCTACATCTACACCCGGCAAGCTACCTTATTGTGTTTAGCAGAGGGTACTTTGCATATCACTTTCATTTCCCACTTTCCCTATCTGTCACGAATAGTTCGCGAGGAAAACGGTTGTTGATGAGTCTCCGCGTGAGCTCGAATCTCTCTGATTTTTAATTTCACCATCTTTCGTAAGATGTAAGCAGGAAGAAGCAGCATATTGGTCGAATCTTCTAGGACCGAACGTTCTCAGAGCTTTAGCAGTAATCCACACGGTGACGTAAAACGCCTCTCTTGCAGCGTCTGCCACTGGAACACTCTCTGCACACGAGTGAACCCTTCGCGCTTGCTAAATGAAGCTGTAACGAAAAGCGCTGCTCTTCTTTGGATCTTCTTTATTTCCTCTCTCAATCTTAACTGGTACGGATCCCAGACTGACGAACAACATTCAAGTATTGGTCGACTGAGGATTTTGTAAAGCACCCCCTTTGTGGGTGAACTATGCTTCCTGAGAATTCTTCAAGTGAAACTGCTTGTCATCTGCCTTAGCGGCTTATCTGCTGATTTTCAAATTCATCATTATTCCCTTTTCTGTTCAACCATTATCTGGTCCAGTCCGAAAGTACATTGTATCGCATGTTACCCAACAGCAGATTTTAATTTCGAAGATGTGCACAGACTTATACGTAAGACAAAGCAAGGTGGCGTATTGATTACCATGCTGAACTCACATTCGGGAGGCTCACAGTTAAAACCCCGTCCGGCCATCAATATTTAGGTTTTACGTGATTTTCCTAAATTTTTTAGGCAACTTCCGGGATGGTTTCTTGAAAAAGGGCAGAGTAGACTCCTCTCCCCTTCCTTTCGTGGTCCGAAGTTGTACTACATCTCTAATTACCACGTTGTCGCCAAGACGTTAAACTCTAATCTTCAATTTTTTCTTGCAAATAGGAATAGACTACCTTTATTTAGGATTGTCTTTAAATTTTATTTCATAGTATTTTTTTTTAGTTTCATTAAGTTTATGATATTTTTTCTTGCACACCTTAAATCTAAAGCTACACACGTTGAGCAATGTAAGTTTTCCAAGCACTGGATCCTCCAGAATCATTCCCCATTGCGTGTAAGTGAATTCTCGTTAGCGATACATTTACATCTCCATCATATCAACTCATATCCAGGTGCTTGGCAGAGAGTTAAGAAAACCACTCGTAGACTGTTTCTCGACCGTTCCACTCTCGAATAGCACGTCGGGAAATGAACACCAAAATTTTTCCGGGTGCGCTCTGATGTCTAATATTTTATTAAAATGGTCAGGGAGTCAACAAACTATCTTCACATTCGAAGGAGAAAGATGGTGATTAAAATTTGCGGAAGATCTCACCGCAACGGAAAACGTCTTCGTTTTAAGGATTGCCACCCCTGCTCACGTATCATATTCGTGGCGCTCTCTCGCCTTTTTCACAATAATACAAAACGAGCTGTCGTTGTTTGCACTTTTTCGGTAGAGGCCCCGATGTCTCCTTACTCCCATAAAGTATGGCAAGACAATCCAATAAGATTAATGCTAAGAACGATATGCCCAATCATCTCAAGGTGAAGCATTGAAGCATTAAAGAGGCACGTAGGTGGGCTACACTTGTCAGCAAAAATAGTCGGTATGTCTCTCCATTTGCTTATTTTTTAGCTAAATAACAAGCAGTTAGGACACACACACACAAAGAATAAAGTTTACATGATCCTCAGGCTGAAGGTGCACATTTCTTCCGCCCCACAGGGCGACTGGTACAGAATTTAAGTAAAGAAACAGACTAGTTATGTACGAACGATTGTTCGTAACTGGCGGGCCCTGCAATTAGTAAAGAAAAAGAAGTCACCGAAAGCAGTGTAAAAGAGAACACAATATGTTGGTTTC